>NC_081406.1:286441484-286793984 GCF_030272615.1 Cryptomeria japonica | reverse complement strand
AGAAGAAGGGAGTTCGCATCCAAAAACATTGGGTTTGCTAACTGAAGTAACGTGTTTGCATTTCCACAATTGTATAGAAGGTAAAATTCTCAATTTTTCTCTCAGATTTCTTTTGTAAATTCTTTTTTGGTTTTTTAACCAGCTGGCGGGTTTGCATCATGAAATAGAAGGAATGAACTGATCTCTTTGTAACATTATTGATGTTATTTCTTGCTTTTTGTTTTAAATTTTTTTTTAGTGGGTTTGAACTATGAAATGGCAGGTTCATAGGTCACATATTTTAATTTTTAAATCTGCATTTTTATTATTGAGAAGTAGTGGATTTTTCATTAGAAATAGAAGGTTTGAACCTTGGAGTGGCATTTTTGCATCCTAAAATAGTGGGTTTGCATTATATCATTCGCGAAGTAGCGGGTTTGTACTATGCATTAGAAAATTTGTGGTTTATTAAATTTATTGTATTTTTCTAGAATGTTATCATATTTGATTTGGACTAATCTTGTAACTATTTGTGTCTTCATGTGATTTTTCTAAGGTTTGTGCATCAAATAGAGTGTGTAGAAGACCCCAAAATTGCAAACATTAACACATTCCTTCCAGGTCCACAAAAGATGGGTTTTGTTGAAACAAAATTTGTTTTCCTTTCTCACTTTCATTTCTACATGCATGTATTATGTTAATTAGACATATTTCAATCTGATTAAAGAAAATGAAATCCATGACTTTTGTGATTGACATGCTTGTCCATGTGTAGAGTAGTCCTACTACTAACACACACTATCCTTTCCCTTCATTTTTGTGGTCCTAGGTGTAAGAGAAAAGGGTTAGCGACACTTAATTTTTGTTTATAGGTAAGAGGGCCTATCCCCCCGAGTAGCCCATAAGGTCAGGTGAGGGGAGAACAACCCAAACAACACTTTATTTTGGTTCTATATAAATATTTTTGATATTAGAAAAAGTTATAAATGAACTAGTGTCATTGTATTATATCAATGGTTTCCCTCAGTATCACCATAAAAATACCTTTGCCGTCTTGATGAAATTCAAAATCCCCTAGTGCTTGTGTTACAGATGCATAAAAACATGTGTTCTATAGGCTAGGATATCTCTTAAATGAGCTAGCTACCACATATATATCCACCCAATTCACCCTTGAAGTTCCTCCACTATGAACCAAATTGTTTTAGCTGCCCCAAAATCCTTCTATTTATTGACTCAGACATTGTGATATGTGCATGTCATTGACACCCCTCATTTACTCCTCAACTTGAGATAGATATTCCTTGTGAGTTGATTACCCTTGAAATTCAAAGCTTGGTATGCCAGAGTGTTGGTATTTTGGTATGGTTTTGTCATTGATGTCAACACCTACTGAAAACAAGCACTTTAAAGATCCAGCAACATTCACCGGCAAGCAAATAACTATTGCATAGTTACTAGTATATGGTTCACCGGCAGGATATAATGTTCACTGGTACCTGGAATGATATGGAAGACACTTGGTAATGTCGAAGACATCATGTGGATACTTTGTTTTGAAGAATTGATCATTGGTATATTCATATTTGCATATTTGCTTTTATCGACAAATAGGTCTAGGGTTATCTAGGGTTACACCAGTAGGTTTATCTTTTCTGGATCAGCATGGCATGATATGGAGATGATTTATTATTGATGTAAATACATTAAGCCAACATATTTAATCGGTTATTACATCGAATATTATATTGTATGTAAAATGTTTTATTGTAATACCTTGTAGAGCTGACCTACTAAAATTGCTCTTAGGGTATGGTATAAATGTAAGATCTTATTTGTAAGATCAAGTGTGGAATGCGAAAAAGAATTGAGTGAAGGTATATGCAAGATTAAGTAGAGGTATACACAAAGACATCATTTGAAGGTGAATCTAGGTTTTTGTATAAGCATATCAGCATTACATCGGTACTGAATCTTTTCCTCAAGCGGTTAAGCTTACAACACAGAGGACCTGGAGGGCTCTGATACCAACTGATAACTCAATGATGAACCACTAGTACCAAACCGATACTGAGAGGGGGGGTGAATCAGTACAGGCACAAATATAGTCCAAAAGTGGTTTGACAGCAAACACTCACAATGAATGATAAACAGAGATACTGGTAAAATAGACTGCAACAGGTAACATCCAATATAGCTCAGTCAGTCATGAACTGGTCACTCACTAAGCTTTTCTCTTAGCTCAATACCACATTATCATAATATTCACATGCATGAACTAGTAGACTTAACCATCAAATCTTCACAACAGTGAGTTCAATATGTTTTATAGACAGGCATAAAACATAGAACCTTCATGTGCATAATAGATAAAATAAAGCATCACAAGACAAAAGCATTTCACATGACACACATATTTTTCACATGGAAACCCAACTGGGAAAAACCATGGTGGGGATGAATAACCACAAGCTTCTTTTTGAACTCTTTAGAAGTCCACTCTATTAGGAACCTTGTCCGGTTAAGAACATTACAATAGGTTCTGGTAGGAACCGATCCTATTAGGGATCACCCGGTTAAGGGATACCCGGTTAAGGGTTAAACCCAGTAGGGTCACCCTGTTAGAGGATTTTAAGAGCTCAATAGCTAAAAGGATCTCCTAAGTGTCTCTAGCTTCTCATAACTCATTAGCTTCAAGTTACCCAGTTAAGGGATTTATGGCAAGCCGGTTAAGACCACCCGATTTAAGGGATTTTGAATCAAGCCAGTTAAGGCTACCCTGTTAGGGGATTTTACAACTGTTGAAGTGGCTAGAGATCAACAGGTATTACAATGATCTATTAACAACACTTAATACTAATATAAATCCACTTAGGCTCCTCTTTTCCTTTTGCACATTCACTTTGCAGGTATCTCTTCTCTCCTATGGTCTGGAAAGAATCTCGTATCACTTTCATTGGATACACACTCACAACTTTTGCCAACAACTTCAGATAAGCTAACATCGACCTTATAGGGAACATATAGGTCAGTAGCAAAAACCTTAAACCCTAAACCTGTTAGGTTGAGCAATTCGAATGGTTCGATCCTGACCGTTGAAACATACTGCATTAAATGCACCAATCTTGAGTCAATCTCAAGACATTCTCCATCGTCTGTTATCCACTATTTTCATGGCGGCTGATGACCCATCATGTGTTATCACTATTTGATAGACTTCGCACATTCCTGAGGTAGATAGGAATAGTCTTCTTCATGCAAGATCCTTCACGCACTCAAATCTTATGTGGCAACACGATCTGTCCTCCATCATACTGCTAACTCATCAAACAAAGATCACCAATTGAGTCACACAGACTTGAGATACTCCAACCAAAAACCTTGAAGTGGAAGCTTCCTTACCAACTGGTAGTCATATAGTGCTTCCATGTGTCAGTTCCCATAACTGCATACTGGTTCACTTTGAACAAATGTGTGGCTTCACTTTCGCATATATGGGTTCACACATATGCCAGTACCTCTTTCTTCACTTATCTCATGTGCCGGTTCACACTATGTCTCATATTGACATCAATGACAACATACAATATCATTATGTCTTCATGCTAGTTTACATAAGGCTCATGCCAGTTCACATAATGCCAACAATCTCCCCCTTTGGCATTGATGGCAATATACAAAAGGTATCTTCTCTGCTTTACGTCTTCTCCCCATTTGCTGCAGATATCATTTCGCTTCACTTCTTCTCCCCCTTTGACAACAATGCCAAAGTGGAGGTACAATCATCACTGCTTCCTGATGCTGCTCCCCCTGAGGAGTAGCATCCTTAAACACACCAATCAACCAAAGATTTGTCTATACAGAACCTGACTGATGTGGAACAACCACTTTTAGCTCACCTCCTGAAGGGGAAATACCCCTAATTCACCTCTCAAATGCACAAATGTTGTCTTTGGGAGAGGCTTGGTGAATATGTCCACTAACTGCTCCTTACTAGACACATGCTCTAGGGCAATCTCTTTATTCTGAACCTTTTCCCTCAAGAAATGATACTTAAGCTCAAAATGCTTGGTTCTAGAATGTAAAACTAGATTCTTTGATATATTGATAGCACTTGTGTTATCATAGAATATACTTGCTGGTTCAGATACAGGGATCTTGAAGCCTTCCAGTACATGCTTCATCCAGATTGTTTGAGTGCAGTTCATGAAAGTTGCAACATACTCTGCTTCAGCTGTAGACTGAAAGATGCAACTATGCTTTTTACTCATCCATGAGACCAATCTACCACCGAGAAAGAATGCACCACCGGTTGTGCTCTTCCGGTCATCCACATTACTGGCCCAATCAGCATCTGTGAAGACTTTCAGATTGAAATTGTTGCTATATGGGTACCACAATCCAGAGTCAATTGTTCCCTTCAGATACCTAAGAATCTGCTTGACTGCACTCAAGTGAGATTCTCTTGGACTCTTCTGGAACCTTGCAGTAATGCCAACTACATGTGCAATATCCGGTTTGCTATGCACTACATAATGCAACTTACCAATCATTGATTGGTATTCCTTCTCATCAACCAGTGCGGAATCATCCTCCTTTGTCAATTTGCAACCGGTCACAATCGGTGTACCAACCAGTTTGCTATCTTCCATGCCAAAAGTCTTCAACACCTCTTTGACATATTTGGACTAAGTGATGAAGATTCCATCTTTCATTTGCTAGATCTGCAGTCCAATGAAGAACTTAATCTCCGTTATGAGTGACATTTCAAACTCTTTCTTCATCTCATCAGCAAACTCATGACTCATCTTGTCATCTCCACCAAAGATGATGTCATCAACAAAAACTTCACAGATCAGGATCTGATCTTCTTCAGCCTTCAAGTAGATATTGCTATCTTCACTTGTTCTCTCGAATCCAATCTTCACAAGATGGGAATGTAGGCGCTCATACCATGCCCTAGGTGCTTGCTTTAGACCATATAATGCTTTGTGTAGCCTACATACCATGTCACTATCTTCAGATAGGGTAAACCCATTTGGTTGCTCAATATATACCTCCTCTTCAAGTACACCATTTAAGAATGCAGATTTTACATCCATTTGATATACCTTGAATCTCTTAAAAGCTGCATATGCAAGAAGCATATGAACTCCTTCCAATCTGGCTATAGGAGAAAAGGTTTCCCCATAGTCTTCACCTTCTTCTTAAGCATATCCTTTGCATACCAGTCTAGCTTTATTCCTAATCACTATGCCATCCTCATTCAACTTATTTTTGAACACCCATTTGGTGCCAATGACATTTTTATGCTCTGGTCTGGGTACCAAGGACCATGTACCATTTTTCTCTATCTGGTCAAGTTCTTCTCCCATTGCCCTGATCCAGTCTTCATCATTATGAGCTTCTTTGAATGATTTAGGCTCAAATTCAAAGATCATACATAAGTTTTCTCTGATCTTTCTTCTGGTAAGGATTCCTGCATCCTTATCACCTATAATCTGCTTTTGATCATGATTCAACTTGACATACCGAGGAATGGTCTTAATTAGTTCTTCTTTCTTTTCTTCTTCATCCTTATCTTCATCAGTATCAACATTCACCGGTTTAGGAACACTGTTACTGGTGCTCGGTTAACTAACAACCGGTTCCCAGAAGGTTGCAACTGGTTCACTTACAACTTTCTCACTGCCAGTTTTCTCAGTCTTCTCAGAGGATTCATCAACTCTTACATTGATGCTTTCCATAATTCTCTGAGTCCTATTGTTGTAGCACTTGAAAGCTTTACTCTTGGTGGAATATCTTAGAAATATTCCTTCATCACATTTAGCTTCAAATTTGCCCTGATGTTCACTCCTCTTGATGTAACATTTGCTACCAATGACCTTAAAATAGTTTACCATAGGGGTCTTATCGGTCCAATACTCATAAGGAGTTTTGTCCTTGCCCTTTTTGATGAGTACCAGGTTCATAGTGTAAACTGCAGTGCTCACCGCTTCTCTCCAAAAGGTGTGAGAAACCTTTCCTTGGATCAACATAGTTCTAGCTACTTCAACCATAGTCTGGTTATTCCTCTCTACTAGGCCATTCTACCATGGAGTCCGGGGGATAGACAGCCATCTCTTGATGCCAAATTCTTCACAGTACTTGTTGAATTCACTGGAAGTGAATTCCCCTCCTTGATCAGTTCTGAGAGACTTGATCCTTTTACCGCTTTCCTTTTCCACTAATGCTCTGAAAGCTTTGAATTTCCCAAAAGATTCCGACTTGTCTTTCAAGAATGTGACCGACATCATTCTTGAGTAGTCATCAGTGAGAATCATGAAGTACCTATCACCCTACACACTTCTACTTTCCATAGGACCACATAAATTAGTATGCACAAGATCAAGCAAGTTGTCAGTAGTGAAAGATTTACCTTTAAAAGTTGAAGAAGACATTTTCCCCAATTGACATTCTCTAGCCAAGGTATTATCCGGTTTGCTCAGCACCGACAACCCTCTAATTGCCTTGATCTTACTAGCCTTCACAATGTTGTCAAAGTTCACATGGTAGAATCTCCTATGCCATATCCAGCTATCATCAAGCTTAGCCATAAGACATGTACTTATATTATCATTTAGATGAAATAGGTTACCTTTAGTCTACATGCCAGTGGCTACCAATTTACCATCTTTACCTTTGATTCTGCAAACTCCATTCTTGAATTGTAGAGTGAGTCCACCGTCATTTAACTAGGCAACACTTAGAAGGTTGTGTCTGAGACCATCAACCCAATACACATTGTTAGCACTACTCTTTCCATTCAAGGAGATGGACCCTCTGCCTTTGACCATGCATGGTGCATCATTGCCAAAACGAACCACACCACCATCATACTCTTCTAATGATAGAAACTTGCTCCAGTTACCAGTCATATGGTGAGAGTAGCCACTGTCAATGATCCACTCATTGGAATCATCAAACCAGGAGACAAGAGCCTTCTTGTCTGTCACATCTTCCTTTACAACAATGAACACAATATCTTCATTATCTTCATCTTCTGATTCCTCATCTGTGACACCTTCATCAACTACCACAAAACAATTTCTTCGGTTTCCTCCTTTGAATTTCTTGAACCTTTCTAGTTTGTCCTTGTTGTCACTATTAGGATAGTTCATAGCAATATGTCCTATCTGGTTGCAGGAGAAACATTTCAAAGGTAGCTTACCTTTGTATTTACCAGTTCCTTTTGGGAATCTCTTGGCTAGAAGAGCTTCAAATTCCATCAGAAACTCTTCATCCTTCATTTCTCTGTTCTGACTAGGTTCCCCACTAGTGCTAGCCTCTTTTCCTTTTTTGGATGGTATAGTAGAAGCTTTAAAAGCTGATTCTGACTTTTGAACACTACCATCAAAGCTATTCAGCTCATAGGCTATCAACTTGGCTATGATGGAGTCCAAGGATGCCTTAGACTTGTTTATTGATCTCAGCTCCTGAATAGCAGCAACCCTTATTGCATAGACCTGCAACAGGGATCTCAGGACTTTACTTACCATAGTGGAATCTTCTATTTTGCCACCTACACTCTTTATTTTTTCCAACAACTATTTTGATTCTTATTCCATACTACTACATGGTCTCTCCTTCAACCATTCTCATGTCTTCAAAATTTCCTCTCAAGCTTTCTTCCTTAGCCTGTTTTACATGCTCATCACCACCATAGATATTTTCAAGAGCATCCCATACTTCTTTGGGATTTGCCTTGTCTTGAACATCAATAAACTCAATGTCAGATAGACTACTAATGAGGGCTTCCATGACTTGCCCATTTTCTTGTATCTCTCTCTTTTGGTCATCAGTGCGAGTATCAAGAGGAACAACATATAAATTTTCAACATAACTCCAGTGTTGAACACCCATGCTTTTGATGAATATCTTCATCCTGTCTTTCCATATACCAAAGTTTTCCTTGTTGAACTTTGGACCTTCCCTCTTCATCATTTGGCTAGGATGTTTTCCTCAAGTAGTTAAGCTTACAACATAGAAGACCTAGAGGGCTTTGCTACCAACTGATAACTCAATGATGAACCACTAGTACCAAACCAGTACATAGAGGGGGGGTGAATCAGTACAGGCACAAATACAGTCCAAAATCGGTTTGATAGCAAACACTCACAATGACTGATAAATAGAGATACAAATAAAACAGAGTGCAATAGGTAACATCCAGTATAGCTCAGTCAATCATGAACCGGTCACTCACTAAGCTTTTCTCTTAGCTCAATACCACATTATCATAATATTCACATGCATGAACTAGTAGACTTAACCATCAAATCTTCACAACAGTGAGTTCAATATGTTTTATAGACAGGCATAAAACATAGAACCTTCATGTGCATAACAGATAAAATAAAGCATCACAAGACAAAAGCATTTCACTTGACACACATATTTTTCACATGGAAACCCAACTGGGAAAAACCATGGTGGGGATGAATACCCACAAGCTACTTTTTGAACTCTTTAGAAGTCCACTCTTGTAGGAGCCTTGTCTAGTTAAGAACATTACAATAGGTTCTGGTAGGAACTGATCCTGTTAGGGATCACCCGATTAAGTGATACCTGGTTAAGGTTTAAACTCGGTAGGGTCACCTTGTTAGAGGATTTTAAGAACTCAATAGTTGAAAGGATCTCCTAAGCTTCTCTAGCTTCTCAGAACTCATTAGCTTCAAGTTACCCAGTTAAGGGATTTACAGCAAGCTAGTTAAGACCACCCGATTTAAGGGATTTTGAATCAAGCCAGTTAAGGCTACCCTGTTAGGGGATTTTACAACTGTTGAAGTGGTTAGAGATCAACAGGTATTACAATGATCTGTTAATAGCACTTAATACTAATACAGATCCACTTAGGCTCCTCTTTTCTTTCTGCACATTCACTTTGCAGGTATCTCTTCTCTCCTATGGTCTGGCAAGAATCTCGTATCACTTTCATTGGATACACACTCACAACTTTCGCCAACAACTTTAGTTAGAAACCTAACATCAACCTTATAGGGAACATATAGGTCGGTAGCAAAAACCTTAAACCGTAAACCTGTTAGGTTGAGAAATTCAAACGGTTCGATCCTGATCGTTGAAACATACTGCATTAAATGCACCAGTCGTGAGTCAATCTCAAGACATTCTCTATCATCCATTATCCACCATTTTCATGGCTGCTGATAACCCATCATGCGTTATCACTATTTGACAGACTTCACACATTCCCGAGGTAGATAAATATAGTCTTCTTCATGCAAGATCCTTCACGCGCTCGAGCTTACGTGGCAACATGATCTGTCCTCCATCATACTACCAACTCATCACACAAAGATCACCAATTGAGTCACACAGACTTGAGATACTCCAACTGGAAACCCCGAAGTGGAAGCCACCTTACCAACTGGTAGTCATGCAGTGCTTCCATGTGCCGGTTCCCATAACTACATGTCGGTTCACTTTGAACAAATATGTTGCTTCATTTTGGCATATACCGGTTCACACATAGGCTGGTACCTCTTTCTTCACTTATCTCATGTGCTGGTTCACACTATGTCTCATATTGACATCAATGACAACATACAATATCTTTATGTCTTCATGCCAGTTTACATAAGGCTCATGCCAGTTCACATAATGCCAACAAATGTTTTATTGTAATATCTTGTAGAGCCGACCTACTAAAATTGGTCTTAGGGTATGGTAGAAATGTAAGATCTTATTTTTAAGATCAAGTGTGGAATGCGAAAAAGAATTGAGTGAAGGTATATGCGAGATTAAGCAGAGGTATACACAAAGACATCATTTGAAGGTGAATCTAGGTTTTTGTATAAGCATATCAGCATTACACCGGTATTGAATCCAATACATGAAGATGCTATTTTGTGCAGTACATTCTTGTTGGATTTAACCATCCAGTTGTAGTCAGTGTGACTTGCATTTTGTGTTTGAGCAGTGAGCTCTAGGTTGTTGGCCTTCCTGCATGTGCAGACCCCATTTATGTACACTTACTATCTGCAGTAGTATCATCTGATTGTGGGTAAGGTTTCCCACCATGGTTTTTCCCCTTACAGTGTTTCCACATACAAATATTTGTGTTATGTGTTGTGGATGACTTTATGTTTATGTTTCATGCATTAATCCTTACTAGTATAGCAATTTACTATTAACACTGTCTACCGACATACTTAACTAGTTTACCAGTATTAAGCATTAAGTTGGTTAAATGGTTTTTGGTTTGAATTTATTAGACAACTGATTCACCCGCCCCCCTCTCAGTTGTCTTTGGGACCTAACAATTGGTATCAGAGCCTAGTCCTCTTTTACAGAAGTTTAACAACTTGAGGAGATCCAATGTCTACAAATTATTTAAGGAAGGACAATCCTAAACTTGATGGAACCAACTATGGGATATGGAAGATCAGGATGGAGACACATCTGAATTGCATCGTTAGAGACATCTAGGAAGTTACAAAAAATGGTTATACTACTGTTGTAGCTGGTCAGACTACTCCAACTACCTTAGCCAAAGATGAACAAAATGATTGCAAAGGAAGCACTTTTGAGTGCATTATCAGATCAACAAATCATTGGATTATCATATAGGTCTACTGCTAAAGCTATTTGGGATCATTTGGAAACACTAAATGAAGGAGATTCCATAGTTAATATTGCAAAACTTGAAAGCTTCTGAGTCAGGTATGAACATCTGAAAATGGAAGAAGATGAAAGGATTTCTACTTTTATGGAAAGAGTAAATGAAATTGTTTTGGGTATTAAATGTTGTGGAGGAACTTTGAGTGAGGATGAAATTGTTTCAAAAATATTAAGAGGATTGCCACCTGCATATAAAATGAGTTGAGAACAATGCCTAATACATCAGTAACTAGGGATACATTGATTGGAAAACTTTCACCCTTTGAAATTAAGGAATTTGGTCCTGTTGCTACTATAAAAACTGATTTGGCCTTTAAAGCATCAACATCATCTGTTCCATCATTTGACAAATCAGACTGGAGAGCCTTTTATGCAAGAGAACTTGAAGAAACCAGGAAGGAGAATGAAGAACTTGAAGAACTTGAAGCACTATTTGCAAGGAAAATTCCAAAAGGTCCAGTTGGGATTAAGTATGAAGGTAAAGCACCCTTTAAATGTTTTAACTACAATAAGATTGGTCATATGGCTTCGAGATTCCATGATAGACATGCTAGACTAAGAGAAGAAGCAAGAAGAACATACAAGCCTAATCCTAAATATCAGAGATACAAATTTAAGAAGAACAAAGACAAATCTTGTTACATTACTGATGAAGGTGTGACTAATGATTCTGATGAGGATCCAGTAGACAATGGATGGGTTTTTGTTGCTATAATAGAGGATCAACCGATAGCTATTGCTCAATCGGTAGAACAAGCCCTAGCAGCTAAAGTTGAAGCAAAGGATGAATGGATCATTGACTCAGGATTCTCACATCATATGACAGGAGACAAAGGAAAATTCTTGAACTTTCAAGAATACAATGGAGGTTTAGTAAGATTTGGAGATGACAAAGCCTGTTCAATCAAAGGTAAGGGTTCAATATCTCTTGATGGTAAACATAACACTGATAATGTATACTATGTTGAAGGTTTAAAGCATAATCTTTCAAGTGTTGGTCAATTAGTTGAGAAGGGATTTCAGTTACAATTTAAAAATGGAAAATGCAAAATCATGAATAGAACTGGTTTGGAAATTGCAACCGGTAATCAGACTAGAGGTAATATCTTTCATTTGAATAATAGTGAAAAGACATGCTTAATTGCACATATAGATGAAAGTTGGTTATGGCATAAGAGAGTATGTCATGTAAACTTTGATTGCATGGTAAAAATCAGTACTTCTAAGGTAGTAAGAGATCTACCTAAAATTGTGAAACCTTAGAATATAGTTTGTAAGGAATGTCAATTTGGAAAACAAGTTAGAGCTAGTTTCAAAAGTATTCCAGAAAAATCCAATAATGCTCTTGATTTAATTCACACTGATTTATGTGGTCTAGCTAGAACAAAAAGCTTACAATGTGATAGATATTTCATGCTAATTATTGATGATTATTATAGAATGTGTTGGGTTACTTTTCTCAGAGAAAAATCAGAAACACTTGGAAAGTTCAAACTATTCAAAGCAATGATTGAAAATGAAACTGGTAAGAAAATCAAATGTTTAAGATTAGATCAAGGAGGAGAATTCACATCTAAGGACTTTAATACATTTTGTGAAGTGAATGGAATTAGAAGACAGTTACCAACACATCGGACACCACAGCAGAATGAAGTTGTTGAAAGGAAAAATAGAACTATCTTGGATACAGCAAGAAGTATGTTATTAGAAGAAAATCTACCACATGTGTATTGGAGAGAGGCAGTTAGCACTGTTGTCTATACATTTAACAAAGTTCACATCAAAGGTGAAACCGGTAAGACCCCTCATGAACTATGGTTTGGTAATACTCCTACTCTTAAGTATTTCAAAAATTTTGGATGTAAATGTTATATTAGAAGAGATGAGTATATTGGCAAATTTGATCCTAGAAGTGATGAAGGAATATTTCTTGGTTATTCATCTAAGAGAAAGGCATATAGATGTTTTAATAAGAGATTGCAGAGAATTGTTGAGAGTAAAAATGTAAAGATTGATGAACAATTCAGAGGAACTTCAAGGTATATAGACTCTAAACCGGCAACAAAAATTGTGACAAATGAACCTACACTGAATCCACCGGTATAGAATGAAGATCTAGTTACCCCGGTATCATCAGAGGATTCCACAGTAATTGAAGAACAACAACAAACTAAGACACCTAGGTATGTAAGATTGAATCA
This sequence comes from Cryptomeria japonica, assembly GCF_030272615.1. NCBI lineage: Eukaryota > Viridiplantae > Streptophyta > Pinopsida > Cupressales > Cupressaceae > Cryptomeria > Cryptomeria japonica. Next base: position 286,781,124 of record NC_081406.1, on the reverse strand, counting down.
TTTTGAAGACCAGATAATTGGAAACAAATTTAAAGGAGTTATGACAAGAGGAAGATTGGCAAATGAAGAGGTATGTCTTATTTCTCAAATTGAACCATAATATATCAATGAGGCATGTGAAGATAAATTTTGGATTAAAGCTATGGAAGAAGAATTAGGACAAATTGAGGAAAATAATACTTGGACATTAGTTCCCCAACCTAAAGATAAAAATGTAATTGGAACCAAATGGGTATTTAGAAACAAACTCAATGAAGATGGTAAGGTTGTCAAAAATAAAGCAAGACTAGTGTGTAATGGATTTTCTCAGAAAGAAGGAGTTGATTACAATGAAACCTTTGCACCGGTAGCCAGAATTGAGGTAGTCAAATTATTCTTGGCTTTTGCAGCTCACAAGGACTACAAAGTTTATCAAATGGATATTAAATGTGCATTTTTGAATGGAGATCTTGAAGAAGAAGTATATATTGAACAACATGATTGATTTTCCTTAACAGATGACAATAATATGGTTTGTAGGTTAAGAAAAGCTCTGTATGGATTAAAACAAGCCCCAAGAGCTTGGTATGCAAGGTTGGATAAGTATCTTTTAAAGATTGGTTTTACTAAAGGAAATGCAGATAGAAATTTATATTACAAAATAACTAATGATGACATCTTGATTATTGAAGTATTTGTTGATGATATAATCTTTGGAGGAGAAGATGGATTATGTAAGGAATTTTCTATTAAAATACAACAAGAATTTGAAATGTTTATTATTGGAGAAATAAAATTCTTTTTAGGATTGCAGATTTCACAGACTGATAATGGTATATTTTTGAGTCAATCCAAGTACTTGAAAGAATTACTAAAGAAATTTGGGATGGAGAACTCTAAACCGGTAAGCACACCTATGACTAAAAATGACAAATTATCTCAAAGGGATGAATCTACACCTGTTAATCCAACTAGATACAAATCTATGATAGGAGGTTTACTATATTTGACACAAAATAGGCCTGATATTATGAATGCAGTATGTATTGTTTCTAGATTTCAAAGTAATCCTAAGGAAAATCATGAATCTTCTGGTACTTACAAGGCACAACAAATCTTGGATTATGGTATCCTAGAGATGAAAATTTTGATCTATGTGCATACACAGATGCAAATTGGGCAGGAGATGTGGATGATAGAAAAAGAACCACTGGAGGAGCATTCTTTCTTGGAAAAAGATTAGTTTCTTGGTTGAATAAGAAACAGAGTTGTACATCTTTATCAACAGCAGAATCAGAATATGTTGCAGTAGCAACTAACTGTACACAGGTACTATGGCTTAAACAAATGTTGAAAGACATAAAGGTAAAATGCAAAGAACCCATTACTATATATTGTGATAACACTGCAGTAATTGATATATCTAAGAATTTGGTATTACATTCTAAAACAAAACATGTTTCTATCAAACTGAATTTTCTAAAAGAAAAAGTTGAAGAAAAGGAGATTAAACTAGTTTATGTGAATACTAAAGAACAACTTGCAGATATTTTCACAAAACCTTTGCCTAAGGAGACTTTTGAATATCTCAAAGATCAGCTCGGAGTCATACCACCATCAGTAGAGACTTAGACAGTTGATGATTGTCATCAACCGACAGAATTAAAAGACAAATCTTTTACTCTGGTCTTTGATGAGGAAGCTACTTCTTAGGGGGAGTAGTTGGTATTTTGTATAAACTTGATTTTTGTAACTTTGGCATTTGATGTCAAAGGGGGAGAGATATCTATGGAAAAACACATTATCTTTTTGAGGAGAGATTTGTATTGAAAATAAATCTTCGGATAAACACATGTTGCTCCCAGGGGGAGAAATTGTTGTCTAAGGGAGATTGTTGGTTTTTGGTATTTGGCATTTTTGTTTTGGCACTTTGATGGTTTTTCCATCTTGTGTTGCCATCAATGCCAAAGGGGGAGATTCTTGGTATTTTGGTATGGTTTTGTCATTGATGTCAACACCTACTGAAAACAAGCACTTTGGAGATCTAGCAACATTCACCGGTAAGCAAGTAACTATTGCACAGTTACTGGTATATGGTTCACCGGCAGGATATAATGTTCATTGGTACCTGGAATGATATGGAAGACACTTGGTAATGTTGAAGACATCATGTGGATACTTTGTTTTGAAGAATTGATCATTGGTATATTCATATTTGCATATTTGCTTTTACAGGCAAATAGGTCCAGGGTTATCTAGGGCTACACCGATAGGTTTATCTTTTCTAGATCAGCATGGCACAATATGGAGATGATTTATTATTGATGTAAATGCATTAAGCCAGCATATTTAATTAGTTATTGCATTGGATTTTATATTGTATGTAAAATGTTTTATTGTAATATCTTATAGAGCCGACCTACTAAAATTGGTCTTAGGGTATGGTATAAATGTAAGATCTTATTTGTAAGATCAAGTGTGGAATGCGAAAAAGAATTGAGTGAAGGTATATGCGAGATTAAGAAGAGGTATACATGAAGACATCATTTTAAGGTGAATCTAGATTTTTGTATAAGCATATCAGCATTACACCGGTACTGAATCCAGCACATGAAGATGCTATTTTGTGCAATACATTCTTATTGGATTTAACCATCCAACTGTAGTCAGTGTGACTCCCATTTTCTCTTTGAGTAGTGAGCTCTAGGTTGTTGGCCTTTTTGCATGTGCAGACCCCATTTATGTACACTTACTATCTGCAGTAGTATCATCTGATTGTGGGTAAGGTTTCCCACTATGGTTTTTCCCCTTACAGTGTTTCCACGTACAAATATTGGTGTTATGTGTTGTGGATGACTTTATGTTTATGTTTCATGCATTAATCCTTACCAGTATAGCAATTTACTATTAGCATTGTCTACCGACATACTTAACTATTTTACCGGTATTAAGTATTAAGTTGGTTAAATGGTTTTTGGTTTGAATTTATTAGACAACTGATTCACGCCCCCCTCTCACTTGTCTCCGGGACCTAACACAGAGAAGTGTGTGCCAAGGGAGGAGCTAGTGCTACCAAGATTCTATCTATCTGATGGAAAATGGTATTTTATTGCTAGGGAATTCAATAGAATCTATCATTTGACTATCCTGGGAAGTACTTGAATATTTATTATATTTTCAATCACTCTTTCATGCTTTTTGTTTTCGATACCAAAGTCTTTTGTCAAAACATAAATCTAGTGATTTTGCACTCTAATATAGTGGGTTTGTAGTCTATTATAGTGGGAATGCTACCAAATTTGAGCTAGGATTGACATAGTTAGGACACTTATTGTCATTCTGTAAAACAATGGTTTTTCATCTCAAACACATGAGACATTTCCTTATTGTGGTGGGTTTGGATTGTTGTTCCTTGGTTCTATTGGCATTTGATGATGTTTTGATGATGCTCCAGTGAAGATTGGTGATATCTGATGCTCCATACCATTGATGGGAAATCATCTCTATGTTCCTATTTGGTATGGAGTTTTGGTTAATCAGATGTCTTGAGTAAGTTTTCTGGTATCTACTCTTCCCGATGAAGCTCAGTGTAAATTTTTGTGGGTATTTCTCATTTTTTGGTGAAGAAGATTTTGGTTTTAGTGACTAGGGTTAGTTGGTCAAGTATTAGAAGAAGATTAGCATGCAAATCCACCCTCCGATATTTCTTCCTAAGCCTTTTTGAAGATTTGATATTTGGTAGAATAGTGAAACAGTGTCATCTTCATTATTATTGGCATAACGTGTGGTATGGATTTCTTGGATAGATTTTGATGACTGGTGATGTGTTTGAGATAATTGGTCAAACCTATAGGAAGAAAGTGATCATGTATTTTGGAACCAAATATTGTTTTGTAGAGATTTGAACCAACTTAAAGTTACACATTTGATATTTTGTGAAGCTGACTTGTGGGAAAGCTATTTTGGCGGTGTGAATATATAAAGGTGATATTTTTGTATGGTATGTATGTGTGTGAAATTATTTTTGTGCAATTGAGTGTAGTTTCATGTGAGCATATTGAGTGTTTATGATCCAGTATTTAGTGGTAGAGCTGAACAAAATAATTTATTAGAACAACAACTGTAGATCATTCCTGAGCCTAACTGAAATTGATTTATAGCATTAGTAGATGTAATTATCTAGTTCACATAATGTATTAACTTCTATATCCAATTTATAGGATAGTGAGTCCTCCAGATAGCAGAATTTTTTGTAATTGGGCAATGACCTCTAGGCAATGCACCTGAATGCATGTGCATTCCTTTTTCATAATATTTTTTTTTTTACTATCCATAATGGAATAATAAATCATGGGTTGAAATTCTACTGTGGTTTTTCCCTTTGGGTTTCCACGTAAAAATCATGGTGTTATGGTTGCATGTTTACTTGTTTTATGTTGTTGCACCTTACATTCTTTGTTTTGCATCTAGTGGTTAAATAATTAGTATAATAAGAGAAATTTTTAGACCATTGATTCACCCCCCCTCTCAGTGTTAATTGATCCTAACAATTGGTATCAAAGCTTATTTCCTCTGAGGAAGCCTAACATCTTGAGGAAGATCCAGAGGATTGAAGTAATGGACTCCATTTTGCAGAGACAACTCACTGTGGCACTTGAAGGTATTGATGTAGAAATAAAGGAGAAGAGTATCTTGAAAAGAAATATTAGTGCACTTAAGACTTTACTGAAACCCTGAAAGATCAAGTAAACACTTCTTGGGAAAATAGAAATGACCCGATGGAAAAGTTGAAGGAAAAAGAAGAGCAAAGTGTTGATAATCAAATTCTAAAACACAAGACTGATGAATGTGAGAAGTTGGCGAGGGAGAATGCACTTTTGAAGACTGAGATGCAATCTATTGTTATGAATATGACTAAGGATATTGAAGACCAAAATAAGAATGAAGAAATATTGACTCAATCCTTAAGGAAAGATCTGATGAGTGTTGCAGATTGACATATGAGAATGATCAGTTGAACCTTGAATTGTTGTAGATAAATAATTATGGACAAAAAATTGAGAGACACATCATAATTATGAGAGATGATCTGACTACTTCTAATGAGTACAAAGAGAAGTTCAAAGATAGTTTAGCCTGATTGGATGAGATACTGGATACTCTGAGACATGTAAAAGATACAAGAGGACTTGGATTTTAGAAAGGATAATCCTCTAGTTCTGGTCAAAGTAATTATCGATCAAAGAACAAGAAATATCCAGTAAGATAGCCTAATTCCTATATTTTCAATGGTATATATTTTACTTGTAATAAATTTGGTCATATGACAAATCAATGTAGAAGTAGGATGAATAATGAAATGATGAATAATGTGAAAATTAGTCCTACCTTTATCGACCAATATTTCATATGCAACAATTTTGGTCACAAGTCAAACATGTGAAGAGCAGTAATGAATAACTTTCAGAATAAAAGATGCTATGCTTGTGGAATGTTTGTATATATATCTAACCAATGTAGGATGAGATCAAATCAAATGAACTTTAGGCCTATGCAGTGAAATGTTATTTGTCATGCATGCAACAAACAAGGTCATATTGCAATAAATTGCAAAAGCAAGAATTCAATGATGAATAAGAACAAATTTGATGAGAAGAGAAAAACAAAGGTAGATGAAATCAAAGATTAACACAAGAAGATGTGGGTAAAGAAAGAAGATCAAAATGTGCAAAATAGATCCACACCTAAATCTAGTAATAGAACCTCGTCTAGTAACTAGGGATTTTTGGCCTTAGGGGGAGATTTTCATGCAGATCCTGAAAGCCTCCTTGCGGAGATTTATAACTGATTCTGAAAGGTTGTAGAAGATTCATATCGAGCATGTAGTTGATATCTAAAAGTTCTTGTAATAGCTTAAAGGATAAAGCATCTATTACAACTTAAAATTAGGTTTTCAGAGGTTAAAACGACATTTTAATGGTATATTATTGACAATGCGAATGTGAGAATTGAGTAGAGTAGTGTGTAAAGGTGATTTGGCAGCTTAAATTGAGCCTCTGGCAATCAATGAGCGATTTCTTGCACCTAGTTGAAAATTAAAGGTATTTATCCATTTTTCACAAGCTATATGTTATAAACCCTAGAATCACCATGGCATATGCATCTGGAATCACTACCCCTCTAGTTGTTGAGATTTATGAGAGGGAAAGGCCTGTTTTCAAGAGATATCCTTTCAAATCGATTGAAGATGATCCAGAAGGAGCATTTTCTTCAATGATGTATGCAGCTCTTCACAACAAGGATATAAGGGCATACATTCATTGTGACATTGAAGAAATTGGAAATGCAGATATGCTTACCCTCTATAACAACATTTAGTAGATAGTCTGGGGAATTTGAAGTTGGAACACAAAATTCTTCATGACAAGGGCTTCATGCAGTTTGTTAATTTCTCATATTCGATGAAGCGGAATGGGTTCAGTATATTCTCAATAGGGTTCATGATGAATTTATCTATTTGGATAGATCACATAAGATTACAAGGAAGGCCATTCAAGAAGTCACATCCTTAAGTAAAACCAATGAAGTACCTGGACTAAGGAAAGTACAAAATCACACCATGATAGCTGCTACTGGTTCAAAATTTTACAACAGGGTAATGACTATCCATGATATCTTGGAGCATGATGTTAGAATTTCCTTGATGGTGGTAGGTTACAAAGTTTATCAATCAAGTAGGTATAACTTATTATCCAATATTGTAATATCTTAAGGAAGATAAAAGTTATGATTTGTGTATAGTTCTCCTAAATGAATTGATAAGTAACTTGAAAAAGATTAAATGAGACAACAAACACACTTTCAAGTTTGGGTCCCTTCTTATTTATTTGGCATTATACTTCTTCAATGAGATCCCCACAATAAAATAAAAATTCCAATGGGTTTATGACAAACTAGTGCCCATGCAAATTAAGGAAGGATTGTGGAGCATAAGTGATGCCAGAATGAGAATATCTACATTTAGGGGCTATTTTTAGACCTTTCAAGCCTCTATGTAAGCTCGAGTAAGAATTCCTAAAGGGATAGTTGAGATATATGAGAGCCATATGGAAGTTGTTGAGCCAAGGATAGTTTGGATCATGCTCATGGGGTATGAGGTTGATGATACTATGGTTGAAGAATATGCACAACATCTACTATGTCAACTAGTAAATTAGAATGGAGAAAGATTTTAAACTTTCAAGGAAAAGAACCTTCACTTGCATAAAAAGTTCACTGATGTTGGAAGGAAGAGGAAAGTGAGAAAGGAGGTTGAATAACTTGCAGATAAGAAGGGTGTTACCTTGGAAGAAGTGTAGAAGGCAAGGGAGAAGAATATTCTAGAGGAGGAAGTTGTGGTGAAGCCACAAGCTAAACAAGCTCGTCCAAATAAGACTCAAGCCAATCCTAGAAAATTTGCACCTACCTCAAATAGAAAATAGTATCTCAACCTAAGCCTAAACTATAAATATCTACTGGTGGAGTAGAGAAAAGGAAGAAATAAAATTCTACTAGACAATATTCTCCAGCAGAAGAAGAGACATAATCAGATGAGGAGGTAAGGTAAGAGAAGAAGACTCCTACCTATTATAGAGTAGTTACGAAGCCTACAACTAGTGATGCTCCTCCAACTAAGAAAGCTAAGCCTCAAGTAGAGCCATCCGAAAAGGTTAGTGCCAATGAGAAGAAGAAATCTGAAATAGATGAGGCTATCAAATCTGGTAAGATAGAAAGCGCATATGATATTGTCCCCTCATTGACTTTGTAGTACTTGATTAATGAAATTTTGAAAGATGCTAATTTGAAAGATGTTTCTATATATTATGAAAATTTTGAGGATAAAGACTAGAGGGAAGTTGAAGAAGTAATTGTAGAGTATATGGATAAATTCAGTAAGGTGTTAATATAATTATCATCTATGATCCCCAAGAGCTTGTACAAAATTTTGGATGCATGGAGACATATAACTTTGCTTGAGGATGAGAGTAAAGGAATATGTGCTTGTAAATATCTTTTGTTATTTATAGAGATGAAGTCACTTGGTTACTAAAACCTTCTAAGGATAGGTTCAAGAGTAAGAGAAGGGTAAATAAGATAATGATAGGTAAGAAAGATGATATGCTAAAAGAATCTAAAACAATTTTGATAATTTTTTTGATTGAATAGGGAGTTCATGTAAATCTGGTAGACTCTTCTAAAGAAAAATCTTTCATAAGAGCAAGCAGTGGCTTTTGATTCTAAAGATGTTTTTCATGAAAACTAAGAACAATCATATATTGATTTGGTTGACCAGACTCTAGTTGATGTTGTTGATAATCAAGCAGTTGACAACTTTGCTGATGCTATTTAGGATGCTCCTAAGATAAAAATTCTTGTAGAAATGATAGTAGAGGAGTTAGGAGAAGTGGATAAGACCAAAGATGATGGCTTGGAGGGTGAAAAGGATAATATTGAAGATATAGTGAAGGAGAAGGGTGAAGAGAAATCAGATAAATCTCAGGCAACCATGACAAAAGATATTATGCCTAATATGAGAAAGAAGATTGCAGTTGACGATGAACTCTCTCATGGTCTGCTAGATTTAAGCACTTTATCCCCTCTTCAAGCATTAAAGTTGGCCACTGTTGTGTAGATCAAGGCCAATGAGGACTTACTCAAGTTTGCATCCAAGGAGAAAGAGGTGATATTTTTTACTATTGCATTTTTGGAAAAGGTTTTGTTTGACCTTAAGCAGATTACAAATGACTCACCATTTGGTAAGCTTAAGGCTATGCTAAATAAAGTAAAAAATATTTTTGTATCATTAGAGAAACTTGTTGACATAAAAGTTATGAATAAATTCAATAAGATGAAGCTTCAAACATATTTAAAGGCAGTTCAATATGATAGAGAATTTTTTAAGACTGCAGTGAAGAGTGCAGAGGATGCATTCAATGAAGGAAGAAAAATATTTAAATCATTTCTATTTTTTCCTAAGTTTACTATTGACATTGATAAGTAAATAAGAGTTTTTGAAGGGAAGATAGCTAGTATTGATAATTCATTTGCCCCTCATTCAATTTTTCCCAGTTCCTTTGAAGCCCAAATAATGAATTTTACTAACAAAATAAAGGGCTTGAATAAAAAAAAATAGCAAATGTTGAGTAGAGTGAGAGAAATGATAAATTTGATTACTCCCCCAATAGACACCTTGCTCGAAGCTCAATAGGATGCAGTCAATGCAGTAGGTAAACCAGTACCATCTGATGTCAAAGGATTTGAAGTGTATGAATATATGTCTAGTAATCTAATTAATGTATTAGATTTCTTCTTGAGAGGATGGAATGGGTACTTGTAGTCCCTAAATGTTACTTAAGCCGATATTTTTAAATTCATGTAAATTATGGCATTCTTTTGTACATAAGTTTTAGCTAATTCCTACCCTTTTCCATTGATGGAAATGAAAAATGATTGTTATTCTTAAGGGGAGTCTTAGAGTTAGTTGAGTGTACAAATTTCATATTGTTAGATTGTTTGTAGTTTTTGGAGCTTTAGAACACTTATCATTTTTCACAGTGTTGCCATCAATGCCAAAGGGGAAGATTGTTGGCATTTGATGCTATTTCAGTGATGCTCCAGTGAATATTGGTGATATCTGATGCATGTAGATTCTTAGGAGTTGTCATTGATGGAAACTCGTATTAATCCTATCTTATATGGAGTTTTGGTTTACTAGATGTCTTGAGTAAGTTTTCTAGTATCTGCTCTGCCCGGTAAAGCTTAGTGTAGAGTTTTATGGGCAATTCTCATTTTCAGTGAAGAAAATTTTGGTTTTGGTCATCAGGGTTAGTTGGTAAAGTATCAAAATTAGATTATCATGCAAAACCCTCTGGTATGGCTTCGTAAGCCTTTTTGAAGACCGGATATCGAATAGAGCAGTAAATACTGTCATCTTCATTATTATTGGTGTAATGTGTGGTCTAGATTTCTTGGATAGATTCTAGTTATTAATGATGTGTTCAAGATAATTGGTGAGACATATAGGAAGCATGTGATCTTGTATTTTGGATCCAAAATATTGTTTTGTGGAGATTTGAGCTGACTTGGAGTTACATATTTGATATTTTGATATTTTGTGAAGCCGACTTGTGGGAAAGCAATTTTGGTGGTGTAGATATATAAGGTGATGTTGGGAGATATTTTTTTATGGTATGTATGTGTGTGTGCAACTTCATTTTTGTGTGATTGAGCATAGTTTCACATGCACATATTGAGTATTTTTGATATGGTATTCAATGGTAGAGAAAAACAAAACAGTTTATGAGAACAACAACTATGGATCATTCCTGAGTTGAACTTGAATTAATCTGACAATTGTAGATGCTATTCTCCAATTCAAATATCTTACTAACTTCTATATCCCGATTGTAGGACAGTGAGTCATTTCGGTAGTAGCCCTTTTCATAATTGGGCAGTGAGCTCTAGGTAGTTTGCCTGAATGCATGTGCATTCCCTTTTAGTAATATTGTTTTTCTACTGGCCATAGTGAAATAATTTTATGGGTTGAAATCCCACTATGTTTTTTCCCTTTTGAGTATCCACATAAAAATCTTGGTGTTTGGTTGCATATTTACTTGTTTTATGTTGTTGCACCTTTCTTTCTTTTGCATCTAATGGTTAAAGAATCAGTATAATAAGTTTGAAATTTTTATAACATTGATTCACTCGCCTCTCAGTGTTCATTAATTATAATAGGCCCTAGTTCATAGTTCAATTTTAGTGGGTTTGTTGTTTTCTGTAGTGGGTTTGTAGTTTATTATAGAGGGAATGCTGCTAAATTTTGTAGTAAAGTTGTTCTCATTTGGTCAAAAGTAGCAGGTTTGTGGTTAGACAATGGGTTCGCCATCTATTTCGATGGGTTCATGGTTATGCTACCAAATTTAATAGTTAAATTGTTCTTGTGTAGTTAGAAGTAGTGGGTTTGTGGTTAGACAATGACCTATTTCGGTGGGTTCACTCTGTCCTTTGGTAGCTTTCTTATTTTTTGTCTAGTTATGGTGTCAAAATTACGTTGCACCTTATCACATTTTTTTATCTTTTATTTTAGGTACCTTTAGCTTGAAATTTTCCAATCCTAGGTGTCATCATGATATCAAAGTTTTGTCTATATTATATCACAATTTGTTAGACCTTTTAGCATTTCCTCTTTGATCCAATGAGTTTTGTCTCTCAAGTATCATCACGCTGTTAAATTTTGTCCATCTCATGATTAGATCATCCTATTCTTAGGATAGTCTTTCTCTTAGCTCGTTTAATCCATCTTGTCAGCTGACTTACATCATCGAGCAATCACTTGTCTAGTTTGAACTAATCTTTCATCATATTTCCTTCAATCTTTTTAATCTTTCATTCATCAATCTAGGGTTTTCTCTATCCCATTTGGGGTTTTCATCACTCTTGATCTTGACCAGATAGTCTGAATCTTCTCTTGGTTATAGTTATCATCTTTCCTTGGGCTATATCATGTCTCAATTTCATCATCTCATAATTCATTATTAACTTATCACCTCAAGCCATAGGTTTGATCCATAGTTATTTACCTTATTGGGTTTGTGTTTTGGTGTATCTTCCTAAACTATCTTAGTATCACATTTTTAATATCAGGCCATGTTCTAGGTCATCATTTCTTATTCGTTCGATCAAATCAGTCAATCAATCTATTCTCTTGATCTTGTCTTTCATAATAATCTTGTCTCATTTGGTTCATATCTATTACTACTTGGTCCAAATCTAGATAGGCTATGGAACAATCCTCTCATTTAGGAGTTGTATTTTTATATCCTCAGTAAAATCCCAAGCCAGGTGTTAGTCTTATAATAATAGAGAAAGTTCCTATCATGTATGATACTCCTCATCTTGTCATTCATGATGAAGTTGTGGTCAATCAACCTAGATGATCAATTTTCAACAAATATAGATAATGCCCAAATGGCCTATGAGATCATTGAATATCATAACAAATTCATTGTTGCTAACATGGTCACTAGCAAAATGACTATTATATCACCTAATGCACCAATACCTGCAAGCCAACAAGGGTTACCTCAACAAACATAACTTATTATGCCAACATTGTTGTAAAATGACATATCCACACTCATTATATAAGTACCTCTAGATTCCCTTATGCAAAACTACTAACCATTCTATGCTACATGGAAAATTCCCACATCTATAGGAGGTGGTGTTTATAATGCACCAGTTAATGTGTTGTCAACACAAATCCCCACTTCACTACCATTAGTAGCACAAATTCCCATGACATCCAGTGTTATGCAAGTCACACCTTTTAGAAATCTAGTCTATTGACCCATCAATATGGCTTCTAGACAAGCACCAATTTGGACCATAGTGATGCCACACTATCCTTCCTTATCCACCACACAAATTACGACTATGGGCATTAATTGCATGATGCCATCATCATCAGCATGTAAGCCCCCAACTATTCAATCAATATCATAAATTGTGGGTCATACCATAAGGACGCTTGGTTTTCCCCTCACATATACCACATAGGTATTATCTGGGGGCATGAATTACATGATGCCATTATCACCATCATCTATAACCCCACCCATTCAATCAATCCCTCAAGTTGTTGCCACAAATCAATATCAAACACAAGTGACGTTCAAACAATCTATTTCATAACCAAGATTTAGTTACTTGCAAGAACCATCTACATCCTATAGTAATGAATGTTCATCATGAAAAAAGTAGCACAAGTAAAAATCCCCCATTAAGAAATGCTCAATATAAAATGTATACCAATTACAAAGGGGAAAATTATCCATAAGGTAGTATTCCACATATTCAACAATTTTAGGATCTGTAATATCAACAACCACTTGGCAACCTACAACAGAATGCAAAAACCTATTCATAGATACCTTAATATTAACAACAATCCATAGGTCAACAACAAATTCCAGGGCATCAAAACCTGGCAAGTTATCAGAATCCACCATACTAGTAAGGTTATCATCAATCTCAATAAGTGTCACATCAGGTACTGCGATATCAATCAGCTACACCCTCTCTTGATCCTTTCCAAGTCAATACCGAATGGGAGGAAATGAAAGATACTCTTAAAAAATTACAATAAAATAACTCTAAATGGGTCTGCAAGTTCAAAGAACTTTGTCCTCACTCATTCGACAAGTCCATTACAATGATGCCTTTTCCTAAGAACTTTGAAACACCAAGATAAAAAATATAAATGGAAAGGATATCTGTGTCAATATGTTAAATATTTTTTTATGGCTTGTCAAGAGGTGTTGTGGAGCGACAACTATCTTTTATAATTGTTTCCCAAGAGAATTAGTGGCTCTACATTCAAGTAGTTCTCGAAACTGCCATTCGGTGTCATCACTACATTTGCCGATCTATTTGAGCTTTTTGTGGCTCAATATCATTGCAACATACAAAATGATATCTCCATGCTTTACTTGTGTCAAGATAAATAGAAAGGTGGTGAAAACCTCCTTGATTATGTCCAAAGATGGAGAGATCTCGCTAGTCATCTCCCTTCTGCAGTCCCTAATAACTAGTTATTTCCACTCTTTATTAGCAATCTTCAGCAAAAGATTGCATATCACATTTGACTAAATTGTGCAAGTACCTTTAAAGATATCATGTCCAAAGCACCATATATCACACAAGCCTTAATTGACTAGGAAATAATCAAGCTTTATAAATAGTATTCTGATAAGCCTAGTAATGATAGACAACAATATTGGAACAAGAACAAAATTATCATTGGCGATGGGGTCACTGATTCCAAAACAATTTAAATGCACAATAACCCATCTCCGTAGGTCTCTATACATCCTTCACAAGCAGAAGTACCTAGTGTGTAGGATAACATAACTAACATTATCACATTCTCTCAAGATTCTTCGTGTCGAACAGGTAACAATGGTCCTAGACACTAGTTCATGTCCATGGTTGAACTATTAGATGTCATCTTTAAATGTATGGAACAATGCCACATAATTGTATATCCTCAAAGACTACCATTTGATGAATCTAAATCCAAAATAATTGGTACAAGGAAAATGAGTATTGTGCCTACCATCACATCAAGGGCCATAAAACGAATAAATGCATGAATCTAAAATAATTAGTTTAGAACTTCGTTGACTAGGGAAAAATTGATGTTGACCCCATCATGGGAAAATAACCTAATTCAAATCTCATCATATATTAAAATTTTGTCCCTAAACACCAAGGGGGGGCAAGCACATCCAGTGCAAACCAGGGTCTTATGATTAATAACATCAACTATAATAATGTGTCATTCAATTATGGCCCTACAACAGGATGCATCTCTCAAGATGATGATCATGTTAACATGATTCATGTTAATGAGTTGATACCCAATATGCAGTAACTAATAGAAAGGCTTGTATGTCAATCCTTGGAGCCCCTATATCAAACTTTGCCCCAACGGTGTCTGTATGTACACAATACAATATCTTTCAATACCTAGGGAAAAATCCTATGCAAATCTATATTCTGGATTTTCTCAAAGCCTCACCCACTCATCAGAAGATTCTCATGCATACATTGCAAGAAGCTCATGTTCCTAGTAACATTGATCTCACACAATTCCAATCTATGGTAACTCATATGTCCTCCATCTATCATCTCAGTTTCATGTAACCTGATGTGATGGTCTTAAATCCTAACCACACTCATCCCTTCAACATTGAAGCTATTGTGAAACGTCATAAAGTGAAGAAAGTCCTGATTGATAATGGTTCTATGATGAACCTTTACACATTGAGATTTGTCACTCAAGTGGGGTATACTATTGTGGATATGCACAATCAGTGCATTACTATCAAGGCATATGAAAACACTTAAAGAAGTTCACTAGGGATGATCAATCTCCCAATTCAGGTGGGGCCACTAACACAAAGCACATTATGCCACATTGTTTTGATTAAGTAAAAATAGGTATTTGAAAGGTACCCAAACCTTTTACAAGCCAAGAGAACACAAAAGCATAAAAAAGTGCTCGATCACTTCAAAAAGTCAAAATGAACCCACCAGAAGGGCACAACTTAAAACATCATTACATAATTACATAAAACTCGAAACAAACAAAAATAGGAAATCAAAAGATAGCAAAGAGACAAAACCAAGGACAACAACTAGAACTAAATACTATTTAGGATCTCCTTAGCATGAACAACCATTTGTTTCATGTTGTTCACTTAGGTCTTCATATCCTCCAGCTCACAACCTTCGATGTCAACCTTATTCTTTGTGTTGGCTCTAGTCCTATTTTCATGACCCTTCTTGTTCACCTGCTCTTTATCACCTTCCTTCTCTGCATTGTTCTTGTTCCTATTGATAAAGATGTTCATGTTGTCCACCGAATATTTAAGAATTTGGAAATTTTGATCAGCAAGCTACTTGACATTGTGCTCCAGCTTGTCAATTCTGTTGCCAAAATATTTCAGTTTGTTGTCCATTTCCTTTCTATCTCCCATATCATTGACCTTTTTCTCCATGGCTAATATTTTTCCAACCGTACATTCAATAGCTTGTGCATTATGCAGAATGGCCACTAACTCTTTAACATGCTCCGCCAAGGGCTTGTCACCAACTGTAATTGTTGCCATGGCCTGTGTATCTATTTTAAAACTATTAATATCTTTCACTAAAGTAGTGATGGTCTCACAGAAAGCCTTAATGGTATCTTTGTCACCACTATCACTTTGACCCCTTTTTTCCTTGTTATGCAGTCTAGTGGTTTTCATGGTCTCCATGGTTTCCAAATTATCCTTAACCGGATTACCCTCCACTTCTTTGTCCTAACTATCAATCCTCTTATTATCATCATCCTCCTCCTTACACTCAATTAGAACATAATTGAGATCAAAATTGCTACCCTTTTTAGTGTTCTTTTTCTGAGCCTTCTTTCCAGAGGCTTTCCCTTTCCTCTTCTTAATAGGTTTTTCCTCAAGGGAATCAGTTTCAGAGTCTGAAATTTCAGATTCCACAATAATCCTCCTCTTCTTAGCCCTAATCCTCCCTTTTTTTCTAGTTTCTTCCGACTCTCCCTCGGTCTCAGAATCAAAGTTGAAACCACTATCCTTACTTTTCGTAGTCTCATCTCTAGCATTTTTGCCTTTAATAGGCTTTTCAATGCACTTCCCCTTTAGCATTTTATAAAACAAGACCATGAGCCCCTGATGGAGGGCATGATTGCCTTTAGGGTCCTTCTGGATCTCCTTTATAGTATGATCCATTGAACATGCCAAGTAATAGGGAAGGCTAACCCTTTCACCCTGACGGAAATGGTTAAGAAGGATGAAGTGATGCCCATAAGCCCTGGTAAACCTACCATCTAAGGTAATATATTCAATCGAAGCAAATAAGACAAACCTCCATGGCCTGGAAATTCTCTTTGGGGAGTGGTAGGAGTTGTCAATTTTGGTCATCTTTCTCCTCTCACCATCCGTAACAGGAAACTTGTATGCAGCCTTATCTGATATCCCTTTGTCCCTGTAAAATTTCATACCTTCGGTAGTCATCCCCATGGCCTCAGTGATAACCTCTTCGTCTACATTCATCATATGTTATGCCACATTGTTGATCTTGATCTCTCATTTAATATCCTCCTTGTTCATCCATGGATCCATGCCATACAGGCAATCCCTTCCACATACCATTAGTACCTCAAATTCCTATTGGATGTGAAATTACTATAGGGGAAATTCTCAACCCTTTGAGTACTATCATGTGCTCAAGGCTTCATCTTCATACTACCACAATTTCTTAGGCATTGAAATTGGAACCATATTTGCTAGTTTATCATGCTCATATGTTGACCCTGATACCATACTAGCTATTGAAAAAGAGAAAAGTTATATCTTTTCCTCAATTTTCCAACTCAAGATCAATGAAACTAGTTGTAGTTAATATGCCCTTCAAGGTATATTCATAGTAGGCACCCTACACCTAGATCCACATGCTCATGGAAAACCTACCAAAGAATAGAAGAAGAAATAACTTTTGATTCAATATTATGGCTCAAGTAGATTACAAGCTCACATAGAGCTTAACCATGTGATCATAGAAGGAAACATTAACCAGTGGTTCTACAAATATATCTCTACAGATAATGAAACTCTCCTCAAGAAGATTAAAGAAAAATATCTCATTTCTCACAAGTGGGATACTCAAAAGTGGAACTACCAAGGTGGTGGTTTAGGCCAAAAGAACAAGGTATCACAAGACTAATTTATCTCACTTATAATATAAATCATCAAAGGCTTGGTTTTGGACATCCCTCCCATGAAGCGTCAAGTTCAGCTCGCACTATTGGAAACATTGAAAACATTTCAATCAATATCGATGACATGTCTCAAGAGGTTGTTGAGAAAGAATACAATGATATTGATTTATCCTCCACCTTTGGAAAATTTAAAACTTGTTTCACACATATGTCCTCTTAATTGACCTTTCCCTTTGCCACCCTGAGCTCATTGATTGGGGCCCAAACTGTTGTACATCTAGACACATTCCAAGGTGATACAACCCTGCTACAATTTCTAGGGGCAATTGAGGCTGCTCCATATCATCATCTTAAGTAGAATACTGTCTACAAGTTTGATCCTCAAGGTTACTTTACATAAGAAGGAATCCTTAACTGCAAAAGTGAAAAATAAATAAAAAGTCAAGGGTCCATTAGCGAAAAATCCTGTAAGGCATTTCTTGACCCTAAAATAGTAAAAACAAAGGGTGTATCCTTTGGTGAAAACCTCACTGAGGTGTCAGAAAATGAGGATTCTATTCTTCCCCTCACCAATGATTATGCTCCTACAAGACCACTGATTCTCATAGATCAGACTAAAGAAATAAATCTAGGCACAACACACAACCTACATATCACTCATGTGGTGGTATTTTTTTTGAAGATGAACTCAAAGTGTTCTTTGATATTCTCCATAAATGATCTGTCAACTTCACATGGTCTTATGTAGATATGCCTGGCTTAGATCCTGACTTAGTAGTTCATCATCTTGTAGTTGATCCAAACACCAAACTAGATAAGCAGAAACTATGAAAGATGCATCCACAAATAGCCCTCTTAGTCCAAGAAGAATTGGAAAAGCTCCTTGAAGTCAAATAAATATCTACCCAATTCACTATTCTTAATGGATTTACAATATGGTACCAAATTCCAAACCATGTGGGGAAATCAAAGTGTTTACAGACATTCAAGAGCTCAATAGAGTATGTACTAAACATGTATTTCCACTCCTCAACATTGACATCCTTATTGATTTAATAATAGGAAATGACATGCTTTCTCTCATGGATGGATTCTTGGGTTATAATCAAATAAAAATAGTAGAAGAAGATCAATATAAAATAGCTTTTACTACTCCATGGGCTCGGGAAATTATGTTATTAGGTCATGCCCTTTGATCTCAAGAGGAAACACTCCACATATCAACACACCATGAGAGTAATATTTCATGACCTCAAGAATACAGTAATGGAGGACCATGTAGATGATGTACTTGTAAAATCAAACATGAGAGAAAAACATCCAGGCATTCTAAAATTAGTCTTTGAGAATCTAGCTAAATATAAATTATGAATTAATCCAAAAAAACTATGTTTTTTGAGTTACATCAGATAAACTCCTTGACTTCATAGTTTCCAGATGAGGTATTGAGATTGACCCCAAAAAAACAAAGAAACTATGAAGATGCCTCCTCCTAAAAGATTAAAGAACCTATGTAGCCTATAAGGAAAGCTAGAATATGTTTTACACTTCATTTCTATACTAGTTGAAATGTGTCAACCTTTCACACACTTTCTCAAAAAAGGATTCAAATTCAAATGGGATTTCCAATGCTAACAAGCATTCAAAAAAATCAAAGATTATGATCTAGCTCACCCTTTTGTTCTCATGCCTCCCATCCTCGGTTGTCCATTGCTCTTATACATTTCAATCACTTCAACAGATGTAAGGGCACTTCTTTCCCAACATGATGATCAAGGTAAAGAAAGAGCAATATACTACATCAGTTGAAGTCTTATCAGTTAGAAGCTTAATTATTCTCTAATGGAAAAACCATGTTTAGTTGTTGTCTCTTGTTCCCAGAAACTAAGACATTACATGCTAAGTTCTACACTGAATCTCATCTATAAAATTGACCCTCTCAAGTACTTGTTTTCAAAAACTACCCTAACAGGATGCATGGCCAAGTGGGTTATGTTTCTCATTGAACTCGACATCCAATAATTTTATTAGAAGGCTACCAAGGGATGCGTAATTGTTGATGAGTTAGTAGAAACACCCTTTCTTGATGTTCATCCTCAAAATTTCTTGATGAATATGTATGCTCACTTTAACAACAACCTCCCTATAAACTCTATTTTTATGGTTCACACACACAAAAGGGAGTGAGGGTAGTGTTCCTATTTGTTACTCCTCAAGGTGACCTTATCCCTAATTCATTCAAGGTTTCCTTTCCATTTACCAACAACATAGCTGAGTATAAATAATTAATCATTGGTTTAATAATAGCCATTCAATGGAATATATCATATCTCCTGGTTTATGGAGACTTGCAACTTGTCTTCCATCAAGCAAATGATGAATACCAAACCAAAGATGTAAGCTCATACCCTACAAAAGTATGGTTGATGATATTAAGAACTGTTTTTAAACCATCACATTTCATCAAATTCCCTGAGGTCAGACTAAGATAGGAGATTCAATGGCCACCATTGGATCCCTCCTAGATATTGGCTCTGATAGTCCCAAGTATGAATTCTTAGTTGAGTAGCTTCTTCAACGAGGATTTGAGATATCACATACTAAAATAGTGTGCAACATCATTTGTCCATAATTACCCTAGTACCATGACATTCATGCCTATCTTAAAGATGGTACCCTTCCCCCTAACATATCCCACAATGATCGCAAGAACCTTATTCATCATTGTGCCCTATTAACCCTTATAGGACACAACCTATATCATCGAGGCTACCATGAAATCCCCTCTAGATGTTTACCTTCAAATGAAACTACTCTTGTGATGAAAGAAGTGTGCGCTAGTACTTGTGGCACTCACATGTGCATATATGTTCTCATAGAAAAACTCTTATGAGTGCGATATTACTAGCCCACCAGGGAACATGACTATTGTGAATTTTTTAAAAAGTGTGCCTTATCAGTGGCACAAAGATTGGATACATGTTCCTGGTCAAGATCTATGGCCCATAGCAACACCATGGCCATTTTGTATATGGGGTCTTGACCTTGTTGGTAAGATCCATCCCCTTCCTTCGATGGACACAATTTTATCATTTCTACAATATAATAATTCAAAAAAGTGGTGGATACCATCCCCGTTACCATTATTGATTTTGTCCAAGTATCTAAATTCATTCCTTACCATATTATTTTCCGCTATCAGATTCCCTCCACCCTTATTATTGACAATGAAACACCCTTCAAGAACCAATATATGTGCAATCTCTATTCCACATTCCATATCTACTCCAGAAGGGGAGACTCTCAATAATCCCATCAACATCCTACACATATAAAACATTTATGCATAATCTATGGCAATATACCTCATGTTTCAAAAAACCATAAATTCTAGAAAAAATAATAAAACCATCCAATGGTGAAAGCATGGTGAACATGTGCCTTGGATATGTACACGTGGTGAAAACCTAAAAAAACAAGTTCCACATGTAGGAAGGGTATTTCCATTATCTTTTGGCCCTAGTCTTCTATGTCTCTAGTGTGGTATCTTACTCTACTCACCATCTCTCATCATCTCCTCACCATCCATTTCCTTTCAACACGGTATCCCATTATACTAGCCCTTCCATCATCATCTTAATTGTATTCACCTTTTGTCTCTATGTGGTATTGCATGGTACGCACATTTTCTACCACCATCTCCTTTTCTTGCATATACACCTTGTACATACTCTCTTTCCTATGATCATTCCTTTGTGCAAAGTGTTGGTTGTATATAGGTTCCCTTCGATATTTGGTTCTTCTTGTACATAGCTGGTGTCCTTGTCCTTCTCATCAAGATCATGTCCTCCTAGATGACTCTTTAACAGATCTTTTGCAATCCTGATTCTCGCTTGGTTCCCAGGTCTTTTTTGCTAGTTCATGGTTTACCCATCTATCATCTAGTTGTTGTGTTGAGATATATAATTCTCACATTAGAAACAATTGTTTTTCTATCTACGCAAGATATATCCTTCCTCTAGTCAAACATCATCGTTAATACTCCTTCGTTCATCATCCTTTTGAAAAAAGACATCCGTGGCAACTTGTGTTGGTTTTGGATTGTTTTCAATTTTTGTTTATATTTCAAAGCTCCTTGGGTCCTATTTCCTCTTGGTCACCATGATCTTTAAAATCATGGTGCACTGGGAATAACAAGGCTTAGGATGTGATCTTGTTGCTTTCATTTTTGTCTGGCGTGTCTTTTAGATGTGTCCTTTTATTGTTCCTCATGAGGTCCTTTCTATCTCATGTTTCATTGAGACATATCTTCTTTCTTGTGGTCATTCTAGTATTGTTTTCTGTAGGGTCTCTGTAAGTCTATGTGATCTTGCATTGGCCTTTGTGTTTGTTTATATGTGTTAATCAATCAATTAGCTATGAAATTCCACTTTCATTCTTTGTACCTTTGTGACTCATGGACATTGCTAAATCAAAATAAGTGCTCACTACATGGCATCTAGTTTCACACATATGATCATGCTCTATGATCTTTATCTCCATTGCATTGCATTAATCTCTTTTCCCTTCCTTCATCCTTTCTACATGGAATGTGCATGCATATCCTTTTCCCATTCCTCTTTCTTTCCTCCATCGTTTGGTCATTGTGGAGCATAATCTGTCACATCCTGCATCACACATGGGTTAGCCCATAGTTCATGTACTACATCACATCACATATCATAATATCATGTCATACATGCATAAATCCATAACATCCTCCATCACAAACATGTTAGGCTCATATAATGCATCCATACATCATAAATCATCATTCATACATTATAAACCAAACACATAACAAGTATAATATAAATGAACCAAAACAAACTATATATCATATATCATCGATGTCACAATGTATGTCAAAAAAGAAAATGTATAGATATACATATGTACATCATCTACAATATTTGATCAAAGAATAAAGTACATATAATATCTGCATGAATAATGATCACCTTGCATGCTCATACAAAATGACATGGGGTGCCAACAATGAATATGATGAATCTAATACATATCTCTATTATATTACATAAAAAAAAATGCATCAAGCCTCTCAAAATGCTCTAGGATGCTTGGGCAATACCCTGTCCCTATCCCTATCCTTGGGATCCCTATGCCAACCCTAATGATAACCCTATACTACCCTATTTGTGGGTCATGTTCCTCAATCCACCTATACTACGGATAGATTTGTTGGCATTTAGATGATGTTTTGATTGTCATTGAGAGACACACACTTTCTTGATGTATGAGTTATGCTCAACCAAAAATTGTTCCAACTGGTATTGTGTATTATTGAAATGTATAGTCTTTAGACTATCGATATTTTGCAGAAGAAGGTTTGCTGGTCATAGATTGAATGAATACCCCAAGTGGTTCGATGACTTCAAGCAGTATGAAGACCTCAAGCGGTTCAATGATCTCAAGTAGTAAGAAGGAACCAAGTGGTAGTCAACTTTGGATCGGAACACTATGATCTACTAGTCTTCATTTTTGACAATCGGTAATCGGTATATTGTATCAACTGGTATCACTCTGTGATGAGTTACCAACTGGTATTACTATAATGTCTGATGAGTTATCATCCACTGACACTTTGGTGGTGCATTTGTGTCGTGTTACCAAAGGTGTCTAGATGCACTGAACCTAGGAACTTGTAGTCTAATCCTATTGGACCAACATGAAATCAGATTCCTTTATAAGGACATCTTGTCTAGGTTTTGCATATGAGGGTTTTGCATGTGTGAGACATAGAATAGAAAAGGTTATGTGCAATCATTGAATGGAAGATTAGGTCTATGTGAAGAGATAGATTGTGGAGCTATTGAAGACTGAAGTAATGCTGAAATGCATTAACAAGGAGCTGTCAAGGATCTAATTAAGCATACTGTGCTAGCATCTAGATCATTCACTTATTGATTACTCACATCTTTGACAACTCTAGAGCCCTTAATCGGGTAGGCTCAACAAATCCTTTGTAAATCCTCTAACAAGGTGGTTCACAACTGTGGATCTTAAATCCTCTAAACAGGTAGTCTTTAATAGGACTTATCTCCTAACAGAGATCTAGATTCCTAACAGGATCTGTTCTGGTGAAGAATATTTTATGACCTTAACTGGTCTAACCTTAACCGGTCTGATTACTATTCTGTCGATAGTTACTTGTGAGTTTCTGCTCACTGTGGCTTTTCCTATTTGGGTTTCCACGTCAAATATCTTGTGTTATGGTGATTGTGCTCTTGTGGGTGAATGATTTACTTTCTATTTGGTTTGCATTTATTTTAACTGGTTTATTAGTGAATCTGTTGCATTGGTTATCTACTAAACTGTTTAAAAGTTTGTTTATAGTATTTTTTGGCATACTAATTCACCCCCCCTCTTAGTATTCATCAATTGGTATCAGAGCCAACCTTTCTATAAGTCTAACCACTTGGAAGGAGATATGGGGGAATATAGTGTGAGGGAACTTACTCATCATCTCACTCAGACTAAGAGAGCCTATGATAAACAAAAAGTCAAGTATAAAGCCTCTTTGGCCAAGAGAAGAGAGCATGCTGAGAAACTGATGAAACTTACTGAAAATAGCTCTTTTGATGAAGTTGACATGGATTGCCTAGTTGAAGAAGTTGAAAAACTGAATGAATGTATAGTCAATCTGAGAAGGGAGTTGGAAGGACTGACTATCAGAATGAGTCAGGAGCTGGAGAATAGAAGGAAAGCTAAAGATCTGGTAAAACACAAAGATCATGAGATCTCAAAGCTGAAGCAAGAAATCAGTATCCTTACCCCTCATCTCTAGGAGAGTAAAGTGGAAAAAGAAGAAATACAAGGTGAACTAAACATGGCTATTTCTAAGAAAGAAACCTTGATGGAGTTCAATGCTGCTATTTCCAAGGAACTTACTGAGTCAAAGGAAATACTTGCAAAATTCAATTAGAGTACTGCTAAGCTAGAGCAAAAGTTAGAATCGACAAAGCCAGTAAAGGATACCATTAGACTTGGTTTCTTTGGGTATGAGAAAGGTGAGACCTATGGAGCAAAAGATGAAACATCAAAGAAGCAACCAACATTCAAGGATAAAGGTAAGAAAAATTTTAAACCTATTTTCTTTAATTGTCTCAAAGAAGGACATACTGCTAATGTGTGTAGAAGCAAGGCCTACAAATGTTTTTCCTTATTTCAAAACAATATGCCTAGATCCAATAGATTCAATGGAAACTGTTATGCATGCAACAAGTTTTGGCATAGAGTATTTGAATGTAGGTCAGTTTTGCATAACACCAAGAGATATCCTCCAAGGACTCAAGGAGTTATTCTAGAACTTCCTATGAACTAGAATCCCAACCGGTACAATACCTATGACTATCGGTCAGTTGGTTATCAAGTGGCAACCAGTTGGAAATAAAATTCTTTGATTTGTTGTGGTAGCGGTCACACTACTACAACATGAAGAAGGAAGAATGGAAGTATGAATAACGGACCCTAGAGAACACCTGGAATGGTATGCTATCATTGCAACAAACCAAGACACACTGCCAGAACTTGTAGACTGAGAAGGAACCTATTGGATGATATACTGATCACTCCAGAAGAGAAGATTGATGTTGAAACCATCCAAGTGGAAATGAAAAAAACCTAGAAAAGAAATCAGAGAGAGAGTCATAGGATGAACTTGCTTCTGCACCTAGTGTGGAAGTCTCTAAACTAACAAATTGAGCTTCAGAAAAGCTTAGGGGGAGCATATCGGTGAAATATTTTGAACCCCAAGTTTATATTGGTAAAGACCTTTATCGGTATATGTTACTTGTCAATCGACAAAAGATGTGAAGTGGTGAAAGGCAAAATTAGGGTTTTTACCCTAGCGGTGATGCATTTATTATGGTAGGTAAAAGATTATTTAAAAGAGATTTTCATCATCATTTTCACTTATTTGTTTTTGAAAGAAGAACTTTCAAGAGTAGAGGGACGAGAGCGATTTCATCTAGCAATTCAAAGTAAATTCAAAAATCTTGCAGAGGAATCCAACAATCTTTTTCAAGCAATCAATGAAAAAATCTAAGTGGTGAACTAGCAACCAAAGTGGTGTATTGTGCGCAATATGCACAATACAGGAAAACCAAAATTTCAGATTGTGAAGGTATTTTCCTAAATTATTTCTTATCACTTGGTTATGGCTTCTGCATCACATTCTAGTTCTAGTACACCTATAGATACAGCTAAATTTCTTCAAAAAAAAAAGAGATACAATGCCCTATCTCAAATTCCCGCCAGAGGTATTATTGAGGAAGACATCTCAGGGTATATAGACTGTAAGTTGGAATACCTAGGATCCCTAGTGATTCATTCCTAGCTAAGTCTATTCTATGGAGATGACAAGAAGATCAAACCTGAGTACAACATCCTTGAGAAGATGAAATCACACAATGTAGTATATTTTTTGGAAGAGTTTATAGAAGAACATATTTGCATTATCCTCAGTAGAGTGCATGGTGTCAAGATGTATCTCAAGCAGACCCATGACATCACACCAGAAGTGATTCATGTTGTCACTGGTTTCTACAATGTTGGAGAAGTACCAGCTCTATGGAAGGTCACAAAATCTAAAATGACAGAGCTCACCGGTTCTACGAGTGACCAATGGGCGATGACCGTCAACACCATCTTTGATGATCTGGTAAAATATGCTTGCATGGTGATTACCTACAAGATATCTTATTCCAGCAGAATGAATTTTGTCCCTACTACTGTGGTGAATGCTTCTTACATGATGATCAAGGAAGACACTACATTTGACCTATGTACCTCTCTACAGAAGCAATTGTTGTTGAACCTAAAGTCCATCAAATAGGACAATTCACCAAGGTTCGGGTTTGGCCAACTTCTAGTTGGTCTATTTTTCTACTTTCAAGGTTATTTCCCTCGAGTAGGAGATGTTCAATGGTCTGCTAGCCTACCTATTTCTAGAAAAATTTAGGAAAGTCTACAAGCAGTAGGAACTAGATATCATGAGGTTCTAGACAACTATTTTGATGAATTCAAACAAAAGATGAACTAGAGAATGAGGATATTCTATGATATAATGAAGAAGTATGAAGATGAAATCTGCTTCACAATAAGGATAAATGACTGCATAATGGAAGTGGTGGAGCCTAGAAAGGAAGTAGTTGAACCTATGAGGTATGAAGTGGTGAATGACATATTCATCACGTATGCCTCTACCCTACTTTCCTCATCATTGGATGCAAAGCAAAAGAGAACCGATACCTACTTAGAGAGGGTCATGTCAATTGAGGAACCAAAGAAGAAAAAGGGAAAAGTGGTGCCATTGGTATCTGAACCGGTTACATCTACTAGTTTGAAAGTGACCAAGTGGTCACCAGCCAAAAAGAAACCTGAGATTATTCCAACAAAAGTATTTGAGGGGAAGAGGAAATCTAGGAGAGGAAGTGGAAATCCAGGAATCACTCACCAAAGTCAGAGGAGACTGAACTGAAGAGTGAAATAAAGAAGTCAAAGCAATCAAGCAAAAAGAAAAATTCTACCAGTAATGTACCAACAACCTCTACACTGATAAATATAGATGTTACTTCTTATAAGCCAATGACACATTGTCAAAGGAAAATAAAGAATATTCCGAGGAAATTTCTTGATGATTTAAAGGAATATTTTGATGACTTTAATGATAGTGAGAAAGAGGAGGTACAATAGGAGGTCATTAGATATTTATGTATTAATGATAGGTCACCTTCTGAGATTAAATTGGTTACTCCAAATTATTTGTATAATTCTTTGGATAACAAATGATGCATTGCCGTTGAAAGAGAACAAGAGATCAGGGAGAAAAGTTTTGCACAATACTTTCCTGATGCTTCAAATTCTGAATTATTTAAGATTATGGATAAGAACAAAGGCATCTTCTTCATGAGAAGGAAACAACTCAGGATACTAGAAGATAAAACTTCTAAAGAAGAAAAGGACACACATATACATGTTAAAGTTGTTGTCAAAATGCACCAAGTAGCTGAAGCGACTAGGAAGGCTGAACAGGAACCTGACCTATCCTCAAGCAAATTGGATGAGGTATTTGACAGTCAAGGTGAAAGAGTGATAGAACAAATTGATCCTATTGATATTGATGCATTAGAGGATGTCACTCCTGACAATAAAAAAGCTGAGAAAGAGAAACAGGACAAAGAAAAAGCAGAGAAAGAACAAGAGGAAAAAGAAAGGAAAGAGGAAGATAAGAGAAAAGAAGAAGAGAAGAAGAAAGAGGAAGATAAGAGAAAAGTAGAAGAGAAGAAGGGAGAAGAAGAGGAGAAGAAGAAAGAAGAATACAAGAGGAAGGAAGAAGAAAAAGAAAGAAGAGGATAAGAAGAAGGAAGAAATGGAGAAGAAACAAGAAGAAGAGAAAAAGAAGAAAGAAGAAGAAAAGAAAAGAATGAAATAGAAGAAGGAAGCAAAGAAGAGAAAACAAGCGGAGATCAAGACAAAAGAAGGAGGGTAGACACCTAAGGCAATTGGTGATCAAACCAAACAGGTTTATACCACCAGTCCTATTGATCTAACTCTTGCAAGTCTGACTCAATCAGCAGATGAGTCTGAGCTACTACGAAGCATCAAACTTTCATAAGAGAGACTAGAAGAATTGTGGAGGAAGAAAGAATAGGATGTCATACAAACTATTGTTGACACCCTTACCAGTCTAATTCCCAGTACTAACCTCCCTAGTACCAATTCCTCTCTATCCAAGCTCAAACTTCTTTGTACCATAGTGGAGGACCAGGTAAAATGCTTGGAAGATGTTTATCAAGTAACTGCAAGGAAGACCATGAAAAGGCACTCAATATTGCCTTATTCAAGCAAATAAATGAACTCAGGACACAACTACTGAAGCAACAAAATGATATCAGTGTTGCTATGGGTGAAAGTAAATTACTGTTGAGTAAAATCTGCCAACCCCATCTATTTTGTGAAGATGTGCTTAAATAGAAATCTCAACTCCAATCAGAGTTACAGGCATATAACAACAACTTCAAAATGCCCAAAGATTTATTCACTGCCTATGGACAAAACATTCATCAATTTCAGCATCAGATTGCCAAAATGGACTTAGAGATCAAGAACCAGACTCAAGATTTGTAGGAGCTTCAACTGCTCCCATTGCCAAAGCTACAGGTTCTTCATAAATGTTTTCTCAACTTGGAAGCTATCATGATAACTCAAGAGATGAGTACCATCAATGCAATGGAAGAATTGGCATTCCAGATGAAGACTGAAAGTGAGGTTGCTACCTCATTACTTGAGTCATGTACATTAAAATTTTGGTGAATGTTATCATTTCATGCTCTTACTTGTAATTTTTGCAAAGGTAGGAGAATATATGCTTAGGGGGAGTAATTTTCATTGTAGCATCTTTTTTGATTGTTGTAAAAACACTTAGCTGTCAAAATTTTCTTAAGTGTTGCCATCAATGCCAAAGGGGGAGATTGTTGGCATTTTGAGGATGTTTTGATTGTCATTGATGGACACACACTTTCTTGATGTATGAGTTATGTTCAATCAAAAATTATTCCAATTGATATTGTGTATTATTGAAATGTATAGTCTTTAGACTATCGGTATTTTGTAGAAGAAGGTTTACCAGTCACAGATTGACTGAAGACCCCAAGCGGTTTGATGACTTCAAGTAGTATGAAGACCTCAAGCAGTTTGAGGATCTCAAGTGGTATGAAGGAACCAAGCAGTAGTTAACTTTTGATTGGAACACTACAATCTACCAGTCTTCATTTTTGACAACCGGTAATCAGTATATTGTATCAACTGGTATTACTCTGTGATGAGTTACCAACTAGTATTACTATAATGTGTGATGAGTTATCATCCACTAACACTTTGGTGGTGCATTTGTGTCATGTTACCAAATGTGTCTAGATGCACTAAACCTAGGAACTTGTAGTCTAATCCTATTAGACTGACATGAAATCAAATTCCTTTATAAGGATATCATGTCTAGGTTTTGCATATGAGGGTTTTGCATGTGTGTGACATAGAATAGAAAAGGTTATGTGCAATCATTGAAGAGAAGATTAGGTCTATGTGAAGAGATAGAGTGTGTAGATATTGAAGACTGAAGTAACACTGAAATGCATTAACAAGGAGCTATCAAGGATCTAATTAAGCATACTGTGCTAGCATCTAGATCATTCACTTGTTGATTACTCACATCTTTGACAAGTCTAGAGCCCTTAATCGGGTAGGCTCAGCAAAGCCTTTGCAAATCCTCTAACAAGATGGTTCACAACTGTGGATCTTAAATCCTCTAAATGGGTAGTCTTTAACAAGACTTATCTCCTAATAGAGATCTAGATCCTAATAGGATCTATTTTGGTGAATAACATTGTATGACCTTAACCGGTCTGACCTTAACCAGTCTGGTTACTATTCTGCAGATAGTTACTTGTGAGTTTCTTCTCACCGTGGTTTTTCCCATTTTTGTTTCCATGTCAAATATCTTGTGTTATGGTGATTATGCTCTTGTGGGTGAATGCTTTTTTTGCTATTTGGTTTACATTTATCTTAACTAGTTTATTAGTGAATCTGCTACACCGGTTATCTACTAAACTGTTTAAAAGTTTGTTTACAGTATTTTTTGGCATACTAATTAACCCCCCCTCTTAGTATTCATCAGGATTTCCTTGTACTTGTACCCTCACTAGATCTTCCACTATGTGAGGAAGTCAATTCCCTGGCCCTCGGAGGTGCAACATACCGCTCCCTCTAATTTGTTGGTACCATTTGCTCATATTGCACCTGGTACAATAATTCCTAGTGAGATAGGGCCTCTATCTCTACCATTTGTCTCTCCAACATACCTACTAGTATCTCTGCCCCCCTCCTTCAGATCTAGCCTATCTCTTGGCTTCAACCCTCTCCCTTTGGTATTGGGATACTATCTCTTCTATCCTCTATCGTGCATTCTCCATGGCATCCCTAGCTACTAGTACAACATCTCCCTCTTCAAGGAGCCTATCCCTCCCAATCTTTAGTTATACCTTTGCCCCCTTTGCTACATCCCTCTCCCTCTGTAAGCTATCTATCTCCATAGTGACCTCCTATAACATACACTCTACCCTAGTCACTACCTCCTTGAGAAATTGGATCTATGCTGCTAGATCTACACATGTTGTTGATTCCTCTCCCCTCTCTTCTCTCTTGGCCCTCCTAGTAGGTATCATCCTTAATGATGTCCTGGCTTGGCCCTATCCCTCCTCCTATCCCAAAGTAGACCCCTATGCTAGTGGGTCTACCTCTATAGCCTCTCCTCCATGGTCTCCACCCTCCTCTTTCCTCCCCTCCCTCTACTCTTGTTTGTCCTTCTCCCTTCTCTTGAGTGAGACCTCATTGAGCTAACTGCCTATAGAACCCTCTCCACAGACCATCAAGCTGGATGATATAGTCCAAACCTGTTGCCCCTACCCTATATTTGTACCCTTGTGACATTGAGGGGTGAAAATCCTACCCTTCCCACTAGTTGTGGTCTAACCTGTACCCACCAGGCCTCGTAACTTGCTATGACCCGTGCATCTGCTAGTTTGCCCCACAAATCCCACTATGCTAGAGCAAGATAGGTTCATCCATCAATGATACCTACCCTGTCTTGCAACGAGGGCCCAAACTTTGTCGCCCTCTCTCTTGTCAACCATTGGAATATATGTGGTGCCTCAAGTACTCCCTATACCTAAACAAACTATCTCTATACCTAGTCCAGTCAGTACATCTCAATTATGTACTCCCATCAACCTATAATATATCATGTAGAAGTCATGTATGGCATGTTCCTAGGATCCTTTGGCCAAGACTCAATCACCATTTAGGGCCTCCATATGATATCCTCCATGGTCAACCTGTCAAAGGTTATTCACTAACAATCAATATCATATGTGACCTCATACCTAAGACCACCTCCTCAACTAAATACCATCGACTATGCTAGGTTCATGTCTTTTCTCACCACTGGTTGTGTGACAATAATGTAATCCCATGCCTATACCTGCAATAGTGTAACAAACTTGAAGGTGTGGTTGGGATGATATACAATATCATGAATCTCTTTATTTAGCTCCATGAGCACCAACATCCCCAATGCCATAGGTTTTCTTGCATCAATCACCTCTATAACCACAAGGATCTTGCCAAGAACAACTGATCAACCTCCTCAATCAAGCAATAAGTATACACAAACCAAGACACACATAAAGAAGTAAATCCTCATAGCAGGGGTTGCAGGTGACAATGCCTTCTTCAATGATAGCTATTGATGATGTAGAGGAACATCTGCACCAACTTGTAGCCTCACAGCCTTGGCCTACTCTATCCTCTAAGAAATGCCTTGTACTTCTTGTATCAACAATCTATAAATTCACTACATGACTTCAGGAGTCATGGTGATCTCTCTTGTAGGTAGGGGGAAGGTGACAGTCTTGCTCCTCAAATGCTTAATCAATTCCATGAGCATAGTCATTTGTGATCACATGTGGGGCATCTGCGCCATGTATCCCATCTCAATCCCATTAATTTTTTCCCAATTTGTGGCACTCAGCTCTGCACCAAGTCTTAAAACTAGACCATCTCTCCTGACTGACAAGAATATTTATACTCCACTACACATCACATAGTTGCTAGTCAGTTTTCTGGACCTCTTTTCATCCTGTCATCCTGTTCACCTTTTTGATGACTCACCCCTTCCTTTATGTCCTCTTTCTTTTCCATTTCCCTTATCCCTGACCAGTGGGTTTGTAAACCTGTCACATCTTCTTCAATGGGAAGTCGTTCTCTCCATTTCCCACCTTCATCCCAGTGAAGAGGGACCTCATTTCTATAGCCTTTGACCACTGTCATGTTCCCCTTT
Organism: Cryptomeria japonica; assembly: GCF_030272615.1. Taxonomy (NCBI): domain Eukaryota; kingdom Viridiplantae; phylum Streptophyta; class Pinopsida; order Cupressales; family Cupressaceae; genus Cryptomeria; species Cryptomeria japonica. The sequence continues at coordinate 286,748,857 of NC_081406.1, read as the reverse complement.
GGTGGGAGAGTTCTCCCTCTATGGTAGGATCGTTATCTCATGCCCCCTTTTCATCCTTTCTCCCTCTTTGTGAACAAACTATCTCAGGATCATGAACTTGTAGCACCTAAACATGTTCTTGTTTAAAACCATGTGGTGGGAACACACAACCTAATGCATTAAATGCTAAAAACACAAATGAAATGAAAACAAAAGATGAGTTTTAGGGACCTTCCTCATGGTCCTTCACTCTATGTCACCTCATGTTGCATAGCATGTCCACCTAGTGCCTCAGTCTTTCCTGCTCAACCATCTTGTCCACCTGCATAATGTGCTAGAAAAAAACTAAAAGCAAAGAAAATCTCTCTCAAAGATTGTAATTCTCACAATCACCCTATGCAAATGAGCCCTATTCTAGTCATTTTTGGGTATATAAGGTGCCCATATGCTCATTTTCAACTACTTGGGCCCTCACGGACTTTTTTTAGCATATCTTGTTCCTAGGATCTCCTTTTAGGATGTCATTTTAGCATACCTTGTGCCCATATTCTCACATCAGCAATAATTGTTTGTCTGCCTAAGAAGGATGTATCCTTCCTCTAGTCAAACATCATTATTAATCCTCCTTTGTTCATCATCCTTTTGACAAAAGACATATGTGGCACCCTATGTTGTTTTTGGATTATTTTTCGATCTTTGTTTATATTTCAAAGCTCCTTAGGTCCTATTTCCTCTTGGTCGCTAGGATCTTTTAAATCATAGTCCACTAGGAATAACAAGGCTTAAGATGTGATCTTGTTGCTTTCAATTTTTCTTGGCATGTCTTCCAGATGTGTCCCTTTATTGTTCCTCATGAGGTCTCTATTATCTCATGTTTCATTGGGGCATATCTTCTTTTTTGTGGCCATTCTAGTATTGTTTCCTATAGGGTCTTTGTAACTCTATGTGATGTTGGATTGGCCTATGTGTCTTTTTATATGTGTTAATCCATCTATTAGCTATGAAATTCTACCTTGGTTCTCCATACCTTGGTTACTCACGAACATTGCTATGCCAAAATAAGTACTCACTACATGGCATCTAGTTTCACATAAATGATCATGCTCTATGATCTTGATCTCCATTGAATTGCATTCATCTCTTTTCCCTTCCTTCATCCTTTCTGCCTAGAATATGCATGCATGTACCTTTGCCCATTCCTCCTTCTCTCCTCCCTTTTTTAGTCATCCTAGAGAATAATCTATCACATCTCACACCACATATGGGCTAGCACATAATCTATATACTACGTCACATCACATATCATAATATCATATCATACATGCATAAATCCATAACATCCTACATCACAAACATGTTAGGCTCATATAATCCATCCATACATTGTAAATCATCATTCATGCATCATTAAAAAACACATAACAAGTATAATATAACCAAACCAAAACAAAGTGTATATCATATATCATCGATGTCTCAATGTATCTCAAAAAAGAAAATGTACAAATTTACATATGTAATCAAAGAATAAAGTACAAACCATATCTGCATGAATAGTGATCACCTTGCATGCTCATACAAAACTGCATGAGGTGCCAACAATAAATATGATGAATCTAATACACATCTCTATTTGATATATGGTACATAAAAAATAATGCATCAATCCTCTCAAAATGATCTAGGATGATTGGGCTATACCTTGTCCTTGTCCCTATCTGTTGGATCCCTATTTGGACCCTAATACTAACCCTATACTACCCTCTTTGTCGGTCCTCCTCCTTAATCCACCTATATTGTAGCTAGATTGTCCTATTCTTATACCCTCATTGGATACTCCAATGTGTGAGGAACTTGATGCTTTGGCCCTCGGAGGTCCGACATATTGCTCCCTCTAATCTTTTGGTATTGTTCACTCATATTGTGCCTGTTAACATCATTCCTAGTGAGATAGGACCTCTAACTCTCCCATCTGCCTCTCCAACATACCTTCTAGTATATTAACCCTCCTCCTCTAGCTATAGGCTCTCTTGGCCTCATCCCTCTCCCTCTGGTATTGGCCAACTATATCTTCTTTCCTTTGTCATGCATGCTCCATGGTATCTCTAGCTGCCACAAAGACATATCACTCTTGAAGGAGCCTATCCCTCTCTCCCTTTAGTTGTACCTTGGCCCCCTTTGTTGCATCCCTCCCCCTCTATAAGCTATCTATCTTCATAGTGACCTCCTATAACATACACTCTACCCTAGTCACTACCTCCTTGAGAAATTAGATCCATGTTGCTAGATCTACAAGCATTGTTGATTCCTCTCTCCTCTCCTCTCTCTACTCTCATGGCCCTCCTGGTAGATATTGGCCTCAATGATATCCCACCTCAACCTTGTCACTGCTTTTAACATAGAGTAGACCCCTGTGCTAGTGGGTCTACCTCCATAGCCTTGCCTCAATGGTCTCCATCCTCCTCTCTCCTCCCCTCCCTCTCCTCTCGTATGTCTCTATCTCCCTTCTCCTCAGCAAGACCAAGCTCAAGTCACTACGTCTGCAACCCTCTTTGAGGACCATCGAGCTAGCTGATACAATCCAAACCTATTGCCCCTACCCCATATTTTTACCCTTTTGACATAGAGGGGTACCAATGATTCCCTTCCCACTAGTCATGGTCTAACTTGTTCCCACCAAGCCTCATAAGCCACTATAACCCCTGCATCTGCTAGTCCACCCCATAGATCCCACCATGCTAGAGCAAGCCAGTTCCATCCATCAATGATTCCTTCCCTATCCTATAATGAGGGCCCAAACTCTACTACCCTCTCCCTAGTCACCCATTGGAATCTAAGTGGTTCTTTGAGTACTCCCTGTACCTGACCAAATTATCTCTACACCCATTTTGGTCAGCACATCTCAATGACATACTCCTTTCAACCTATAATATATCTTGTAGTAGTCATGTATGGTATGTACCTAGGTTCCTCTTGCCAAGCCTCATTTACCATGTAGGGCCTCCATGTGATATCCTCAATGGTCAACCTATCAAAGGTCACTTTCCAATAATCAATATCATGTGTTACCTCATACTTGAGACCTCCTCCCCAGCTAAATATCACTAGGTATGCTGGGTTCCTGTCTTGTCTCACCACTAGTTGTGTGACAACAATGTGCTCCCATACCCGTACCTGTAATAGTGTAACAAACCTAAAGTTGTGGCTAGGATGATAGACAATACCATGAATATCTTTATATAGCTCCACCAACGTCAAGGTCCCTAATGCCATAGGTTGTCTCTGATCAATCACCTCTATAACCACAAGGATCTTGCCAAGAAAAACTGACCAGCCTCCTCGATCTAGCAATTTGTATCCACTGACCAAGGCACACATGAAGAAGTAAATCCTCCTAGCAGGGGATGTATGTGTCAGTGCCTGCTTCAGCTATAGTTGTTGATGATGTAGAGGAACATCTGCAGCAACTTGTAGCATCACAACCTATTGCCCCATTTTTGGCATGCCTAATATTTGAACTTTAAATTGGTCTCAGTGATGAATGAAAATCGAATAGGTGTTTATGTGTAAGTAGTGAGCATGTGACTCATGGTCATTGTCAATTAGAACATAAAAAATGGAGAAGTTTTTAAAATTACCAATATTTGAGAAAATTCATTTGGTGGACATGTTCTAAGCATCATTATGTGTCATGTGACTAATTTTTACCTGAACCCAGTTCATAGTTTATCATATATTAAACTTTCAAATTTTGATGTCCCTCGCCCAAAATTGAATAAAATCTCTCATCCTAGATATCATCATGAGTAATAAATGATGATCTTGGCTTGTTTCCCTTCCATCAATGTGTGTTTCAAATTTTAGAGCCTAACTCCCTTCCGTTTGGAAGATATGGTTGTCTTTCCTAAGTTTGGGTATTAAATTTAAAATATTTAAATTATTTTTCAAAAATAATTAAAGATTTTAAATTATCTTCATATTGTGGTCATTTGACGAAAAAAGATGTCTAAAAACATTATTATTTTCATTTCTCCTTTATTCTCCTTCGTAGTCAATGGTTTTTGGAGGTCAAGATCATTGTCTTTCAAAGAAATGGTTAAGGATGCTCCGTTTTCAAGCATTTTTAACTCATATTCATAACCTCAAAAAGAAAATAAACACGGTTAAGAATCCTCCAAAATGGAGGATCTCTAACCTTATTTCCTAACCTTGTGTGGACCCACTTTCTCTAAAAAGGTTAGAAATGCTCTGTTTTGGAGTATTTTTAACCTTCTTCATAAGAGTTAAAAAAGAAAATGTACAAATAAAATGTAGTCTCATGGCTTTTTGTAAGCGAAGACAATACAAGTAATAATGCAAATCTACAATACAAGTTTGTCTACCATCCATTTCATCCATACAAAGTTGAGAGATTTTGAACAAATTATGGACATTCATGAAAGCTTAAAAGGATAGAGGGATTTCATTAGATGCTGTCATTGCACTTACTCTAGAAGAGGTAGTGGGATTTCATTAGATGTTGTCATTGCACTTACTCTAGAAGAGGTGACTACCAAACCTGAGACTATCACCTACCATGAGATTTTCTTACAAGATATATATGCTGCAATTGGCAGATGTTAAACCAACTTCCATGTCATTAATACTTTGACAGGATGATATGCATGCCATGTATGTGGGAGGTTTGATATAGAGAATCAACACTTAACATCATACTTGTTTGACAGAATGCACAGGAAAATCATGGAAGTATGCAAGAAGCTAGTTGTTAAAGTACATACAATCCACGTGAACTATTTGATATAATGGATACATCATACTTTTTTGACAAAATGCACTAAAGAAATTACATTTTATATTGTAGATCATACATATGGAAGAAATTATCAATGCAGATCATACACATTAAATAAATGAGGATGACTCATAAGGAGCATCCCCTGAATTCTCATTGAATGTGTTTGCCTTGGAAAATGGTAGGCAAACTGAATTGATTAGCATGTTTACAAATGTGTTCCAAAACCATGGTAGTCACAGTTATTTGGGAAAAGATAATCTATAGAAGAATTCTCTCGCCATTCATGCAGTCATTACTTGATTCATTTATTTTCTTGAAGTAGCTGAATCCCTTCCCTTCCATCCATACAAAGTCATGAACTTTGAACAGGTTATAGACATTCATCAACGGATAAAAGATAAAGTGTTTTCACCAGTTGTTCTCATTACACTTGCTTTGGAAGATGTGGTGCAAGATATACACATATGATTTAGTTGTTGATTTCTTTATGAGGATGCAAACTATAGTATCTTGGCCTAAGCCGTGTCATGCAGTTGCAGATTGTGGAAGCTAGTTGTTGAAGTTGAGGCTGCTCTGGAGAAGAATAAGTATCATAGCCAATGTCATAAATTTCTTGACAAAAAAATATGTGTGTAAAGATGTAAATTGTGAATCATAGTAAAGGTGTGAATTGTTTGACAAAAGGGGCATGATAAATGTAGAAGTTGAGACAAGCCGTGAGGAGTTTTTAACAAAATATCTAAGCAATGTCATCCCATCAAAGGCAATGATTTCAAGGGAAGCATGAAGTGCATTTTAGATGTTTCAAATTTTTAAGATAATGCAATTGGCTGATATATAATAAAATTCCATGACCTCTTCCAACAAACAACAAAGGAGCTCCAAGTTGTAGAATGTGTAGGCATAAACAATACATGCAGAATATTTAATATAGCAGCATGTGATTATAGTCCAAATCATAATGTGAGTGATTTTTTTTTTATTGTCATAATGAATTATAAGTTTCATAGCTCTGATTACACACCCATTCTCAAATGCACACTTCTAGATATTGGGGATACTAAATTGGGAAATTGAGTCTTTCAAATTTTTGGAAATCAATGGAAAGGAAAGACGAGACTTTGACAACTCAGAGGTTACTAGATATTGGATTAGCACACACAACAGGTACCCCACATCAGTCCAATGTCTAGAATTAGTTTTGGAATGCATGAAATCATTTAATCTAGATACAAAAGAAATTAGGATAGTAGAAGGTAATGTGCTCACTAAACTTGATCCAGTCTCTATTACCATAATATTCAGATTGCCTTTCAAAGACCAATTCACAGAGGTAGAGAGAGTATGCAGATAATTAATTTATCAATAATGATGCCTAGTGTTTGAATAATATAGCCTGAAAATATTTAACAAAATAAAGGAAAGGAAAAACACAGCTTCCTATAATAATTCACAGGTCTCAATTGATGGAGGATATACCTAATATGGTTATTTTCTTGAATCGGGTCACAAAAAATAAGGACTCAAATGACTTGGAAGGGTGGATGTTATTGTTTATCAATATCATCGGTGAGTACATACAATTTATTAATTGGGTTGAGATTATTAGCAATAATCTTTGTGATTGGCTACTCAAACTGAAGAACAATTACAATTTCTATATGACATTATACCTCTTCTATGCCATTGTTAGGATGAAGAAATGACTAGGAGTGAATGTTGAAGGCATTTATGATGATGTAACTCAGATTTATCGTTATCATCCATAGTTGTAGTTGGTGGAAAGCTATCATCACTTAAGGCTAGTTAATGATTCTTTTACTATGTTGACAGTAAGAAAACTATAGGGTAATATTGGACTCAAAATATCCTCAAAAGCAACATCATTGATTCAAAAATATGGTAGTTACTTTATATACTTTCTGAAGTTCACATACATTTGGAGAGGAGGTTATGATGGCTGCCCTTTCATGTTTCTGAGTTTTCTTAAAGATAAGTTGATCCTCATTAAAGTATGCAGGCAGATTGCACAAGTCAACAAAATTTGCTGGAATAAAAGAAAAAGTATTATTTCTTTTCCCATTGGACTTGCTTATTATAGCTGTGAGAGCTATTCAGATGCTCATAGTATCGAGAGGTCTATAGAAAAGATTCACCTATATCCTTATAATATGACGTTCCCTTTTGATAGCAAAGGGTATGCTACAGGAGAGTTAGAGCTTGGTTCTAGATTTGAACACTTTGCTGATACAGAATATTTTTGGCAAGACTGTGAAGATGATGTTGAGGTACGAAAAAGGGACTAGATGAGATTTTCTATCAAATAAATAATTAACTATAGAATTGGAATAAATGTGAATGACATTGAGGATGATGAATTGGACTTGATTGATGGTTTTTACTTGGTAAAAGCACAAAAATGTGTCACGTTTCAGCCTAACTTATCATCACAAGTGAATTGGCCTTAATGATATCCTACCTCAACCTTGTCACTCCTCCTATCATAGAGTAGACCCTTATGGTAGTGGGTCTACCTCCATAGCCTTGGCTCCATGGTCTCATTCCTCCTCTCTCCTGCCCTCCCTCTCCTCTCGTATGTCTCTATCTCCCTTCTCCTCAGGAAGACAAAGCTCACGTCACTACGTCTGCAACCATCTTTGAGGACCATCAAGATAGATGATACACTCCAAACCTGTCACCCCTGCCCCATATTTTTACCCTTCTGACACAGAGGGGTACCAATGCTTCCCTTCCCACTAGTCATGGTCTAACTTGTGCCCACCAGGTCTCATAAGCCGCTATGACCCCTGCATCTGCTAGTCCACCCCACTGATCCCACTATGCTAGAGTAAGCAAGGTCCATCCATCAATGATTCCTTCCCTGTCCTGCAATGAGTGACCAAACTCTATTTCCCTCTCCCTAGTCACCCATTGGAATCTATGTGGTTCTTTGAGTACTCCCTATACCTGACCAAATTATCTCTACACCCAGTTTGGTCAGTACATCTCAATGACATACTCCTTTCAACCTATAATATATCTTGTAGTAGTCATGTATGGCATGCGCCTAAGATCCTCTTACCAAGCCTCATTTACCACATAGGGCCTCCATGTGATATCCTCAATCATCAACCTGTCAAAGGTCACTTGCCAATATTCAATATCATGTGTGACCTCATACTGGAGACCTCCTCCCCAACTAAATATCACTGACTATGCTGGGTTCCTATCCTGTCTCACCACTAGTTGTGTGACAACAATGTGCTCCCATACCCGTACCTGTAATAATGTAATAAACTTGAAGTTGTGGCTAGGATGATAGACAATATCATGAATCTCTTTATATAGCTCCACCAGTGCCAAGGTCCCTAATGCCATAGGTTGTCTATGATCAATCACCTCTATAACCACAAGGATCTTGCCAAGAACAACCGACCAGCGTCCTTGATCTAGCAATTTGTATCCACTGACCAAGGCAAACATGAAGAAGTAAATCCGAATAGTAGGGGATATATGTGTCAGTGCCTGCTTCAACTATAGTTGCTGATGATGTAGAGGAACATCTGGACCAACTTGTATCCTCACAGCCTATTGCCCCATTTTTGGAATGCCTAATATTTGAGATTTAAATTGGTCTCAATGATGAATGAAAATTGAATAGGTGTTTATGTGTAAGCAGTGAGCATGTAACTCATGGTCATTGTCAGTTAGAACTGTAAAGCGGAAAAATCGAACCCTAGTCATTCTCCCCTCCCCAACTTCATGGAGAGAGAAGGGAGAGTCACTAGGGTTGATGGTTTTCACTTAGGAAGGACTTTACATTCAAAAGAGGGGTTGAAACCCACAAGATCTAGTCCCACACAATGCAAGATTGGATTCTAAATGAGTTTCAAGAGTGAAGACAGCAAGGATACCCTCTTTTGTAAAGAATGTAGATAGAAAGATTGAACTAGGAATGCATGTAAAGTAGGAAATATTCACTTATAAATAGAGATAGGAATATAATATGAAGCTACAGACCTGGAATTAGCAGTAAAATGTCGAGACGGCGCTGTCCTGCAAATTTGAGCAAAAGTTGACGGGACGATGGCGCCCGGCGTGCACACGGTCCTCCGAAAAATCCGCGAAACGAAGGGGGATCTGTTTGTCTCTGCACAAGGATTCCAGATCTTCAATTACAGCCACGTACCTACAACCTACACATAGAAAAGCGAAGACGATTGGGGGGTTAGGGATTAGGGGTTTGCCCTTAGGTCAAACCCCGGTTTTGGAATTAACCAAGAAATGAGAAATGCTATAAATGTAATGTAAAACAAGTACTAATACCTTGTTGTAAGGATGTTTGTATCCTTATATGCAAAGGTATAGATGTTGTTGTATGTTGTATGTTGTATGTTGTATGTTGTAGTATGTGATCTCCTCTTTAATGGTTGAATCCTTGTCTTGAATGCAACACCTAGCCTTGAATGGAGACTTAGAATGATCAATTGCTTGAAGGAATGCTTGAATACTTGAATGCTTGAATGTTTGAATAGAGTTTCCACGTCTTGTACACATATGTCCTTCCTTCCCCAAAATGGGAGAGGAAATGTAGTTTATATAATTGTCAATTAGGGTTGATAGACTAATTTTCCCAACCTTAGGCCGACCAGGAAATGTTATTTTCCAAATTGCAAACAAAAAGACCCGAAGTCCCATAGGAGACCGGGCCCAAAAATAGGGCCAGGGACCAGGGCATTGGGTGCCCTGGTCCTGAAGGACCAGGGAGCTGGGCGCTCTGGTCCCACCTCCCGGGACAGTAGGGTGCAAGGAGGGATCAGGCAGGGTGCTGGAAAAATGCAGTTTTTGATGTCATGAACAAGTTTCGGGGTCTCCATTCAGGTTCAGTGTTGCGTCGCCATCGTGAAGACCGAAATGCAGTCGAAATTGCAAGTGTCACAATTTTAGGATGCTACATTTAGCCCCCACTTTAGCGGGAGTATAAGCGTACGCTCATACTTCCGGTAAAGTACAAGGAAACAACATTGAAAAACTTTCACCACGTCAAGTAGGCAAGATACACCAAGCCCCCAGTGGACTAAGGATCTTACGACTTTGATTGACAAAGTAAAAGGGAAGATCACGAGGGAGAACCATGACTGGCAGTAGTAAGGTTCCCTCACTATGAGTCATGCAAGAAAGATATCAAAAATTTTCAAGGCAAAGCTAGATTTGCCAAGAAATTTTCAAGTATCTTGAAAAGATATGGATGGGATGTATGCCCCCCTACGTTAAAGCGATCGCACACGCCTCACCGGGGGTGATTGCTTTAAGGTAGTGATACATATAAGAAATGAGAAAGGAGCACGCTATCACAAGGATTTAGCCCCCAAGTGTGAGATAAGCCCAAGGATAATAGACACAAAACACAAAGAACAAGGTAACTTCGCTTTCCTCAGGGTCAGTATGCTGTATGATAATTCATGTATATCATATGTATGTATGCATAATTGTTCTTCATTCCCCAATCAAGGAAGGTCACCTAGAAGAAGGGAACACATGTGTCTTTTGAGTCAACATGAGAGAGATCAAGAGATCTCAATGCTTTGCATCGTCCTCAAGTAGACAACACTAAGGACAACAAATAGAAGAATGAGATTAACATATAGAAGAAGTAACAAAAGAGAGGAGGAGAGAATCTGCTATGCTAATGAAACTAGTCTAGCACGTCATCTACCCCCCGATCTTGCTGATCAATATTTCAGGAAGGTAGGGAACATGCTAGAGGAGGAACATCCAACACAGCAGATGGAGCTATCACAAGATCCCAACAAGGGCTATGTTCATGTTCGGAGCCACATTGTTCTTGTCTAGGAGCTAGGATAAGTGCTTTAGAAAATTCATTAGATAAATGGTTATCAATATCCACAAGTTCATATTCACTATCAGAATGAACAGGAGTAACATTTGCATCATGAATAACATTTTCATCTATATCATCATCGAGATTTATAAAAATCGGATCTTTAACTCGCACAGGATCAAGACCATCATGCATCTTATGTTTAGGAGATTTCAGCTCAATCGTCGGCTGAGGAGAAAATGGAATAATGCTTGTTGAAGGTGTTTTTGGGGATTGCAAAGTTTGAGAGGCAACTGCCTGAGCTCTAAGACGATGCTTTCGTCGACGTTCACGTGCAGAATGATTTCCTCTAGTCTTAGTAGGAAGTTGCGAATATTGAGGAGGAGGAATGTTCTCATCCTTATCACTTGGGTGTTTAGGTTGTGGTCTCTTAGGCTGAACAATAGGAGAAGAGGAAGGTCTCTTCTCTCCATAAGAGGAAGGAGGAGGAACTGCTCCATATAAGGGAGGAATACTTGGTTTAGGAAGGAGACCAAGTCCATCATGACGAGGAGGTATAGGTCTACCTTTAGAAGGTTTATTAGATATAGGCATAGTCACATCCATAGGAATAGGTTGGGAATCTTCTTGAGGAAAGACATTGGTTTTATCTTTCAAAGGAAGAACTTCCTTCTCAAGAACGATAGGAATGTCAAGTTTGGGTGTTCTAGGTTCACTTAGAGATAGGATCATATCTGTTTTCCACTTTTGATAAGATTTGAAAAGATGATCACTTCGTGGTGGAAGAGATTGGAATTTTTTAGGCCAAAGTAATCAATAGGAACACTAGAAGTTCTTTCAGCTGGTTTAAAGAGACTATGATTGACAGTAACAACTTCACCATTATGGGGAAATTTCAAACACTTGTGAATAGGAGAAGCAATAGCTTTCATGGAAGACAGCCAAGGATAGCCAAGCTTCACACGAAATTGTTCGGAAGATGGAATAATAGCAAAGTTCACCTCAAGGGATTTGTTACGGACCTCAATAGGTAATGTAATAGAACCAATTGTAGGAGAAGAAAATGCATCAAATAGTTTCACAACCACATCTATTTTGTCATAGATCACTTGATTCAATTGCAAAGTAAAAAGAAATTCTTCAGTAATGACATTAACCATACAAGAAGGATGAATAAGCACCCCACGGCAAGGTGTGTTCTTGAATTTTACAACTATATATAAAGGACCATCAGGTGCCCTAATAGTTTCACTGGAATCAAATGTGATGGAAGGTTCTTTAGGGATTTTCTGTTGCTCCACAAAATTAATCACATTAGGAGTCATAGACATAAGATCATCAGGTGAGACAGAGGAATCAGTAGTATCAATCGCATTAGAGGTATGAGAAGGCAATGGATCAGTGAAAATCTGAAGATTTTGGTTAGGAGCAGCTACAAATGTGTTGCCTTTATCATTCACTCCAGAAACAGAGATAGTATTATTATCAATCAAATCTTGAATTTTACCTTTTAAAGAAAAACATTTTTCAGTATCATGCCCAGGTTGACGATGAAATTGACAAAAAGATTTGTTATCAAAATAAGGTGAATTAATCTTTGCAGGATCAATTTGCCTTATAGGAGGAAGAGTAAGCACATTTTGTTCCAATAACTTATTCATAATACTATGCAATGATTCATTCAAAGGAGTAAACTTTCTTTCTTTCTTGAAAAACTTAGAAATAGGAGACACACCTGATGCTGCATTCACATGGTTGTTGATGATGTTTTCATTGAATTTAATGCACTCTCTATTCGGTTTAAACTTCCCAAATGGTTGTTGACTACTATCACCCTTATCACTCGGAGCCATAGGATGTGATTGTTCCATTTGACTCACAGTCAGTTGATAATTGTGAAGAGTTGTGCACAACTATTGGAAAGAAGTAAACTCAGAAAACAGGAGTTTTTCTCTAATGTCTTTTTGCAAATTAGAAATAAAGATTCTTTGAATATCATTGTCAGGCACTGGAAAGGAAATTTGAGCATACAAATGCTTATATCTACCAATGAAATCAGTCACTTTTTCTTTAACACCTTGTTTACAATGCATTAAATTAATCAAAGTAACTTTAGGACTTATATTGTTTTGAAATTGTTGAATAAAAGCATTTGCAAGCTGTTCGAAGGAAGTAATAGAATAAGAAGGCAACGAGCAATACCATTGTAGGCCTTTGTCTCTTAATGTTCTAGTGAACAGTTTTGCAAGCAACCTTTGGTCATAAGCAAAATCAATACATATTGTTTGAAAGGTCTTAACATGTGTTAGAGGATCACCCTTACCATTATAAAACTCCAAATGCGGAATTTCAACATGTTTAGGGGGAATAGCTCAAACAATATCAAGAGAAAGTGGGCTCGCAACATCAAATGTGGGCACACTAAACTTAGATTGATTCATAGAGGCAATTTGTTGTTGTAAAGAAGAGACAGTTTGTGCAAGATTGTTAATGGTCGCTTCAATCGAAGAGTTCATATTAGATGTGTTAGATTGTGATGGAGGTGTTATGTTATTGAAAGAAGGTAGAGAGTAAGGTGGTGGGACACTATGATATTTAGTCATAGGAGATGATTGGAAAGGAGGAACACTACAAGGAGGAATGGAATGGTTAAATGAATTGCCCCCTTGCATCATGTTCATTTGTGGAGATGTAAAAGGAACACTCACTGAAGGAATGAATGAAGAAGTTGGATTGAATGAAGGAAGAGGGTTGATTGAAGAAGAAGGATTGCCCCCATGACTAGTGATCATAGGAGGAATGTCTTGTATTGAAGTAGTTATTATGTTTGATGTAAAAGTAGGTATACTAGCAATAGGAGTCGTCAAAGGAATAGAATGATTGTCTTGAGTAGGAGGTTGTGTATAACCTAAGGTTTCGGCACAACTCTTCATAGGCATCACATTTGAATCCACAATGTGTGCAATACCACGCAAAATATCAATTCCATTCTTATCACTTTGAAGCATACATTTTAGACCCTCAATTAAAGGAAGAGCTTGACTATCAGGGTATTCTTGAGACATCCATTGTCGAAAATCGTCAAATTGGTTATCCAATTTTGAAATTTGTTCTACAAAAACCTCATGGAGAGCTTCTTCATCATTAAGAGGATTAGAGGAATTACCCATGTCCTCATTAAAAAGGCCATTCAAATTAGGTTCCATCTCCTCAGTAATTAAACCTTGGAAGGACTTAATTCTAAGGCTTCGTCTAACGGGAATAGTGTAAGTAGGACTTATTGTTGTAAAACTCATGCACTAAAGAAAGAGAGAAGATTTTGAATTTTAGAGGTAGCAAATTTCAGTAAAACCAGCCAATCTTCTAGATTTAAGCTGTTAAATACAATCAGGACAATCTCCCAAAATTTCGGAAAAAATGTCCGGGACCGTGGCGCTCGGAGTGCACACGGTCCTCGCAACTTTTTTCGAAATTTGCAGAGATGAAAGTTATGATGATTTTACAGCTAACCTGAAAAAATTGAGTGATTTTATGATCTGTAGATAGGCCAAATTAAAGTTGCAATCTCAAAATTGAACCCTACCAAGATTGTCGAAAAATGCAAAATTTGAATTTTGAAAAAGAGAGGGAAACTGAAATTTTGAATTTTATGATTTTAGAGGGAATGTTAAGAGCAATGCAAGTTTTGAAATTTGAAAGTTGACTCAATTTCACGCAAAATTCAATTTTGAAAGCAGAAATCAAAGTTGTTGTAATTAAGCACTTAATTTCAAAAGTCACAAATTGCAAAAAATTTGGATAAATCACTAAAATTTTGAATGAATGATAACACACTTTTCAGATTTAGGACTGTAAGAAACACAATTTTGACACAAATTTCAATTTCAACAATTTTTGAATGATTAGAAGCCTCAATCCAAGCAATCGCTAGACCAACTTTGACTGTAATTTTGAAAGTGTTAAAGTTGATAAAATCAGCCAAAATTCTGGATTTTAGCAGAAAAATACAGTAAGATCTAGCTCCCGAAATTTCGAAAAAAATGTCGGGGACGATGGTGCTCGGGGTGCACACGGTCCTCGCAACTTTTTTCCAAATTTTCAGGGATGAAAGATATTATGATTTTATTGCGGAATCCAAAGTTACAGCTGATTTGGAGATGTTTTGATCAGTGAAATTGTCAGACAAAGGTTGAATCAAGAGGGTTTCAAAAATTAGGGTTTTGACACTTAACCACTTAATTTTCAGAATTAAAGCACAAATATGAATTAACAATTTGCAATAGAAGGGTAGATCTGAAACAAGAATTAACAATTAAACATTTCACAAGTTTAATTACTTAAAAAGAAAATTTAGGGTTTTTATGCAATTAACCTCTAAAATTTTGCAAAAGATCAAACATGGAAATGTAATCAAGGAATCCAATTTTCAGATCTAACTATGAATAATCAGAAAGGATGTTCACGTCAGGTTCACCAAAATGTAAAGCAGAAAAAAATCGAACCCTAGTCGTTCTCCCCTCCCCAACTCCGTGGAGAGAGAAGGGAGAGTCACTAGGGTTGATGGTTTTCACTTAGGAAGGACTTTACATTCAAAAGAGGGGTTGAAACCCACAAGATCCAATCCCACACAATGCAAGATTGGATTCTAAATGAGTTTCAAGAGTTAAGACAGCAAGGCTACCCTCTTTTGTAAAGAATGTAGATAGAAAGATTGAACTAGGAATGCATGTAAAGTAGGAAATATTCGCTTATAAACAGAGATAGGAATATGATATGAAGCTGCGGACCTGGAATTAGCAGTAAAATGTCAAGATGGCGCTGTCCTGCAAATTTGAGCAAAAGTTGATGGGACGATGGCACCCGACGTGCACACGGTCCTCCGAAAAATCCACGAAATGAAGGGGGATCTGTTTGTCTCTGCACAAGGATTCCAGATCTTCAATTACAGCCGCGTACCTACAACCTACACACAGAAAAGCGAAGATGATTGGGGGGTTAGGGATTAGGGGTTTGCCCTTAGGTCAAACCCCAGTTTTGGAATTAACCAAGAAATGAGAAATGCTATAAATGTAATGTAAAACAAGTACAAATACCTTGTTGTAAGGTTGTTTGTATCCTTATATGCGAAGGTATAGATGTTGTTGTATGTTGTATGTTGTATGTTGTAGTATGTGATCTCCTCTTCAATGGTTGAATCCTTGTCTTGAATGCAACACCTAGCCTTGAATGGAGACTTAGAATGATCAATTGCTTGAAGGAATGCTTGAATACTTGAATGCTTGAATGTTTGAATAGAGTTTCCACGTCTTGTACACATATGTCCTTCCTTCCCCAAAATGGGAGAGGAAATGTAGTTTATATACTTGTCAATTAGGGTTGATAGACTGATTTTCCCGACCTTAGGCCGACCAGGAAATGTTATTTTCCAAATTGCAAACAAAAAGACCCGAAGTCCCATAGGAGACCGGGCCCAAAAATAGGGCCAGGGACCAAGGCACTGGGCGCCATGGTCCTGGGGGACCAGGGCGCTGGGTGCCCTGGTCCTGAAGGACCAGGGCGCTGGGCGCTCTGGTCCCACCTCCTGGGACAACAGGGTGCAAGGAGGGATCAGGCAGGGTGCTGGAAAAATGCAGTTTTTGATGTCATGAACAAGTTTCGGGGTCTCCATTCAGGTTCAGTGTTGCGTCACCATTGTGAAGACCGAAATGCAGTCGAAATTGCAAGTGTCACAATTTTAGGATGCTACAAGAACATAAAAAATGGAGGTGTTTTTAAAATTAACAATAATTGAGAAAATTCATTTGATAGACATGTTCTAAGCATAATTTTGTGTCATGTGACTAATTTTTACCTGAACCCAGTTCATAGTTTATCATATATTAAACTTTCAAATTTTGATGTCCCTCGCCTAAAACTAAATAAAATCTCTCATCCTAGATATCATCATGAGGAATAAAAGATGATGTTGGCTCATTTCCCTTCCATCAACGTGTGTTTCAAATTTTAGAGCCTAACTCCCTACCGTTTGGAAGATATGGTCGTCTTTCCTAAGTTTGGGTATTAAATTTAAATTATTTAAATTATTTTTGAAAAATAATTAAAGATTTTAAATTATCTTCATATTGTGGTCATTTGAGCGAAAAAGTTCTCTAAAAACATTATTATTTTCATTTCTCCTTTATTCTCCTTCATAGTCGATGGTTTCTGGAGGTCAAGATCATAGTCTTTCAAAGAAATGGTTAAGGATGCTCCGTTTTTGAGCATTTTTAGCCCATATTCATAACCTCAAAAAGAAAATAAAAATGGTTAAGAATCCTCGAAAATGGAGCATCTCTAACCATATTTCCTAACCTTGTGTGGACCCACTTTCTCAGAAAAGGTTAGAAATGCTCTATTTTGGAGCATTCTTAACCTTCTTCATAAGAGTTATAAAAGAAAATGTACAAATAAAATGTAGTCTCATGCCTTTTTGTAAGCAAAGACAATATGAGTAATAATGCAAATCTACAATACAAGTTTGTCTACTATCCATTTCATCCATACAAAGTTGAGAGATTTTAAACAAGTTATGGACATTCATGAAAGCTTAAAAGTATAGAGGGATTTCATTAGATGTTGTCATTGCACTTACTTTGGAAGAGGTGACTAGACCAAACCTCAGACTATCGCCTACTGTGAGATTTGCTTACAAGATATATATGCTGCAATTGGTAGATGTTAAACCAACTTCCATGTTGTTAATACTTTGACAAGCTGATATGCATGCCATATATGTGGGAGGTTTGATATAGAGCATCAACACTTGACATCATACTTGTTTGACAAAATGCACAGGAAAATCGTGGTAGTATGCAAGAAGCTGATTGTTAAAGTAAAGACAATGCACATGAACTATTTGATATAATGCATACATCATACTTTTTTGACAAAATGCACTAGATAAATTACATTTTACAGTGTAGATCATACACATGGAAGAAATTATCAATGTGGATCATACACATTAAATAAATGAGCATGACTCATAACCAGTATCCCCTGAATTATCATTGAATGTGTTCGCCTTGGAAAATGGTAGGCAAATTGAATTGATGAGCATGTTTACAAATGTGTTCCAAAACCATGGTAGTCATAGTTATTTGGGAAAAGATAATCTATAGAAGAATTCTCTCGCCATTCACGCAGTCATTACTTGATTCATGTATTTTCTTGAAGTAGCTGAATCCTTTCCCTTCCATCCATACAAAGTCATGAACTTTGAATAGGTTATAGACATTCATCAATGCATAAAAGATAAAGTGTTTTTGCCAGTTGTTCTCATTGCACTTTCTTTGGAAGATGTGGTGCAAGATATACACATATGATTAAGTTATTGATTTATTTATGAGGATGCAAACCATAGTATCTTGGCCTAAGCCATGTCATGAAAGTGCACATCATGGAGGCTAGTTGTTGAAGTTGCGGTTGCTCTGGAGAAAAATAACTATCATAGCCGACGCCATAAATTTCTTGACAGAAAAATATGTGTGTAAAGATGTAAATTGTGAATCATAGCAAAGGTGTGAATTGTTTGACAAAAGGGGCATGATAAATGTAGAAGTTGAGACAAGCCGTGAGCAGTTTTTAACAAAATCTCTAAGCGATGTCATCCCATCAAAGGCAATGATTGTAGGGGAAGCATGAAGTGCATTTTTGGTGTTTGAAATTTTTAAGATAATGCAATTGGCAGATGTATAATAAAATTCCATGACCTCTTCCAACAAACAACAAAGGAGCTCCGAGATGCAGAATGTGTAGGCATAAACAATACATGCGAAATATTTAATATAGTAGCATGTGGTTATAGTCCAAATCATAATGTGAATGCATAGATAGAGCATGTGAACTATTTTTCATGTGTCATTTTGGTGATGTAAGCTAGTTGCAAGCATACATTAAAATAAGGCTGAGTGAGTGATTTTTTTTTATTTTCATAACGAAGTATAAGTTTCATAGCTCTAATTACACACCCATTCTCTATTCATATTTTGGTATGGTTTTGTCATTGATGTAAACACCTACTAGACACTTATCAACTGGTATTTTGTGAATGAGCAGTGAGCTCTAAGCGGTTGGCCTTTCTGCATATGCAGACCCCATTTATGTACACTTACTATCTGCAGTAGTATCATCTGATTGTGGGTAAGGTCTCCCACTGTGGTTTTTCCCCTTACAGGGTTTCCACATACAAATATTGGTGTTATGTGTTGTGGATGAATTTGTGTTTATGTTTCATGCTCTAATCCTTACCGGTATAGCAATTAACTGTTAAAACTGTCTACCGGCATATTGAACTGATTTACCGGCATTAAGCATTAAGTTGGTTAAGTTGTTTTTGGCTTGAATTTATTAGACAAATGATGCACCCCCCCCCCCTCCCCCCCCCTCTCAGTTGTCTCTGGGACCTAACATTCTCAAATGCACACTTCTAGATATTGGGGATACTAAATTGGGAAATTGAGTCTTTCAAATTTTTGGAAATCGATGGAAAGGAAAGACAAGACTTTGACAGCTCAGAGCTTACTAGACAGTGGATTAGCAAACACAACAGGGTACCCCACATCAGTCCAATGTCTAGAATTAGTTTTGGAATGCATGAAAGCATTTAATCTAGATACAAATGAAATTAGGATAGCAGAAGGTAATGTGGTCGCTAAACTTGATCCAGTGTCTATTGCCATAATATTCAGACTGCCTTTCAAAGACCAATTCACAGGGGTAGAGAGAGTATGTAGATAATTACTTTATCAATAATGAAGCCTAGTGTTTGAATAATATAGCTAGAAAATATTTAGCAAAACAATCCAAAGGAAAAACACAGCTTCCTAAAATAATTCACATGTCTCTATTGATGGAGGATATACCTAATATGGTTATTTTCTTGAACCGGGTCATAGAAAATGAGGACTCGAATGACTTGGAAGGGTGGATGTTCTTGTTTATCAATATCATCTATGAGTACATACAATTTATTAATTGGGCCGAGATTATTAGCAATAATCTTTGTGATCAACTACTCAAACTGAAGAACAATTATAATTTCTATATGACATCATACCTCTTCTATGCCATTGTTGGTATGGAGAAATGACTAGGATTGAATGTTGAAGGCATTTATGATGATGTAACTAAGATTTATAGTTATCATCCACAATTGCTATTAGAGGAAAGATATCATCACTTCAGACTAGTTAATGTTGCTTTTACTATGTTGACAGAAAGAGAACTATAGGGTAATATTGGACTCAGAATATCCTCAGAAGCAACATCATTGATTCAAAAATATGATAGTTACTTTATACAGTTTCCGAAGTTCACATACATTTGGATAGGAGGTTATGATGGCTGCCCTTTCATGTTTCTGAGTTTTCTTAAAGATAAGTTGATCCTCATTGAGGTATGCAGACAAATTGCACAATTCAACAAAATTTGCTGGAATAAAATAAAAAGTATTATTTGTTTTCCCATTAGACTTGCTTATTATAGCTATGAGAGCTATTTAGATGCTCAAAGTATTAAGAGGTCTATAGAAAAGATTCACCTGTATTCTTATAATATGAGTTTCCCTTTTGATAGCAAAGGATATGCTACAGGAGAGTTAGAGCTTGGTGCCATATTTGAACACTTTGCTGATACAGAAGATTTTTGGCAAGACTGTGAAGATGATGTTGACGTACAAAAAAGGGACAAGAAAAGATTTCATATCAAACAGATAATTGACTATAGAATTGGAATAAATGTGAATGTCATTGAGGATGATGAATTGGATTTGATTGATGGTTTTTACTGGGTAGAAGCACAAAACTGTGTCACATTTCAACCTAGCTTATCATCACAGGTGAATTGGCCTCGATGATATCCCGCCTCAACCCTATCGCTCCTCCTATCATAGAGTAGACCCCTGTGTTAGTGGGTCTACCTACATAGCCTTGCCTCCATGGTCTCTATCCTCCTCTCTCCTCCCCTCCATCTCCTCTCATATGTCTCTATCTCCCTTCTCCTCAACAAGACCAAGCTCAGGTCACTACATTTGCAACCCTCTTTGAGGACCATTGAGATAGCTGATACAATCCAAACTTGTCACCCCTGCCCCATATTTTTACCCTTCCAACAAAGAGGGTTACCAATGCTTCCCTTCCCACTAGTTATGGTCCAACTTGTGCCCACCAGGCCTCATAAGCCGCTATAACCCTTGCATCTGCTAGTCCACACCAGAGATACAACTATGCTAAAGCAAGCCAGGTCCATCCATGAATGATTCCTTCCCTGTCCTACAATGAGGGCCCAAACTCTATTGCCATCTCCCTAGTCACCCATTGGAATCTATGTGGTTCTTTGAGTACTCTTTGTACCTGACCAAATTATCTCTACACCTAGTTTGGTTAGTACATCTCAACTACATAATCCTTTCAACCTATAATATATCTTGTAGTAGTCATGTATGGCATGTGCCTAGGATCCACTTACCAAGCCTCATTTACCATAAAGGGCCTCCATGTGATATCCTCAATCGTCAACCTATCAAAGGTCACTTGCCAATATTCAATATCATGTATGACCTCGAACTTGAGACCTCCTCCCCAACTAAATATCACCAGCTATGCTGGGTTCCTGTCTTGTCTCACCACTTGTTGTGTGACAACAATGTGCTCCCATACCCGTACCTATAATAGTGTAATAAACTTGAAGTTATAGCTAGGATGATAGACAATATCATGAATCTCTTTATATAGCTCCACCAGCACCAAGGTCCCTAATGCCATAGGTTGTCTGTGATCAATCACCTCTATAACCACAAGGATCTTGCCAAGAAAAACCGACCAGCCTCCTCGATCTAGCAATTTGTATCCACTGACCAAGGCACACATGAAGAAGTAAATCCTCATAGCAGGGAATGTATGTGTCAGTGCCTGCTTCAGCTATAGTTGCTGATGATGTAGAGGAACATCTACAGAAACATGTAGCCTCATAGCATGTTTCCCCATTTTTGGCATGCCTAATATTTGAACTTTAAATTGGTCTCGATGATGAATGAAAATCCAATAGGTGTTAATGTGTAAGCAGTGAGCATGTGACTCATGTTTATTGTCAATTAGAACATAAAAGTGGAGGAGTTTTTAAAATTAACAATAATTGATAAAATTCATTTGATAGACATGTTCTAAGCATCATTTTGTGTCACGTGACTAATTTTTACGTAAACCCAGGTCATAGTTTATCATATATTAAACTTTCAAATTTTGATGTCCCTCACCTAAAACTGAATAAAATCTCTCATCCTAGATATCATCATGAGGAATAAATGATGATGTTGGCTCATTTCCCTTCCATCAATGTGTGTTTCAAATTTTGATCCTAAATCCCTACCATTTGGAAGATATGGTCGTCTTTCCTAAGTTTGGGTATTAAATTTAAAATATTTAAATTATTTTTCAAAAATAACTAAAGATTTTAAATTATCTTCATATTGTGGTCATTTGAGGGAAAATGTTGTCTAAAAACATTATTATTTTCATTTCTCCTTTATTCTCCTTCATAGTCGACGGTTTCTGGAGGTCAAGATCATAGTCTTTGAAAGAAATGGTTAAGGATGCTCCGTTTTGGAGCATTTTTAACCCATATTCATAACCTCAAAAAGAAAATAAAAAAGGTTAAGAATCCTCCAAAATGGAGCATCTCTAACCATATTTCCTAACCTTGTGTGGACCCACTTTCTCTAAAAAGGTTAGAAATGCTCTGTTTTGGAGTATTCTTAACCTTCTTCATAAGAGTTAAAAAAGAAAATGTACAAATAAAATGTAGTGTCATGGATTTTTGTAAGCAAAGACAATATGAGTAATAATGAAAATCTACCATACAAGTTTATCTACCATCCATTTCATCCATACAAAGTTGAGAGATTTTGAACAAGCTATGGACATTCATCAAAGCTTAAAAGGATAGAGGGATTTGATTAGATGTTGTCATTGCACTTACTCTGGAAGAGGTGACTACCAAACTTGAGACTATCGCCTACCGTGAGATTTGCTTACATGATATATATTCTACAATTGGTAGATGTTAAACCAACTTCCATGTCATTAATACTTTGACAGGGTGATATGCATGCCGTGTATGTGGGAGGTTTAATATAGAGCATTGACACTTGACATCATACCTGTTTGAAAAAAATGCACGGGAAAATCGTGGAAGTATGCAAGAAGTTGATTGTTAAAGTACAGACAATGCACGTGAACTATTTGATATAATGCATACATCATACTTTTTTGACAAAATGCACTAAAGAAATTACATTTTACAGTGTAGATCATACACATGGAAGAAATTATCAATGCGTATCATACACATTAAATAAATGATCATGACTCATAAGGAGCATCCCTTGAATTCTCATTGAATGTGTCTGCCTTGGAAAATGGTAGGCAAATTGAATTGATGAGCATGTTTACAAATGTGTTCCAAAACCATGGTAGTCATATTTATTTGGGAAAAGATAATCTATAGAAGAATTCTCTCGCCATTCATGTAGTCATTACTCGATTCATGTATTTGCTTGAAGTAGCTAAATCCGTTCCCTTCCATCCATACAAAGTCATGAACTTTGAACAGGTTATAGACATTCATCAATGCATGTGCAAATCGTGGGGGCTAGTTGTTGAAGTTGTGGCTGCTCTGGAGAAAAATAAGTATCATAGCCAATGCCATAAATTTCTTGAGAGAAAAATATGTGTGCAAAGATGTAAATTGTGAATCATAGCAAAGGTGTGAATTGTTTGACAAAAGGGGCATGATAAATGTAGAAGTTGAGACAAGTCGTGAGTAGTTTTTAACAAAATCTCTAAGCGATGTCATCCCATCAAAGGCAATGATTGCAGAGGAAGCATGAAGTGAACTTTAGATGTTTGAAATTTTGAAGTTAATGCAATTAGCAGATGTATAATAAAATTCCATGACCTCTTCCAACAAACAACAAAGGAGCTTCTAGTTGCAGAATGTGCAGGCATAAACAATACATGCGGAATATATAATATAGCAACATGTGATTATAGCCCAAATCATAATGTGAATGCATAGATTGAGCATGTGAACTATTTTTCATGTGTCATTTTGGTGATGTAAGATAATTGCAAGCATACATTAAAATAAGGCTGAGTGAGTGATTTTTTTTTATTGTCATAATGAAGTATAAGTTTCATAGCTCTGATTACACACCCATTCTCTATTGGTATTTTGGTATGGTTTTGTCATTGATGTCAACACCTACTAAACACTTATCAACGACATACTCCTTTCAACCTATAATATATCTTATAGTAGTCATGTATGGCATGTGCCTAGGATCCTCTTACCAAGCCTCATTTACCATGTAGGCCTCCATGTGATATCCTCAATGGTCAACCTATCAAAGGTCACTTGCCAATATTCAATATCATGTGTGACCTCGTACCCGAGACCTCCTCCCCAACTAAATATCACCAACTATGCTAGGTTCCTATCTTGTCTCACCACTGGTTGTGTGACAACAATGTGCTCCCATACTTGTACCTATAATAGTGTAACAAACTTGAATTTGTGGCTAGGATGATAGACAATATCATGAATCTCTTTATATAGCTCCACCAGCGCCAAGGTCCCTAATGACATAGGTTGGCTGTGATCAATCACCTCTATAACCACAAGGATCTTGCCAAGAAAAACTGACCAGCCTCCTCGATCTAGCAATTTGTATCCACTGACCAAGGCACACATGAAAAAGTACATCCTCCTAGTAGGGAATGCATGTGTCAGTGCTAAGTTATATATGGGCTATAACTTTTCCAATTGGAAGTGTCTACTAAATGTATATATTATACTACTTTTTGTCTAATTACAAAAAAAAATATAAGTCGACGTTCCAACAAATCCTACTCTTATAAATAATATTTTTTTTGAAATGTACAAATACCCTTTTATAGATCTATAAGTGAATTTTCCAAAATATATATCTTTTAATATTTTAATTACTTTTTATATTTTATATTTTATTTATTTGAAAGTAGGTCATCAGCACTAAAATATAAGGTTGATTATCTTGTCAAGGAAAAATACTAAAATTTATCTTAAAAAAATTTTAAAAATGTGATACAGTAGAGAAAAGAATCCGTGTCAAGATGATATAATTCTTTTCTAATTTGGATAAATAATTAAGAAAAAAGGTGGTGGGAATTGGAAAGAGTTATATTTCAACACACACCACTCTTCAAATTTATTGAAAAATATCTATTTATAATAAATTATAAAAAATGTATCCATGCAAGTTTCAAGTTATCAATATACAAAAAACAATTCAAGAAAATAAGGTAAAATTTACTAAATAAAGTGTGGTGGCTTGTGTGACTTCAATTTCAGCATTTTTTCATAACTAAATTATAGTGTTTACTTTATAAAAAACTACATTCAAATAATTTTTTAATTTTTTGTTAAAATTATAAACATAAAATAGCCATAATAATATAAATTATATTAGTTTACATCATTTCAAAATTCAAAACATATATTTCACTTTATATTGATTTAATTTTAAAAAATGAATCAGCATTGACTATCTCCTTTATAAAAGTGTGACACAGCTTTGTACTCTTACCCTACTTTGAGAGGATTCAACTTCTTCCACTCCCACCCATTAACTAGTCAATTTCATAAATAAGAAGTATTCAATAAATATCATCTTATGTGGTTCTAAGGATGCTTGAATGGGTTAAAGGTAAGAGGATTGAGGCTATGACAACTAGACCTTCATATAAAGCTAATTCCTAAAAAGATATACGTGGAGCACAAGGAAGTTCTCCCATTCCATCTAATTCACAAAGATCAAACCCAGTGATGAATCTACATCAAAATATATCCAAAGGAGGTGATGATGGAGAAGATCCAAAAAAAGGGAAGGATCTCGCAAAGGCATGTGAAGTTAGATTTGTCATTAAGAAAAAGACATCAAAAAAAAAATGAAAGACAATGAATCTTGCCCCAAGAGCTTGAAGATGAGTTAGAAAGTATTTGACCTCAACATCCTCCAAATGTTAATAATAAAAAAATTCCTTCTATCTCACCTTTTATCATTATTTCATCACCCCAACATGATGATTTTGCCATTCATGAGGAAGCTGAAATGAATGATGTTCATACTGAAGTTCAATCTCCACTCTTCCCAAATAACTTAACATCTTTAACCTTGACATTTGTCAATAATCAAGAATCATTGCAATAATCTTCATCATTCTGGTTACAACAGATTTTGTAGAATAAGAAGAGAATTGTTCAGCTGATAGCTCTTAGTTTTGATGCAGCTGCAAATGTACTTCACAGGACAACCAAACCTAAGAAAACCAAAGTTGCATCCAGATTGGGAATTAATCCTTCATCAGGAAATTTATGTGTTGAGGTAGCTGAGGCAATTGTTTAAAAATATGTAAGTGAACCTAATGAGGCATATTTTAACATGACTCATGTAGGTTTAGGTCCTACAACACATGAGGGAGTTGTCCATAATTTTCAAATTTCAGTAGCTATTCTTGTTGACAAAGCGAATAAGGATAAGGAAACAAAGGATCAACTTAAGCAACAAATACAGGTTCGTTCATCCTATATCAAATCTATTGTGGATTCTTCAGATACACAATTGGAGTTAGCCTCAACTTCGACATTGGTACACATTGAAGGAATTATTGAAAAGAAGGTGATGGAAGATATACAAAAATGCAAGAAATAGAGTAGGATGTTAGAGGAGTGGATTAATCAGATGAAGTAAAAAACATTAGACTTCATTGAGAAAGCCAAGGATGTTCATATGAAACTCGATGCACAGGAACAAGAAATTGCAACAAAATTGAAGAATGCCAAAGAATAAAAGATGTCTTGGTAGGATACTTTGAAAGAATTTCAAAGGATAGAAAAAATGGATATGAATGTACTCATTGCTAAAAAGGTCTTCTCTCATAAAGATGAAAATCAATCCAGCACATGGTGCAGGAGTATGAGTTAGAAATTGAAGAATATGAAGCAATGCTTGGATGAGTATCAAAAACACTTGATAACTTGTGAACAAACAAAAATGAAGGTAATAGAAGACACAATGAATATCATTGGTGATATATCAGTAAAAGAGCGATTTCAGCAAATGGACAGTCAATAGCTCTTAAGAAAGTTTCATGACAGAGTCAATACTGAATTAGCAGATGTATAGGTGTCAGATACAAATAGAATAAAGAGACTCAGTGTCATTTCAGTTGCCTTAGATGCTTGTGACATGCCTTCATACTGTCATGATTTGGTTAACATTCAGGATGGCCAAGGTACTGCCAAATTAAAAATAGATAATGTGATCATTCCTAGGTACAAGTTCATGGTAGATGTGCTCAAAGCATACAAGTTATTCAAGGCTAAAACACCAATTCAACATAAACAAATAATCATCTAGCATGATCTTCCATGATATCAAAAATTAACACTATGTTTATATCTTTGTATATTCTCCTTTGTCATGTTTTTCTTAGTTAGTCTCGAGTTTATTTTTGGTTTCATTGTATAAGTTGTGATCTTCTATCTAATAAAGTCAAGGTTAGTAGGTTGACTTTTTTTGCGCATAAATATGATAGTTATTAACTCATTGTAATTTGTGTAGAAATGAGTTAGTTTTTAACGCAAAATCAAAGTTGGTTATGAGGTAGTTATTTTGAGAGGCTATAAATATTAGAAAGATAGATGGTAGAAGGACTTTTTAGAATTTATGAGTTTGGGACAACTAAATTTTGGATTGTACAACTTCATCATTTTGAATACAAGGCAAATTGGAAGTGTTTCTATTGTTGTTAAGTAATCATTTTCTCAATGTTATGTAACTATTGTGTGATATTGAAATAACAAGCTTGCAAATTACTTTCCCAGTTTCATGAAGACAATGGTCATATAAAATTATAGACTTCTTTGGTATCTCTGGAGTATATAGGTGTTATGAAAACGTAATGTTTTATTTCACTACCTTCTTATGCTTAGTCTAGAGTTGATAGTGATAAGGTTACAAGTCAATGAAATCTGAATGGCAATTGTATGTTTGTTGTGTAGATTTCTTAAAATTTCATTTATAGTTATTTTTCCCTTTTCCTTTGCAAGTTAATTATACTTAAAAATACAAATACCCATATCATACGAGGGAGCTACCCTTCTCAAATGCAGAGGAATATCTTGTCCAAAGAATGATATATCCAACTGTTGGGAATTTTTTGTCACTCCTCCATTGGGCACATAGTTCAATATCTTGAAGTGACAAATCTCTTTACGAACACAACCTCAACCTTCTCTATCCTCATAGAAATGCCTCATACCCCTCATATCAGCAATCTATAAATCTGATACATGTCTTCAGGTGTCATGGCGATATCTCCTGTAGGTAGGTGGAAGTCTCACTCCTCCATTTCTCAATCAATGCCACTTACATTGTCATGTGTGATCACATGTGGGGCATCTGTACCATGTATCCCAACTCAATCACATTAATCCATTCCCAATTTGTGGCACTCAGCTCTGTACCAAGTCTCACAACCATAGACCATCTCTCCTGACTGACAAGAATATTCACCCTCCACTACACATCACATAGTTGCTAGTTAGTTTCTTGGACCTCTTTTTTACCTATCATCTCGTTCACCTTTTTAAAGACTCTCCCATCCCTTTCTTCCCTCTTTTTTTTCGTTTTCCCTTAACCCTGACCAATGGGTTTGCAAAACCACAAGTTCTTATTCAATAGGAATGCATTCTTGTCATTTTCCACCTTGATCCCACTGAAGAAGGACCGCTCTTTTGTATCCTTTGGCCACTTTCCCATTCCCCTTTGGTGGGAAAGTGTTCCCTCTATAACGGGATCACGATCCTGCACCCCCTTTTCATCCTTGCTCCCTCTTTGTGAACAGACTATCATGGGATCATGAACTCGTAGCACCTAAACATGAACCTAATAAACACCATGTGGTAGGAATACACAACCTAAATTATTAAAAGATAAAAACATGAATGAAGTGAAAAAAAAGATGAGTTTCGGGGACCTTCCTCGCGGTCGTGCACTTTATGTCACCTCATGTTGCGTACCACATCCACTTGGTGCCTCGATCTTGCCTAGTCAACCATATTATCCACCTACATAATGAGCTCAAAAAAAACTAAAAGAAAAGAAAATCTCTCGCTGAGCTCACAATTCTCACAATCACCCTATGAAAATGAGCCCTATTCTGGTCATTTTTGTGTATATAAGGTGCCCATATGCTCGTTTTCATCTTCTTGGGCCATCGCGAACCTTTTTTATCATATCTTGTTCCAAGGATCTCCTTTTACGATGTCATTTTCGCCTCCTTTTGTTTTGCATTCCCTTCTTTCTAG
This sequence comes from Cryptomeria japonica, assembly GCF_030272615.1. NCBI lineage: Eukaryota > Viridiplantae > Streptophyta > Pinopsida > Cupressales > Cupressaceae > Cryptomeria > Cryptomeria japonica. Next base: position 286,719,791 of record NC_081406.1, on the reverse strand, counting down.
TCAACTAGGGCAGGTTTTCTTTCGAGACCCCGTTTCCTATGCATCCTCTCAAGGGGAACCCCTACCCTCATCCTTCATCCTTCTGCCAATCAAGTCTAGGGCATTTTTTCTTTTCTCTCTCTTCTTTGAGTTGAAGGTGTTTTATTTTTCTTTGCATTGATGCTATTTTAGCACCACCGCGAAGAGGGGCAAAATGTGGACACCTAAAATTTGATTAATCTAATTAATTAAATTTTCTATTGTGAATTATTTTAATTTAAATAATTGTATATTATTTAATTAATTGATCTTCTTCCTCCCCTAGTAAATTAATTTTATTAATTATGCTATAGTTTTGTTTAATTAATTAAATGAGAAATAAAAAAATATTTAATTCATTAAATCCTCTTTTGTCCATTCCTCTAATAAATAAAATAAATTTACTTTATTTAATTCATTTTCCTTTTCGTTATATCCCATCAATTAATTTTTAATTAATTATTCCCCTTTTATTCTATGCCTATACATTAATTCTTAATTAATTAATGCTCCCTTTTCCATCCCCTTTCATTAAGTAATCCTAAATTAATTTATTTTCCCTCTCTCCATTTTAATAATTAAATAATTATTTAATTTAGCTACATGTCTCCTACATTCTAACCAACTAGCCTAAACCCCATCTAACCCTACCCCTTACCCTTACCCTTGAGTTCTAACTACCCTATCCTCTCTAGCCAACCTTATCCAATCCCTTCTAACCTCCCCTCTCACATGTGTGCACATTCCTTATTTTCTAAATATTCGAAAAATATCTTATATTTGGGTGGTTACTCCCCAAATAGATATGTGTCCTTCCTTTGGGACACTTGTCTCTTCCCATTGAGCCACTTGTCCTATTTGAGGACAAGTCCAAAGACATGTGTCCATCCTTTGGGACACTTGTCTCTTCCCTTTGAGCCACTTGTCCTGTTTGAGGACAAGTCCAAAGACATGTGTCCGTCCTTGGGGACACTTGTCTCTTCCTTTTGAGCCACTTGTCCCGTTTGAGGAGAACTATGGAATCTAATTCCATTTGACACCCTTTGGAATTCCACTTGTTCTCCTTGAGGAGAAGTGTTGCAATCTTAATCCTTCTCATCCTTCTTCCCATTCCTATTTAATCAATCCCATTCTTATGCATTTTATCCATCTTCATTCAACCACATTGTTACTCTTCCAAAATCATTACTCAACTCATACTTAATCTTTATCATCCATCATCCACCATTATTTGCATCAAATCATGAAGCACAATCAAGTATTTGAAGATGTCATCGAGCACACATAATATTGAGGAATAATGAAATCGAAAGTGAGATTTTTTGTTTGTGTTGCATTGTCATTTTAGTTTTGTTTTTATTTATCATTCTAATCTTGAGGTGTATGATGTGTTACATTTTATTTATTAATTATCTTATTTTAAAGTCCTTTGTATTTTCATGCACATTTTTCATCTATCGATCTATCTATCCATCTGTATGTATGTATGTATGTATGTATGTATGTATATATAGATATGCATGTGTATATATATGTATGTAGATATGTATGTATGTATGTATATATCTATACATACATACATACATACATACATACATACATACATACATCTATACATAGATATATATGTATATATATGTATATATATGTATATATGTGTATATATATGTATGTATGTATATATATTGTGAGTTAGATTCTTTCTGTGGTTTTCAATATTGTATCAAATATTTAATATGTGTGAACTTATCAATTAACTATAAATGAGAAGTGAATTGTGTCATAAATGTATGCGAATGATTTGCAGGTAGATTTGAGTTTGTGGTGATGGGAAAGTCAGTTTGAGAAGAGATTTGAAGGTGATATAATCAGCAAGATAGTGTGTTGTGACAATGATGATTACAAGAGATGTTTTCCATGATGTTGGTGACCTTATTATCAGGAGAATCCTTATAAATTTTAATTCACCTATTTCATTTAGTGTTGATTGATAGTGGGTCCTTCAATAGGATTTTGTATATATTATTTTAAAGAAGTGTTTTCTAATTGTACAAATCGTCTTTTGATTTTCCTTAAAGTTATTCACCTTAGATCTACAAGTCCTTCGGATGTTGACTTGCACCTTCTTTGTATGCGTAATTTTTTTAAAATATTATTGTTCATATTATGAGTTATATTCTCACTATGGTTTATCCCTTTTTGGGTTTTCTGTATAAATCTCATGTTCTTGTGTTCATGTGTTGATGGTTGATTCTTATGTGTTGATGGTTAATATGCTATTTCTATATAACTTGATGTTCTACAATAATAATTAATTTTGAAGTTTTGGACTGATTCACCCCCCACTCTTAGTCCTTCAAGGTGTTCAAAATATTGGTCCTTTTATCATTGAAATGGCCTAATAAAAAAAAAATATTAATCAATTTTAATTTTTAAATCCTTTTGATTCATTGTCTTTTCATGTATGGAAACAATAAATTTGAAAAAAGAAATCCTTTTTGGCTTACTTATTTTTATCTTAATGGCTTGTCTTATTATTTCAATGTCTATTACTTTCATTTTTCCCTATAGTGCTAATGTAGCGAAAGTGGGGACCATGTCTCATTACCTTGTCATGCCTTATGAATGAGATGGTATGAGTAGGTTCGAATCTGTTCTAGAAACAAATTCATTCACATAGTGAGATGTTCTATTTTTTGTAGTATTGTATGTCTATAATTTGTTTACTTTTTTTTTGATATTTACATTTCATGCATAGGTCAGAAAAAATATATAGATTTATTTTAAATAAAATAATATTTTGACACACAATACGAATCTTTTAAAGGAGATAGGCTATAATTTACTATTTATTTACTTATCTCATTGTTTTTCTCTTTTGATAAATTTAACTATAGGATAAAATAGAACATTTCTATGATGTACATTTATTCTAATTTTAGAACCAATAAAAAAGGCCTCTTGCAAGCACATAGTAAGGCCTTCAATACCTATTTTCACTCATCTGATCATAAGTCCTATGCCATCCATTTTCCCTTATTTTTTATTTTACTATGAATTTTCTAAAGTTGTTAAAAACCATCATGGCTTGGATGTAAGAATATTAATACTAGAAATACAAAGAACAAATTTATAGTGGGGTTTGAATAGTGACTAGAGAGAGTTATGAGTCCTCTAGTGTAGCATTTCCTTTATTTATCTCGTAATATCCACTTGCACAAAGAAATAACAACATGAGTGATGGTAATGGTGACAAATACAAATGTACTAATGTAGGGGCAGGGAGAATAGAAAAGGGTCTAATTGGCATGAAATATATTTCCCTAGATTCCTTGTTTTCTCTAGAAGCCCATGTATAACCTACAAAGAAAAGGCTTACACCAATGGAGACGTGACTTGGACATATAAAAGAAAAGGCTTCTTTCACATGAAGGTATATGATTGTGTTAGTTACCTGGTACTTTAGAACAAATGCTCTCAACTTTCAATTTTTTTTAACAAATGGTGTAGATGGATTATTTCATGTGTTTTATGAGCCATGCTTTATGTTATCATAAATGTTTTTCCTTATGGGATTTTTCCAAAATCTCAAAGAGTTTGACAGGTAGATCCATTATATCCCTTTACCTATTTATAATTCTAGTTAGGGCTCTTAGTGAGACTATTGTAGCTCATCACCAAACAATATTTGAAACATCTAAAATTACCACAAACAAATATTTGAGTCACTCATATCTTATTTACAGATGATATAGCTTTATATTGGGAAGCATATAAGATGGAAAATAAGGCCATTAAACTTGTCCTAGAAAAATACTATGAGATATCAAGTCAAAAGAGTAATGCTACAAAATACAAGCTATTTTTTTGAATTTCTCCACTTTTGTGGTAAGAAATTTTACCAATTTCCTTGATTTTAAAGATGTTCTTCCTTGAAAATACATGGGAATTTACTTATTTGTGAGTAGAAACAAAATTCTATTTGATTCAATTATTTATCCATCAATTTAAAATAGGACAAATTCATTGAAAAACACTTAGCTTTTTATAACAGGTAGACCCCTTGTGATGAAGACTATTCTAGCTACCATTCCTAATTATATTATGTTAGTGTTGCCTATTTAAAAAGGATTGCCTATTGGAAAGGTAACAAAGACCCAGAAGATAAGATAAACTTGTTAGCCTTGGAAAAAGTTTGTACAAAAAAAATTAGTTGGGGGGTAGGTTACCATGGTTTATAGAAAAAGAATGTGGAATTGGGTGAAAAAATGATCTAGAAATTATATTCTAATAATAATTACAAATGGGCCTCCATTTTAGTGCCAAAATATCTTGACTCTAAAGACTTGAAAAGAGTCTTCAAGTTTCTTGACCCTCCAAAAGGGTCATAGATATGGAAATTTATGATTAAATGTAGGAAATTATTTATGCCCTATTTTTCATATATAATTCATTATGGAAAGAAAAATCTATTTTAGGAAGACTCTTGGAATGGTATTTTGTCATTAAGTAGATTGTAAAACATAGTTGAGATCAAATATTATTTGAAAGGTTAGTTGAGTAGCAAGATGTGTTATTATTTTTACTTTCAAAGATAGATACACCATAGATTCAAAGGGTTACACCATAGAGTTTTAAATATAGACACACCATGGATTCAAATTTTATTATTTATGTCAAAAGACTTTAAAAGATAGATGCATCATGGATTCAAATGGATATACTACAAAGAGAATTAATAAAAAATCTTTTTTACTGTTGAGACTCTTAAGACTATTTAATATGGATGCCTTCTCAGTCAAGACAATATTCTATAAGATATGGTTACAACATTCGCATACAATAGGACAAAATTATCGGCCTTTGCTTGGTTATCCCTCAATGGAAAAAGCTTAAAAAGTGATTCGTTAACTCCTAAAAGAATATAGCTAGTCTTTAATTATGTTTTGTGTGACAAGGATGTGAAGACGAAATATCTTGTGCTATTTTCTAGTGATTTTACGTATGAGTTTCTGTCACAACTTTCACAAAAACTAAATCGGTCTTCTTCTATTGAGTCATTATTACTTATTTTTTAAAAATCTTGGCCTAGTTTGCTCAAATAAGTTTTTTTTATACTTCTATTGGAATTTTCTCTCTCCATTTTCATATAGAATATTTGACGGGAGAGAAATAAAAGAATCTTTTGAAAGGAATCAAGAAAGGTCAAGGAAGTTATCTACAACATAGAAATTTCAATTTTTGAAGTAGAAAGAGCTTATATTGTTAAGGATAAAAGAATAGATTCTTTCTTTACATCTTGGGATGACTATATTCTTAAGATTTGAAAGGGTATAAATCTTCTAGGAGTCTCATTAGCAATGGGAGAATCAAGCTGAAAAGATATCAAAAGGAAGCCTTTGAATGTTGGGTTCATCAAGTTCAATGGAGCTGCTAAAGATAACCCAAGGGTATGAGAGGTGGGATTTGTACTCTGAAATTATGATTAAATTTAAGAATCTCTATAAATTTAATTCTCCTAATGGGAAACTGACTATACACTGCATGAGGCTTGATTTTTTTAAAATAATTTGAAAAATACAATGTCATGAATTATTTTATGGAGAGAATATGTTATTTGATGATTTGGCGAATAAGGTTTACCATCTTGATAAAGGAGAAATTTTCATCATTAATAATTAAGTTAAGGAAGATCTGGATCTTATCATGATCTTGAAAAAGGGAATGGTAATGTATTTATATCCTAACATGTTTTGTTTAAATGTAGATTGGTGTATTCATTATTCACCTTTGTCCTTTCTTCTCTTTATGTTTGATTTCATATTTTTCCTTGGTGGAGGATTCAGTAGTCAGCATCATGCTTGTAGTTAGCATTGATCATTCATTTATGACATAATAGAAATTTTACTTCAAAATTAGGTGCCAAGGCCTTATATTAAGCTTTCAAAGTTTATTGCCACTTGTTTTACCACACTGGTTCAGTTTCATCACAAATTATTTTCCTGGCAAGGTGATAAATCTCCCCATATATCTTCCATGTCCTTAATTTATTCTTACAACTGATTTTCATGTATGATCATTGACAAATATATTATTTATTATTTTCATGAGAACTATGGGTTTGCAAGTCTATAAATCAAGGACACTACTATGTATTCTCGTAATCCAATAATTTATAATTCATAAGATAGTGTTGGTGGCTTGGGAGTCCATGATGGCGTATATATAGCTCAACAAGAGGATAGAAATTCCATTCAAGAAATGTAATTTACCAACCTCTCATACATTTTTCAGAAAACATCTTAAATGGGTGTCCAAACAAGATTTCTCTAAGATGGGAAGGGATATCATTATCATAGTCAAAGAATATTTAATTTAGGTAAAGGATCCTCAAAATCACTTGTCTTCTCTTCTTAGGCATATTTTATTTTCCTTTCTAATTATTTTGACCTATAGCATAATTATTAGTCATTATTGCAATTATCTTTATATTATGGTAAGGAATACTTTATTTCTAGGGAGTCTTTAGATAAGGAAATTAAGAGTTATGATCCATTTGAAGGGAAAGTTTGGGCAAGAGAGATATTACTTATGACATTTGTTGAAAATCCTTGTGTATACAAAAAATTATGATGCTATAAAAAATTTGTCTAAAGAGAAATAATTGCAAGTATTTTGAAGGGGAGTGAGACCTTCTTTCAAATGTTATTTTGTTGGAATTCAAGAACACTGAGGGTGGGGGGGGGGGGAGAGAAGGGGGTGTGAATCAGTGTTCTACCAATATGATCAATTTTAACCTTATTAAAACATGGATACACCAACCGGTATACCGATACATATAGAATTGAAAGTAGTAAAGAAACCAATAAGCCAATCACATAAATTAATATCATAACACACAAAATTATATGTGGAAAACCTCAAAGAGGAAAGAACACGGTGGGGATTTGTGATCCACAATATCAATTCACTGACCATATGAAGAGATATTACAAAATGTAAGGGGCCTACACTTGCAGGAAGGCTTACAATCTAGAGCACACTGCTCAATCCCAAAAGGAGCCTCATTGACTACATATAAATCCAAATAACAATCTGTAGAAATGAGAGAAATACTAAGATAGCATCTTTCTATGCCAGAATACAATTCCGATTAAGATTTGTCTATTCTGGTCTAAAACCCTAAACCCTTTACCGAAATAACCCTTTACAATAATATCCTCTTATACATGATTTCTCTGATATATTTCACATTATATCACATTATCATATTATACTATCCATCATTACATCCATATCCATATACATATCTCAAAATGATCTAATCCAATTGACCTATATACCCTATACAATTCATCATTCCTTATGTTGGATTACAAGGATAATTACAATATCCATATACATATCGAGTAGATAACATAAATACATGAATATCAAAAATAATTTCCGATGCCAGAAATATGTCAGCCTCCAATACCGATAACCTTGTTGGTCTGTATTGCTGATAACCAAAGAAATCCTTTCATCCTGTCGGTGTCTGGGTCAGTGAAGTGTCTATCAGTGAAGTGCCTATCTATACACAACTAAGCCAAAATATGAAGCCAAAATAACTTGCCATGTTGCCATCAATGACAACAAAGTGAAACCAAACAATTTAGTATCAATTGCCAACATATGTATCCTATTGTGGTTCCAAAGGCTTCAGAGGTCTTTTATGTCAGTCATCATTTTCTTATAAGAAAACCTCACTCAGTAAAGATTAAGAAACTCTGAGAAGGGAAGGTGTTGGGGATGAGAAACAAGTTAATATTGGGGTTGTGGCTATTTAAAATCCTACAAAAGGGCTTGTGAGGAATAAATCTCTCTATCAGACAATGGGAGAAATCTCTCCTAAAGAATAATATTTTATGTAAAGATTTTTTTTGTGAAAATGACATTCCCTTTCACGTTTGGATTTCTAGGGTATATAGTTTATTTTTGGTATTGTTTTTATGATTTTTTCGCCTATTTGATGGCTTCTTTTTATCTCCACTTGGATATTTTTGATATAGTTGGAATACTTTTATCCAAAAAAAAAAATTACATGAACTAAGACATAAACTATAGAACAAGATTCAATATAAAATAATAGTCAAGGGTACTATTTATCCTTTGACATCTTAATGTAGACATAAATATAAATATAACATTAAAAGGTTAAAGTAAAAGCATACATAAATATAAGTACAACATTAAAAAGTTAATATTAATATTTTGAGAATATTGAAAAGTTAAAGTAGTTTTTAAAATTTGAAAAAATACTTGTCAATTACTAAGGCCTATTGGAATACAAATTAACTCCTCCATTATAGAAACATACAATATAGTCTAGCTCAGTTTTGAAATAAGACAAAATTTTAAATTATTGATATTATTAATTTAGAGTGATTATTTTAACTAACTTGGAAAGGTATATAACTTCAAAATGAAACATTAAAGTAGTTAAAAAATGATAAGTATGACAAGAAATTATCTACAGTAATAAATAAGATAGCTCTTTAAAGTTTCACATAAATTTTTCACAAATGAGTACTTAAAGAATGTAAATGTATGTACCTAAAAAATATAAGTTAATCTTTAATAAGTTTTGATGTATTCTTTAATAAGTTTTGATGTTTGTGTGGACGATATATGTATAATAATTATAGTCTTGAAATTTTATGTGCTAGATCATATGCTAGATGGCACAATAACTTATATATGTGAAATCTTTGTGCAAATGTATATCTCTTGATTTTAAGTTCCCGAAATTTAAGATATGAGTGACAATTATACTTAAAAATATTAAATAGTTGATCCAAATAAAGACCTATTGATTGTTAATGGATTTCTTAACTTATATGCTCATTCTATCATTATAAGTTTCTGAAATTAAGATATAAGTGACAATTATACTTGGAAACCTTAATTGTTTTATCAAAAGAAACCTTAATGTTAATGTCCCAATCCCCAAAAAAAGAAGGAATAAACCTCTACTAACTATGCCTTGATTGTTAATTAGTTTTCATAACTTGTAGTAACTTGTTTGAATATCTCCTCACTGTAAGTTCTGGAAATTAAGAGAAAGATGACAATTATACTTCAAAACCTTAACAAGTTGATCCAAATAAAGACCCCTTGATTTTTATTGGTGTGGATTACTTGTATGGACATCCTCTCATTGTATGTTATTAAATCCTCTCATTGAAGGTTCCCAAAATTAAGATATAAGTGATAATTATACTTCAAATCCTTAATAAGATGATCAACATAAAGCTTAATGTCAATGCCAAGAATAGAAAGAAATAAACCTTGATATGATATCTGTCCCTTGATTATTTTTTATTAAGAAAAAACAAGTTTTGAGGGGACCCAAAACCCCTTACATCATATCCAAAGATAGATCAATAAACTATCTAGACGACAATTAACAAGGAGCAAAACCAAATGGGCTGCAAGAGAGAAGGACAACCTAAACTGTCCCTTGATTGTTGATGGATTGGATAGCTTGTAATAACTTGTATGACATCTTTCTAGTAAGTGACGATTATACTTCCAAGCCATGTGAAGTTGATCTAAATCAGTTTAAAGGATAGATAGAAATAAACTTGTAATAACCTGTATGACAATAGTGATTGTAAGTTTTCCATATTAAGGTTTAAGTAAAAATTATAATTTAATACCTTTCAAGATTGTTCAAAGTAAAGTCCTGTTAGTGCCACTATAAAAAATAGAAATAAATAAAATTCACATCCAAAACACACCTATAAAATCTTTATTTATTTTTAAACATTATATTTCTGAATTTTTTTTATTAATCTAAACTATTTCCAAATTTCTTTTATATTATATATTAAATTTTAATATTTATATATATTTGAGCAAAACTCGAGAGCCTGTAAAGATTTAATATATTTAATCTATTTAATCGTATAAAATCTATACATTAAATTTATTCAATGTAATCACATAAATAATAATTAATATATCTGCTTATTTATTTAATTTTTACAACTTGAATTTATTATTTTACCAAAGCAATTTGATGGGACACCTCTGGAACATAGAATAAAAACCGTGTAAAGAAGCGATTCCCAGGCGATCAAGGGGGCCAGAGCTTCTAAATATCTGTTCCTCCGGTTTTCCTGGCTTCTTCTAACTCAATGCCCGCCGCATATAGCGCTGCCAGTGATAAGCAGCACGATTATAAATATCACATATTGCAGGGAAGAGAACCACATCAGAAAGAAGAGGATAAACCGTCCAAGGAAGAGATTGAGTTATCTAATATGGCTGAAACTTGGGCTAATGGATCTAGGATGGAAGCTCCTGCAAATGAGTTCACCACCAATGAACAAGGAGCTGAAATGCTCTTAAATGCTGCAGCTGCCTTGGATGAAACAGTCCCGGACGATTCACATCTTCGTGATATTGCAGCTACTTTAGCTTCATTTAAACAGACTATGGCTGTCGCAAGGAAGCCCCGGGAACGCTCTTCAGGAGGGACAGGGACACAGACTGAGGAGAGCACTGAGGAGGGCACAAAGAAGCGCCGGGGACGGCCTCCGGGATCAAAGAACAAGCCTAAGCTGCCGCCTTCTTTTATCTCTCACAGTTAAGGAAGCTGGTGGCTGCCTGTTCTTCACGGTTTTTAAGTCACACCTGCCGCCTTCTTTTGTCCGTAAAAATGTGTTCCTCATGATTAATAAGTGGATGCAGTGGTCAATATTATTTCTCTGCTTTTGCATTCTCTCTCTTACCATCCGCACCAATTGATAATTACCCTAGTATAGGTGCAATAGCTGTTTTCATGTGTCTCGCTTCTTGTATGTCAAATTCTGAAATGTTGATACGATGGTTAAAAATACAACAGAAAATGTCTAAGATTTATTTTTCATAAAGTTTGAGATTTTCTAGTTGTGGCTGACGTTAAGTTGAATGAACATTGTATTTGTTTGGTAATCGTAACCTTGGTAACATTAAATGGATCAATTCTCACAGTAGTAATACTTCCACTACCAAAGCCAAAACCTTAAAACATGGCTCATCGTCAAGACAATCCTATGGGAAATATATTACTAACTCAGCTGATAACACATGTATTTTGAGGTTGTCAAATTGTGGCTTTTATTACCATTCCTCGTCGTTAATTATCTTCCTTTCCAATAATTTACTTTTAGTACATAGCATTCTTTCTAACCCACCTCTCTAATTAATAATTTTTCTTCGCATTCTCATAACTTGCCTCATACCTTAAAAAGTGAACAAGGTATGAACATTTCCTAGACATGTGATGACTATCGTAATATTAGTCATTTCATATAAGATAATCATTGTAGATTTTTTTGTTAAATAGTTATTTGCGCTTTAACACATGGCCTCTATAGATATGTCCTTGCATCTATACATTTTTGTATTTATTTTTTAGAGCATCATGGATCTTGTAGGATACTTTTACAATTATGTAAATTAGGATAATCTTCATGATTTGTAAATCATCAATATTTCTTGTTTGTGATATTTTATTTTGTATAAATTATTATCAACGATATGTTGGATTCATTACTTAGATTATTTATATTTTGAATAGATAACACATTGTGTTAATCATATATTTGACCTTCCCAATTTTATAATCCCTAGATCATAATTGTACAAAAGAAGAAAAATCATTTCCAAAAGACATGAAAAATCATAGGATAAGACCTAGCATTCTAGGATATAATATCACAACAATATTAATATAATTGGACATGAATAGTGATTCTACTAGCTTGTAATCAAATATATCGGTAATGTTCAAAGAACATATTATGATTGGGGTTTTCTTCATAATGTGTTGGTTAAAGAGGAAAAAACCATGATGGGGATCAACTCACAATATATGAAGCAAGTTGTTACAAAGTTTGTTTTAGGCTCACTACCAAGGAAGCTTACTGCTCCCTAAATGAATTTGCAGTTTGAAGATCACTTCTCTACAGTAGGGTACAATGAAATTACAATAACATACATGAATACTAAAGAAGAAGCATCTAACAAACATTGATATCGCAATCCACTTTGTAGCCTAGAATATTATGTCGTATAGACTCAATGCACTTCATAGTTTTATGATATATGATTGATATATTTTGTATATTACAAGATGACACATTAACTCACACATTTCTAAAAATTATGTTGTCTTTCATATAATATGTGTGAAATTAGTGTGATAGAGTATTTCAACTACAAAACAGGACTACACTATCAATGCTTGTTAGATAGTTCTTGTACAATAGTTCAAATTATTTTTCATATTATGATTTTCATTAAATATTATCCAAGAGAAATGATCCTTAGTTTGCAAGTCCATTGTGTCTTTCTCTAGAGCAGTGCACATTAGCCTGCAAGTTCAAGCATCTGTGACCATCCTTGGCAGTGACCCTGAAACAAACATTTTAAAGCTTGTTTCATATATTTTTTAGTTGATCTTTGCTGTGTTTTTTCCTCTTTGGTATTTTCTCATAAAGACCTTGATGTTCATTTCAACTACATGATCTATTTATGTTCTTTATTTCTATAGATTTTATTTAAATGGTTTAATGATTAATAATTAATAAAATTTTAGTTTATACTGATTCAACACCCCCCCACCCCCGCCCCCCCCCTCAAAGAATTTGGGTGTGTTCAACATTAACAATGCTAGCTTTGGGGATAAATTTAGGGGTGATGGACAAATTATATTTAAACAATTCAATCCATAGTGGAGAGAAGATTTTTTAAACCATGATTAAACATAAGCAATAAAAATGCATGAAACCTTCTCTACTTGAATTTCAATGTAGCATACCTCATCACTTCAACTGCAACTCTTAGCCATTCCCTAGGAAGGTATTTACAACCATAGCCATTTTGGAGGCAAATAACTTTTTTCCTTTTTTTAAGAAATGATTATGTTACTTCCTTATAATCCCCATTAGGTTTCTGAGCAATTTTAAAATGTCATTAGGAATATCAATGACTAATGGTGTATTCTTTGTTGAGACCTATAAAGAGATTGTATACACTAAAAACACACAGTTCTTTCATTAAAGAACAAAATTTATAGAATGGGTTTGATGAAACCATGCATGGCGAGAATATAAGGAATGAGTTACCTAACTCCAAAATTTCTTAGACTTCATGGTATTTTTTTCATATTTTCATGCTCTTTTGGTTTTATTTGAACTAGATCCCTACCCATTTTCAAATAGTAATATATGCAATGCAAAATAACCAATACCAAAAGAAAATGAGGAAGCCAAAGGTAATTTTTAGAACCACGAGGAACTAAATTAATGAAAACAAAACTCATCATGAATCTGGTATGTGTGGATATCTTCATAGATGGTGGAAATTTAATTTGAAATACCATGTGTATCCAAATGTAGCCTTTGAGAAGTATAAGTTGGAAGGGAGGAAATTTCTTCCCAAATAGTGCAATCATTTACTTAGGTTCCCAAGTTACTGAAAAGATTCACTAATCTATTTCCCTTTCTATATACATGTAAAAGCATGCAATTTAAAAAAAAATGATATTGGAGAGTGTATCATCAATCAGACCCCTTACCTACTAGCTAGATTTAGCCTTCTTAATTAGGTGATTGACCAAATTCATTGAGACACCCTTTATTAGCTGATTGTCTTTAATGTGAGTTTTTATGCCCTGTATAGTGTTAGTGTAGACACTTAAATTTGACCATTCAATTTAATCAAATTTAAATCCCTTAGCTACCTATGTTTATTAAATAACTCATGTCATTTAGTTAAATATATCATCCTGTCCTCTTTAGGTAAATTGATTTAACTAATAAGGCCTTCTCCATTTAATTAATTAAATATCTTAATTAATTAACCAAACCCTTTTCTTATAATCCCTTGAATAATTTTTTATAATTAATTAATTAATTTTCACTTTCCATCCATTGAATTAATTAATCAAATTAATTAATTCCCCCTTTCCAATCCTTGGATTGATTAATTTTCCCTTTTCATCCCCTTATTTGAATTTTATTAATTCAAATATTCCTATTAGGTGACCACATGTCTCCTAACTTTAACTACCCTTCTAACCTAACCTCCAATATAACCTTTGGGTTATAACCAACCCTATCCCCTCAACCAACATTATCCTATCCTATCCTAACCTCCCATCACATGTGTTTGCACACATAATTTCTTATTTTTCTTAATATTAGGAAATTTGAACCTATTTTGGGTGGCTTCCTCTCAAAATGGATATGTGTCATTGGGGAAAAATTTCAAGACCCCTTTTGAAAGTTATCCCTTTAAAGGACACATGTCCTCCCTTGCTGAGCCACTTGAGGAAATGTGTGGAATCATATTCCACATGGCATCCTTATGATTACCACTTCTCATCCTTGAGTACAAGTGTTGCATTTCCCAATACCCTCCTCTCTTTCCAACTCATATTTAATCCCCGCTCTTTTTCATGAAAATCCTCCACCTTTATTAAACTACACCATTATAATGCAGTATTTTATCTAATCTTAACATATCTATGTCATCACCATGACAAAATTCATCCATCATTGCAACCTTACCCCCATAATGCATCAATTCCATCACATCCTAGTATCCATCTTTCCATGCTTTTGAATCTCATCTTCAAATCACACATCATGGATCAATATCAAGAAGAAGCTACATCATCAGCACACATCCAACTACGAGATCATTAAATCAATGAGTCAAATGAAGTTTTGCATTTTACTATTTTATGCCAATTATACTTCTTTTGCTTTCTTCCCAACATCTTGATCTTGAGTTGTTTGAGGAAATTGTGTTTCCTTGGTTATCATTATAAATATTTAAATCTTTCACATTCGTGCATGATTCTCCCTCACACAATTAGTAAGCTAGAAACAATCAGCCCACTAGGATCCTCCTTCCCACCTACAGTCAAAAAGATTTCGCTATCCTATTCGGATTTATTTTTGTGGTTTTTTAAAAACTCTATATTCACCTTCGATGTTACTTGTGAGCCACTTAGCTAGCCTAATATTTATTAGTGGCAGGTTTATTGTACCATGTCAAAAATACCTGCAGGGCATGGGAATGGTTGTGTGGTGTTTTACAAAGCAGTGTTGGAGGCTATGAATGTTTTTCAATCTAAATTTGATAATCAACCTCATGCATTTATTAGGTAATGTATTATTTTAATTTTTGATGGGTTGTGGTGTTTCTTTGAAGGATTTGTGAGACAACCTTTGGACTGCATATGCAAATTGATATAGTCTTAGTTCGTCTATTTTTCCATTAGCATTCAATAATAATTCTAAGGTGATTGATAGGTAATGTTTGGTTTTCATTTTCATCAAGTTTTGGTGTTTCTTTGAAGGTTCTGTGAGATAATCGTTGGACTGAATTTGTACATTGAGATAGTGATAGTTGATCCTGAGATAATGACATTGTTGAAGTTGATTTCATTGGTGGAATGAGATGCCATTACTATGGTATAGTTAAAAAAACATTCAAAACCCATTAAGCTACATGTGGGCATTGATATAGTTTTTGATTAAGGGAAAACAGGTTTTGATGGGTCCCTGAAACCTGATACAGGAGAAAGATCAAAAGATAAGCATTAACACACTACTAAACAAAAGGCAACAACTAAAGGAAAGACAATTGGTGAACAAAATGCCATGAATCAAGAGAACATAATAGACTAAAAACCAAAAAAGGACCAACAGAACCCCAGGATTAGGTCAAATTTTGAAGCATTTCCACCGCTTCCAGCTCCAACTGTTCCATATTGTCCGCAGCCCACTTGATATCCTCTATTTATTTTTTGTGGCTCTACATCCTTTTAGTACTAGCTCTAGTTCTTCTCCCAAGCCCAGATTCCTTGTCCTCAGGGGTGTCGTCTTTCACCTCAATTATGCCCTCCGCAGCCTTATCCCCTTGGTAGTTCTCTAGCTTGTGAATGAGGGTTTTCATGCTGGCCGAGGCAGCCTTTAGAATCTTGTGGCTTTGCTCCCTATTTTTTTTAAGTGTGTTCTCAATGCCATCCATTCTGTGATCAGTAGCATCAGCTTTGTTTTCTAGTCAAGTAAACCTATTACGGTTGGCATTGATAATCTCCTCTGCATTTCCTATCGCCTTGGTTAGTTCACTAAGACAGTTAGGGAGGGAATTGAACTTTCCCAAACCTAGGGCCTATAAATTATCAAGTTTCCCTCCTTCTTGGGCTTGCTTGGCTTTAATGCTCTCAATTTCCTTTTGCATCTAGCTAAGCACCTGTTTGAATTTTTCCATCCCATTATTTATGCAAAGGCCAATATCCAAGTGATGTTCTTCCTGGTTCTTAACATCCATAGTATTAAGGTTGACCTCAAGACCAACATCTTTGTCATCAGTGCTTTGATATTCTTTCATTATTGTGTCCTCCCTGATGATGCCCTTCTGCTTCAAATCAGACCTGAGAGGTGAGCTTTCCTTGGTGTCCACCTCCCTATCTTTAGAATTCTTCTTTTTCTGCTTCAGGCTCACATGGGTTTGGGTGGTGAAGGAGCATCCTTCCAAGCTCTCCCTCCTTCTTTTTTTGTTGGTGTTATGCTTCTTTTGAAGCCTTTGTATATAAAATAATGAGTCATGTGCTCATAGGTCCTAGTTAGGGTCCTAATTCAAGTCTTAAGGATTATAAGTCAATATTGAGGATTTCTTGAAAATTGAGGGTATGTGTGCCTTGGAGGTGTTTAGGGGTCCTTTATAGCATGGTGGTGTCCTTAGGTATGCCCAATGTGGGTCTAGGAGTCATGAAAAGCAACATTGGGAAAGTTGCTCAAAAGTTGCAAAAGTTGCATGACAACTTTTAAAAGTTGTCAAGCAACTTTTCCACCATGATGTCAAATTCTTTAAGTTAGCATGGAAAACCCTAGTATGGGCACAAAGACCGAGGTATGGGTAGTATAAGTATATCCAAACCCTAAGTTAATGGGTTGGATGTCAGACATTGTACGGCCCAAGAAAAGTGACTGGACTATGACTGTTTGTTGGTTATCAGTCAATTTGAATGAAAGAACCAAGAAAGTTAATGGATTGATTTGCATGCAAAACTATGTGGATTGTCTTCCATGGTGTAAATAATTTCATTTCAAGAAATTAGATTAGGTTTTTATTTGCAGATTGAGTGTGTTTGTAAATAGTTTATAAATTGTCTTCTTATTGTCCAGTTTTGGACAGGATTGTGTAAATGGCTGCATAACTCCATTCCCCATTGTGGAACCACCATGAAACCATGGGGAATGAGAGTGCAGAACTTGTACCATACTGAAAAACAAGCAGGGCCCTTGAAAATGCAAGGAGGCCATCAAGAGACCCAATCCTACGTGAGACTGAATAGTGCCAGACTAGGAAGGGCTAAGTTGCAGAGGTCTTGGAGAGCAAGGTTGGATAGAGAAGAGAGCACCCTTTGGAGGAGGTGTAGAGGAGTGTTTGAAGCATCATTGGTGTGAAGGAGGAGCCTCCACCAATCTAGACAAGGTGGTTAAAACACAAAATACTCACTGTGACCCAAGCAGACCATGAAACCCTCATGAAACCCTTAAAAACCTTAAAATCTACCTAGGGGCATTGTACGACCACTTGGAGGCCTAAAACCTAGAAAATCCTTGAGCCCTTGCCAAATGAATGGTAGTCCATTTTGGGAGTTTGGGTTGTTTGTGCATCATTTGAGAGAGGGAGCCCTAGAGGACCGGTTAGGAGGCCTAATTGGTCCTAATCCTTGTAGCACTATTTTGTAAGCCAAAAGACAAAATAGTGAAATCGGTAAGGGGTTGAAGGATTGAAACCTCTTGGGGGCACATGAATGGGTGGAAAGACCATGAATTAGACCTGATATAACCTTGCTAAGACCTTGGAAGGTGTAGAATAGGCCTAGCCCTTGTTAGCCATAGTAAGGGGTTTTGAGTCTCATGAGTAGGTGAGACTTTAGCAGAAACATTGCAACTTATTGGTGGGTAGACTGGGCAAGGTCAGGGGACTCCTCAAGCAAAGGAAGTCCTAGAGACCCTAGAGTGTGTGGAGAACACTAGGTGATCCAAGGAAAGGATCTAAGAGCATAGACTAGGCTAGTCTATCCCTAACCCCATCCCATCAGATTGGTATCAGAGCAAGTTAAAGATTTGTTGGACTGTGTATGTCTCTATATACTGGTGAATTAGTAGGGGAGAGCAGAATGGTCACTAATGTAGAGCTGGCTAGGGAGGTAGAAGAGAAAAGGGAGAAGAATAGACTCCTTGAAGAAGCTATGAGTGAGATAAGGGATAAGCTGCAGGAAGTGGTGGATCAAAGGACACATGAACCTTGGGGTGAAGACACCAAAGACAAAGGCAAGAAAACTATTGACATAGATGATATTATACCTAAACTAGATCCCTTGTTTAATGAAGAACCATTTGTAAAAGCTATTAAGGCTTTGAACACCAAAGATTTTGAAGGATTGCCACATTTCAATGGAAGGATGGACATAGACACAATTATGGAATGGATTGAGGGCATGGAAAACCACTTTGAGTGTGAGGGAGTGACAAAGGCTCAAAAGGTTAAAGTTGCCAAATCAAGATTAAGGGGAGTAGCTTTGACATGGTGGAAGTACCTGCAAGAAGAAAGAGTTAGCATGGGGAAGCTACCTATTGCAAATTGGAAAGCCATGGTGAGCAAGATCAAAGAGAACTACTTACCAGAGGATTATGAAGTCCAACTTCATAAGAAGAGATAGGGTTTGAAGCAAAAAGACCTTGATGTGACCTCCTACACTGAAGAATTTCAAAAAAAAATTCTTAGATCCAAAGTCGAAGAAGATGAATCTATTAAGGTGGCTAGGTATCTAAGCAGCCTAAAGTGGAACATTCAAGAGGAGATAAGCCTATGGACTCCTACTACTATTCAAAAATGTCATTAGCTTGTTGTCAAGGTGGAAGAGAGGAACAAAAGGAAAGGAGACTCTAATAGTAGGGGTAAAGGTAGAGGTAGAGAACAAGTGAATCAGTGAGGTGTTTACCAAAGCAAAGCAAATGAGCAGAGAAACCAAGGAGAAGCCAAGTTGACTGAGCATGGCAGTGAAACCAATCTCAGAGGAGGACATCCTAGAGGAAGAGGTGCACAAGGTGGTCCAAGTAGGGGTAGAGGTACCGGCCGAGGTAACTCCTACTTTGCAACTATGAAGTGTTACAATTGTGGTCAATTGGGACACCCGACATATAGATGCCCTGACAAAGCTACCTCATCAAACAGTGGAAAGAGGGTTACTTATGCACATGAAGAGTCTTCAAGAAGCAAGACACCTGAGGTGGACCATATTGAATCAGAGAGTGGAGAAAATATGATGTTCAATAGGGTCTTGATAAGATAGCCAGTCAAGAGTGAACCTAAGCATAGGAGAGCATTGTTTAGGGTGAGATGCAAGATACTTGGTAAAGTGTGCAAGGTGATAGTTGATTCAGGGTCAACTGATAACATAATATCAGAGGAGGCAACCAGGAAGTTGAAACTCATAAGGATACCCCACACTAACCCATACAATGTGACATGGTTGAATCATGAGTAGAGTGTTCTAGTCAATGAACAGACTTGGGTAGAGTTTTCTATTGGAGGATACAAGGATAAGATCCTTTGTGATGTGTTGCCTATGGATGCTTGTCATTTTCTACTAGGAAGACCTTGGCAATTTGATAGGAAGGTGATCTATGATGGAGAGGAGAACTCCATTTCCTTTAAGAAGGATAGCAAGACCTTCAAGATTCAGTCTTTGACAGAGAATGAAGAGGGAACCTCAAGAACACCTAGTGTTTTATTGGCCACTGGTAAAGAGTTCTTAAACTTGCTACATGAGGAGGAGATAGTGAAGTGTGCCATCTTTGTGAAACCAAAGGAGGTAGTAGACAAGTTGTAGGCAGACGTACCCAAGGAGGTGAGCAAATGTTGCAAGAGTATAAGGACATAGTGAGTGATGGAGCACCTGCAACACTCCCACCTAGAAGGTCTATAAGCCATCAGATAGACTTTATTCCTGGGGCATCCCTACCTAGCAAGGCAGCATATAAGCTCACACCTGATCAGAATAAGGAAGTAGCAAGGCAAGTGCAGGAGTTATTGGAACAAGGACTGATTAAGAAGAGCATCAGCCAATGTGCAGTCCCAGTAGTGCTAGCATCAAAGAAGGGAGGAAAGTGGAGACTTTGCACTGACTCAAGGGAAATCAATAGGATCACCATAAGGTATATGTCTCCTACTCCTAGAATAGAGGATTTGATGGACTGTCTAGGAGGTGCTATGTATTTTACTAAGCTAGACCTTAAAAGTGGTTATCACCAGATAAGAATTAAGGAGGGTGATGAGTGGAAGACTGCTTTTAAAACCACAGAGGGATTGTATGAATGGCTTGTGATGCCATTTGGACTTACTAATGCTCCAAGAACCTTCATGAGGTTGTTGAGTGAGGTGTTGAAAGACTTCATAGGCAAATTTGTGGTGGTGTACCTAGATGAGCACCTTGAGCATTTGAGGTCAGCCTTAGAGAGGTTGCATGAGGAGAATTTTTCCATCAACCTAGAGAAGTGTGACTTCTTGAAGCAAGAGCTGGTCTACTTAGGATTTGTGGTGTCTAAGGGAACCTTGAAGATGGATCCAAGCAAAGTGGAGGCAATCTTGAATTGGCTTGCACCTAGAACAGGGACTAAGGTAAGGAGTTTCCATGGATTAGCTCAATTCTATAGGAAGTTTGTGAGGAACTTCAGTGGCATATGTGCACCAGTCCTTGACACCATTAAAGGAGGCCTTAAAACTAAGTTTAAATGGACTGAGTAGGCTGACAAAGCATTTCAATTATTGAAACAAGAAGTAGCCACAAAACCTATCCTTCTCCTACCTACCTTTGATAAGCTATTCACATTGGAGTGTGATGCAAGTGGAATTGCAGTAGGTGGTGTATTGAGTCAAGAGGGAAGACCTGTAGAATTTTTCAATGAGAAGCTTAATGAAGCAAAGAAGAGGTACTCAGCCTATGACCTAGAGCTATATGCATTAGTGAAGTCTTTAAAGAAATGGAGGCATTACCTACTTCCAAAAGAATTTGTGGTGTTCACAGACAACCAGGAATTGAGTTATATTAATACTCAAGAGAAGCTTAGCAATAGGCACTTGAAATGGATGGAATATCTCCAATCCTTCACCTTCACCATCAAGCATAAGAAGGGGCAACTTAATAAGGTGGCAGATGCATTAAGCAGGAAGATGTTGATAGTTCAAGAACTACAGTTGCAGAGCATGGGAATAGAAGGTTTCAAGGACCTTTATGAA
Source organism: Cryptomeria japonica (assembly GCF_030272615.1). Lineage (NCBI taxonomy): Eukaryota > Viridiplantae > Streptophyta > Pinopsida > Cupressales > Cupressaceae > Cryptomeria > Cryptomeria japonica. The sequence goes on along the minus strand of NC_081406.1, from coordinate 286,698,413 downwards.
GGAGATGAAGACTTCTCATCAGCTTACAAGGTTTGCAAGGAGTTTGAGAACCATTTCCATGGTGAGTATGCAGGTTACACTCTCCAAAATGGTCTCTTGTTCAAGGGTAATCAGTTGTGTGTACCTAGAGGATCCATGAGGGAAAAGCTCATCCAAGAGAAACACAATGGTAGTTTGAGTGGACACTTTGGAGTCAACAAAACCTTGGATTTAGTACAGAGGTACTACTATTGGCCAAAGTTTCCAAGGGATGTGAAAAGATATGTGGAGCAATATGGTGTATGTCAAAGAGCAAAAGGAGGATCAAGCAATTCTAGTCTCTATCAACCATTGCCGGTCCCAAATAGGCCTTGGGAATGTATAAGCATGGACTTTGTAGTAGGACTTCCCAAGAAAAAAATAGGTATGGACAACATCTATGTAGTAGTAGATAGATTTTCCAAAATGAGCCATTTCATCCCATGTAGGACTACACATGATGCAAGCTATGTTGCACATCTCTTCTTTAAGGAGATTTTTATAATTCATGGACTCCCTTTAAGAATTGTTTCAGACAAGGATAGTAAGTTCATGGGCCATTTTTGGCAAACATTATTGAGGAGACTAGGAACTAACTTGACATTTAGCTCAGCCTACCATCCACAAACAGATGGTCAAACTGAAGTCATCAATAGGGTGTTAGGTAACTTGTTGAGCTGTTTAACTAAGGAGTATGGCCAAACATGGGACCTAATCATTCCTCAAGCAGAATATGCATATAATGACAGTGTGAATAGGACCATTGGTAGAAGTCCTTTTGAGGTTGTGTATGGTAGACATCCAAGAGGAGTATGTGAGTTAAGAGACCTTGGTAGTTTGGAAATGAAGAGTGGGCAAGCAGAGGAGTTCACTCAAACCATCAAAGAAGTTCAAGAGCAAGTCAATAACTCCATCCTTGAATCCACTCAAAAACTGAAAGCAAAAATGGATGAGAAAAGGAGAGAAGTTCAGTTTAAGGTGGGTGACTATGTGATGGTCTATTTGAGCAAAGCTAGGATGCAAAGTGGTAAGCCTACCAAACTATAGATGAAGAGGGTAGGACCTTGTAGAATCCTGTCACAATATGGTAAGAATGCTTACAAGGATGACCTACCTTTAGATTTAGCTATATCACCAGTCTTTAATGTAGCTGATCTGATCATGTACAAGGGTGAGATAGAAGGGAAGACTGAGAACCAAGCTAAGGTACTGCAAGACCTAGATGTTAATGTTTTACCACAAGTGAAGAAGCCTATATTAGGGGAGATCTTGGAATCTAGAGAAAAGAAGTCCACCAGACACTAGGTCTACATGGAACACTTGGTGAAGTGGGCAGGATAGCCTGAGTCAAAAGCAACTTGGGTGGAGGAGAGCAGGTTCAAGACACTTGGCATAGACCTGGCTCTCATCTCTTCTTCTATTTCTTAGTTGTGTGCAGAGGGGGATTATGGTGTAGGAGCACCCTTCCAAGATCTCCCTCCTTCTTTTTTTGTTGGTGTTGTGCATCTTTTGAAGCCTTTGTATATTAAATAATGAGCCATGTGCTCATAGGTCCTAGTTAGGGTCCTAATTGATGTCTTAAGGGTTATAAGTCAAGATTGAGGATTTCTTGAAAATTGAGGGTATGTGTGCCTTGGAGGTGTTTAGGGGTCCTTTAAAGCATGGTGATGTCCTTAGGTATGCCCAATGTGGGTCTAGGAGTCATGAAAAGCAACATTGGGAAAGTTGCTCAAAAGTTGCAAAAGTTGCATGACAACTTTTAAAAGTTGTCAAACAACTTTTCCACCATGATGTCAAATTCTTTATGTTAGCGTGGAAAACCCTAGTATGGGCACACAGACTGAGGTATGGGTAGTATAATTATTTCCAAACCCTAAGTTAATGGGTTGGATGTCAGACATTGTACGGCCCAAGCAAAGTGACCGGACTGTGACTATTTGTTGGTTATCAGTCAATTTGAATGAAGGAACCAAGAAATTTAATGGATTGATTTGCATGAAAAAATATGTGGATTGTCTTCCATGGTGTAAATAATTTCATTTCAAGAAATAAGATTAGGTTTTTATTTGTAGATTGAGTGTGTTTGTAAATAGTTTGTAAATTGTCTTCTCACTGTCCAGTTTTGGACAGGATTGTGTAAATGGCTGCATAACTCCATTCCCCATTGTGGAACCACCATGAAACCATGGGGAATGAGAGTGCAGACCTTGTACCATACTACAAAACAAGCAGGGCCCTTGAAAATTTAGGGAGGCCATCAAGAGACCCAATCCTAGGCGAGACTGAATAGTGCCCAGCTAGGAAGGGTTAAGTTGCAAAGGTCTTGGAGAGCAAGGTTGGATAGAGAAGAGAGCACCCTTTGGAGGAGGTGTAGAGGAGTGTTTGAAGCATCATTGGTGTGAAGGAGGAGCCTCCACCAATCCAGAAAAGGTGGCTTAAACACAAAACACTCACTGTGACCCAGGTAGACCATGAAACCCTCACAAAACCCTTAAAAACCTTAAAATCTACCTATGGCACTGTAGGGCCACTTGGAGGCCTAAAACCTAGAAAATCCTTGAGCCCTTGCCAAATGAATTGTAGTGCTTTTGGTAGTTTGGGTTGTTTTTGCATCATTTGAGAGAGGGAGCCCTAAAGGACTAGGTAGGAGGCCTAATTGGTCCTAATACTTGTAGCCCTATTTTGTAAACCAAAACACAAAATAGTGAAATCGGTAAGGGGTTGAAGGCTTGAAACCTCTTGGGGGCACATGAATGGGTGGAAAGACCATGAATTAGACCTAATATAACCTTGCTAAGACCTTGGAAGGTGTAGAACAATCCTAGCCCTTGTTAGCCATAGTAAGGGGTTTTGAGTCTCATGAGTAGGTGAGACCTTAGCAAAAACATTGCAACTCATTGGTGGGTGGATTGGGCAAGGTCAAGGGACTCCTCAAGAAAAGGAATTTCTAGAGACCCTAGAGTGTGTGGAGAACACCAGGTGATCCAAGAAAAGGATCCAAGAGCATAGACTAGGCTAGTCTATCCCTAACCCCATCGCATCATTGGGCCACCTCGCTTCTAGTGTTCGTATGATTGTCAGTCCCATACTCCTCCTCATTCCAGCTATCATCCTCCCCTCTCTGATTATTTTTAGAAAACCCTTTGCTTTGTCTCCCGTACTCATATTTTTTCTTTCATCTGCTTGGTCCAACCATTTGGGGGTCATCTTCAGTCTCTGCTTCCGTATCATAGATGTCAACTTCCTCCTCTTTCGAGTCATCAAATTCCTCATCCTAGTCTGAAATCTCTACAATATTCAACTGGATGGTCATTTTCTTGTTGTGGTTATATAGAATCACCACCAAGCCTTCATGCATTGCAGGGTTAATGATGGGATTGGAAATGGCATCCTTGATCCCTGCGTTAAGAGAACAAAAAAGATAGTAGGGAAGAGAAATCTTATCTCTGTGCCTAAAATAATTTAAAAGAACAAAGTGGTAGCTATAAACCCTAGTGTATCTACCATCTAGCATGATAAACTCCATAATAGCTAGCAAAACCCTTGGCCAAATTAATTTGATTACCTTAGGTGAAAAGGAGGTGTGGCTACCCTTCACCAATCTATCTCTTTCCTCCCCATTCTTCGGGAATTTCTTCACGGCAACATTTGAAATCTTTTTGTCTTTGTAAATCTTGATGCCCTTCATAGGAATTACTATGGCCTCCTCTATCATTATTTTAGTCACTTTAATCTTCATGTTTCCGATAGTAAGAGTCCCTTCGTTCCAGCCCTTCTTGAAAATCTTGTCAATTTTAGGCCTTTTCTCATGCATGTTCTCCATAAAGTGTGTCATCTTGGTAGCATAAAGGATATCCTAGAACTGTAGGTGAATCTTCCATTTCTCAATGGTAGTCACCTTTGTTCTCTTCCTTTTACCTCCCATGATTTTATTAATTTCAAGCTCTAGCTCCAACCTGATTCCTTTCTTCTTAACAAACTCTTTGTGATAACCACTTCAATTTCTATAGAACTTTCTAGTGTTGTTGTTAGGGGAGGTTAAAATTGCCCATAAAGCATGCGAAATTACCCTACAATGATCACTGTACTTCCTCCTTAGTAACCTACAGAACCAACACCTATTTCCATGACATTGCCTTTCACTTCGGGAAATGATATCAAATATGCCTCTGCTTACCATGCAATCTTTCATAAGTAACTATGTCACATGCCACACACAGTATCTCCCCTTTGCCATTCTAGGTAATTATTGTTTCACTCCATACCACCACATTTGCAGCCCAGTCTGCACTCTGATTAGCCTCTCTAAAGATATGTGTGATGTGGCACTTTTTGAACCCCTTTAGCAGATCTCTGGCAGAGTCAATGATGTTCTTGATGGTCCACAAGGGTTGATGATTATCGATAAGGAAGTTAATTATGTTTTTAGAGTCAGCTTCCAACCAAAGCATTTTAACCCCTAACTTGGAGGCTAATTTAATAGCTTGAAGTGCACCCATAGCTTCTGCTACATGATTTGTTTGAATGCCTAAAGGATAGGTGATCGCTCATGTGCAAAAGCCAACCCCATTATGGATGATACCTCCACAACCAGCCAGACCTGGATTTCCTTTAGCCACCCCATCAAAGTTGGCCTTGAACCACTCCATGGGAGGAAGGACCAGCAACACAGAATTCTATTGATTTTGTTAATGTCAGTGCTCAAAGAGGCAGGGATTATCCATCTTTTGAGGACATCAAAATCCTCCTTGTTGCTACAACAATGCACTCCCCTAACCATCACATTATCAACACATATATTTTTAATTTTGAACCAATCCACTTCCGGGGTGTTAGTCTCATTCTTGAATATTCTATTATTTCTCTCTTTCCATATCCCCTAGAAGATATGGGAAAAGGAGAACTTCCAAATATTTCCTATGGTAATGTTATTGGAGGAGAAATTCCAGCTTCCAAAAAAATCCTCCATCTCCTCCTGGAACACCCAATTCAGCCTCCACAATTGAAAAAACATCTGCCATATAGAAGTGGAATAAGGATAGTGTAAAAAGATATGGTTCATTGATTCCTCATTATTGAGACAAAGGTAACAAATATTTAGAAAATAGAAGCCCCTCCTTCTCAGGTTGTCAGGAGTCAAAATTTTGTTTTGCAAGTGGATCCACAAAAAGATACTAATTTTAAGAGTCAAGACATGATGTCAGGCCTTGGCCCAACATGAAATAGGATCTTGGTAATGTGCTAGGCAAAGGACAGCATAAGAGACTGAGTAGGTCCCAGACAAAGTCCCATGCCACACCATATGGTCTGTCCTTCCATAATTTAAGACCGCATGGTCGATCATTAAGTTAATATGCTTAAGTTTGGGATCAATGGAGGTAAGATCCACCCATAAATGATCTCTCCAATAGTCCACCACTTTGGTACCTATCTTCTCCTTGCAATTCTGGATGAGTGTTTGAGTGGCCAGCTTATTAAGAGGGGCTCCTCCAATCCAAGAATCATCCCAAAAGTTCACCTTCCTTCCATCACCAATGGTCTAGACGTTGTCGAGAAGAGTAATATCTTTAGCCTAGATAACACTATTCCAAATGAACAAACCACTTAGAATCTTATCTGGAGCTTGGAACTCCTCAATGGTAGGAGCTTTCCATAAGTACTTAGCCTTCCACATATCATTCCATTCACATTTTCCTTGATAAGTTTTGCAGATTTGTTTGGCCAAGAGAGTTTTGTTCAAAGTTCTGATATTCTTGAGACCCAATCCTCCCATCTTTTTGGGTTTACAAACATTTTCCCAAGCAATGAGGGCCATTTTCTTCTTCTCCTCCACTCCTGACCACAGGAAATCTTTTTAGATTTTCTCAATGCCATCAACAAATTTTCTAGGGATTTTAAAAAGGCTTAGGGTGTAAACGGGAAGGCTCTGGATGGAAGAATTTAAGAGTTGGACTTTCCCCACTTGACTAAGTAGGGTCCCTTTCTATCTTGTCAGCTTCCTATTGAATCTATCAACAAGAGAATCCCAAAACAACTCCAAAGGTTATAAACCCAAGGGAAGGCCAAGGTAGACATCACAAGGCTTACCCTCTTGGCAACTAAGGATCCGAGCCAATCTAGTCTTTCTATCTTCCGGGGTGTTAAAGAAGAAAACAAAACTTTTCTCCCAATTGATAGTTTGACCCGTCGCCATACTATAGGTGTTTAGAAGGCATTTAAAGTTGGAGGCTTCTTTGATGATGGAGGTACCCATTAAAATGGTATCATCCACAAACTATTGATGGGTGCATTCTCTAATGCCTGAAGAAGGCAAGATACCGTAGAGGAGTCCCTCAGAAATAGAGTTGCTGATAAATCTTCCTAGACACTCAGCCAAAATGATGAAGAGTATGGGGGATATAGGATCCCCTTTCCTGATGCCCCTAGAAGTTTTGAAGAAGGTGGAAAGCACTCCTTTAACAATGACTGAAAAAGAAGGGGTTGAGATGAGCTAGTCAATCAGTTTAATGAATTTACCACCAAAACCAAAAGCAGCCAGCACCTTACCCAAAAAACTCTAGTCCACCCAGTCATAGGCTTTAGATAGGTCCAATTTCATCAAAAATCCTTTTTTTTTTAGTCCACCAACGAATGAATTTTTTCATGGATAGCAATGATGGAGTTAAGGATTTCTCTTCCAAGAACAAATCCACTTTGTTGGGGTGAAATGATCAAGAGAAGAATCCTTAACTACCTGCAGGTAACCACCTAAGAGATGATTTTATAGAAGGAATTTCATAAACTTATCAGTCGGAACTTATCCATAGAATCCACACCCGGGCATTTGGGAATCAGAACTAGGAAAGTAGCATTAAGTTCCTTTAAGATCCTTCTAGCCCCAAAGAACTCCTGTACACCTTTAACCACATCATCTTTGAGGATGTCCCAGAAAGTTTGAAAGAAGAAAAGGGGAAAGCCATATGGGCCCGGGGCTTTATTCCCATCAAAAGAAAAGAAAACTTTTTTGACTTCTTCCTCGGAGAGGATAGCCACTAAAACCTTGTTCTGCCCCTCACTAATGATAGGAGGGATGATGTCAATGATTATCTTTTGAGATTGATCATCCAGACCAAGGTTCACTAAGAGAATAGAGGTAAATAAATTATTCACTTCCTTCGCAATCTCCTCATCCTTCCTCATTTCATTTTCCCCATTTTTCAACTTAGATATTTTGTTAGCTGCCTTGTGTTTCAACACAAACATATAGAAGAATCTAGTGATTCTATCCCATGCTTTAAGCCATATGGATCTAGATCTTTGTTTCCATAATTCTTCCTCTCTTTTGATAATCCTGTGGTATTTCATCAACACTTCATTTTCCTCATTGATTGAGACTTCCTTGTATATGCTACTTTGGATTTTATCTTGCATTTCCTTGAGTTCCATCTGAGTTTTAGTTTTGGCTACAAACAAGTCACTGAAATCCTCCTTATTCCAATTCTTGATGTTGTCCTTTACATTTCTTAATTTCTTAGCAATTTTATACATAGTTGTACCTTTGACCTCGATAGACCACCACTTCTCACTAGCTTTTGCTAGGTTAGGGTGATCTAGCCACATCCTTTCAATTCTAAATGGGAAATTTCTTTTAACATTGGTGTTAACTCCAGTAAAAAATAATAGGGAAATGGTTAGACCCGATACGGGAGATACCTAAGAGAGAGCACTGATAATGGTTAAACCACTCATTAGAAATGAGGGCCCTATCAGGTCTGACTTGAATAAGATCATCTCTCATCCTTCTCTTTGACTAGGTAAACTTGGCTCCCTAGAGCTCAATGTCATGTAGGCCTTGATTGTTGATAAAGTTCAAAAGATCCATTCTGCTATCCAACTAAGAGGGCATACCTCCAAACTTCTCATCGTCATGGAGAGGAGTATTGAAATCCCCCATAATGATCCACATATTATCCTTGTAGCAGGTCCTAATAACCTCCAGTTTTTTCAAGAATTTGCTTCTACCAAGTCTATTATTAGGGGCATAAATATTGGTAAGAAGAAAGGAGGTGCCATCCCCAATGTGATGAAACCTGATAAAAGCCAGATTTCTATCTTGTGTGACCAGCTCCCCTGACACCCGCTTAAGGTTCCAAAAAATAGCTATACCCCTAGAAGCACCATCAGAGCTTCTCCCACAAACTGAACCATACCTAAAAAGCTTAATTTTTTCTACTCTCTTTACTCATTTTAGTTTCTTGGATAATAATGATGTCCATTATATGATCTCTAACAAGATTTTTTAGAGCATCTTGTTTATCTGGGCTATTCAGTCCACATATATTTCATGAAATTATTTTCATTTCCTAAATAGGGAACATACCTCATGGATGGTCATTTAAGTACCATATGCTATGTTCTTGCTAGCCTCTTGATATCTAACCTGGTTATGTTTTTTACTTCCTGGAGAAGATGGAATGAAAGCCATGTCAACTTTACTCTGGTTTATTGTTTTTACTAAATTATCCTAAGGAGTAGATTTAGGCCCTTTTTCCCCCTCTCTTTCACTCTGCAACTTCATTCGTATTGCAATATTCCTCTTGAATGGTTGTCTACTAGTCAGCATTATCAACCTCTGCCCACCTAGCATTAAGATATGAGGTCATGGGTGATTGTTGGTTGGTTGCTTGTACCATCTCTACCGAATGTTGTGATCCTAATAGCGGGATCCCACCAAGGATCAAGCACTTCTGGGCTTCTACACAATCATTACTAAGCGAGATCCCTCCAAGGATAGATCACTTCTAGGCTTCTTTAAAATCATTACTAAGCCAGATCCCTCCAAGGATCAAGCACTTCTGGGATTCTTCAAAATCATTATTGAGGCCTGCTTTGTTGGTATTTTTTGTAATGTGGTTAGAATCTACTTCCTCATTATATTGTAACACCACCTGTATTTCTCCTTCTTCCAAGTTATCACTCTTTTGATCCTCCTGATTGGTGTCTTGTTATTCTTTATCATCTTTACCTATTTGATCCATTTTACCTTTATCATTCAAAGGTATTTCTCATTTTTCCCCATTAATACCTATTTGTTGCTCTATTGTGTCAGGGATAATGACGCTATGGGCCTGTTTGAGACTTTTCTCTTTTTTATTGTTGTCTGGTTGCTTAATAGGGTTTTTTGCTTTATATTGTAAAGTCCTTTCTTTCTTTTCTTTCTCTTTGGCCATGTGAAGAGGGCATTTCCTTGTTGTATGTCCTGCTTTTTAGCAATGAAAGCAAGCAAAAGGGATACTTTCATATTCCAAAGGTTGGTTCCATTTTCCTAATCTAGAGTTGATTTCAATGGATAAAGGCATGTCTGTGCCTTGCGTAACTCCGATGTAGATCCTAGAAAAAGTAAGTCTTATTCTAGCCAAAGTTATGGGGTCAATAGAGAGGAGTTCACAAAAGGAGCTAGCAATACCTTTAAACACATCTTCCACCAAGAATTCTAAGGGAAGGCCCGACAGTGTAACCCAAACAAAATCCTGGACAAAAAATGATTCATTAAGTTCCATCTTAGGTGCCCATTTTTGCAGAGCTAGCATAGCTTTACCAATTAGCCAAGGACCATATAGAGCACTCTTGATAATATCAATATTTGGCCTAGGACCCAAAAATTTTCCAACTAGTGTCATTGCCATCAGGTTAATGTTATGGTCAATAACATGGTCTAAGATTTCAATAGAAAATCTACACTTTTCTGGGTCTGATATGTTACAAACTGGGGGGAGTGAGGTTTTTCCACTTGATTTGACATTGAATAGAGAACTCCAAGACTGACCACTGTCCCTTCGCACTGCTTCCTACCTAGGAGTGTTTTCACAATGTGATTCATCATTTTTTCAATGAGGATCGATGGGCTTGTTGCCTTCTTGTGGGTCCCCATCCGTTGGGTCCTTTCCACTCACCTTAGAGGAGTCTGGGTAGTCTCGAGAGTTGTCCTTACCATTCTTCCCCTTGTTTGCCTCACCATTGCAGAAATTCTCACCCTGCCTCGAATTCAAATTCACCTCCACTCTATTCTCCCGATTCTCATGCTCCATGTTTTTCTCATCTCCTAAATGTGCATTGATATAGTTATCATGTATTTTGTGAAGGATAGGTAATTTCAGCTATTTGATTTAGTATTTCTTACAATTTATTATGTGCTTGCTTTGGATTTTTCTCAAACAATAATTAAACTACATGAATTTGGTGTTCACTAGGAAAAAGACTCTTAAAATCAAGTTACTATTTTCATCTCCACCTAAATCCCTTTCTTTGTTTGGTGAGCACACTCTTGAGGCATTTATCATCTACACATGGAAGAAGAGGTCATTGCTCATTTCTTTGTGTGGTTCAATTGGAGAATTTTGTGAAACCACTACAAAGGACAAGTAATTTCAAGTTTCTCATTTAGGGTTTCTCACAATTCATTATTTTAATTCTTGGATTATTTTGTCAAGAAACCATATTATTTAGCTAAAAAAATTATACTAGTTGAAAATCAACCCTTGATAAGCCTTTATGAAAATATCAATAAATTTAAGTGCAATATAACATAGAATTCTAACTTGCAACATTTTGTAGTACAAATCTAAAACAAAACTAGATAAGTAGGTCAAGCATTCCATCCATCAACAACTCTAAAATATTTGCACATATTTCATATCTAGTAAGATGCATTGTTATTTTAAACCAATTGTAATCTTTGGAAGGGGAGATAGGTTTATATAAACTTGTAATGCTAACATCTTATTGGATTTTCTATTCTAGATAATTTGCATTCAATTTTATCCTACTGCTAAGTGGCTTTCAATGATAATTGGAAGAATGATAGGTTTTCCAAGAATAAATTATTATTTATTTGTTACATTATTGCCCCATATTATATACTTATCTCTCTCTCTTTAAAATAGGTGTTTTTCCAATAATTTTTTCTCTTTTTCTCCAATTTTGAGAGATTTTTCAATTGATACGCGGCTACCACATCAAACCTAGTTGTCAATACCCATTTTTCATTTTTTATGTACTAGTTATTAGAGGTTTTATCCTCTCACCAAGTTCCATTTAAGAGGAGGTCTAAGAGTATAAGATTATTTTCCTACTTAAATATTTAATTATGTCCCTTTCCACACTATGAATGTTAAGCCAACTTAATTCATGTGCTTTTTGTCTCAAGTGATACATTGAGAAGATACTCACAATTATCTAATTGTATGCTCACCTAGGGATACTTTTAGGGATACTTTTTTCTCTTTTCCTTATTATCAAGGTTTATCATTGTAAAATTCAATGAAAATCCATTAAATTTTTTTGAATTAATAGTCTATTTGACCTTTATAATATTTCTATCATTTTCTCTCTTTTTCTATAGTATTTTTATTATAGGTGGTCCTTTAGAGTTGCAGGATTTAGGATTCAACTCTAAAAATTTTTATGACCCAATCATGTTCAAAATGATACATAATATTAATCATAGATGACATTTATTTAATGGATCTAATGGCATTATTTTTCTACTGAACATTATAAAAGCATATGACAAGGTTGAGTCCCAAGAACAATCTTGACACAATTAAGTTTCACAATTATAGCGATATATATCTTATATAAAATATATGTAAAATAAAAAATATCAATGATATGTAAAGAGTATGAATGATCATATAAAATAGTCAATTATATGTATAGTTTAAATATTTTGATGTGATATCAAATACCAAATTGATTCAATATAATAAAGCATCAAGATGTTGAAGGATGGAAGTACTAAAAATGGTTATCTTTTAAATTTTAGATTCCTTCTAAAGCGAGTTGATAGAAATGAAGATTAAAGAGTTATATAAACAAATATTATTATGAAATAACTCCACTAGAAGAATACAATGCACCGTAATAAAAGAGTAACCATAAATCGCCTCCTCGTAAAGTCTATCAATCAATTCCTTAAACCCATGATAATATAAGAACACATAACATTATCCTTTCTATATTCCTAGATATTCATGTCATAAAAGTGAAATTTATTATTATTTGTTCTTGATAAATCTAAATAGGTTTTACAAGGACCCAAAACCTAAAGTTTTACAACAGTCGGCCAACAGCTAAACTGGCAAGAAATAATAGCAAAATAGGGGAACAACCTCGAGCAGAAATAAAAATAGAGGAAATGCAGATAAACAAGCCAAAACAAAACTAAAAACTCTCAGTTAAGAGAGAGCACCAGTTCCTTGTTCTTTTGAATGGAAATCTTGTTGATTTTCTTGAGCTCCTCCATGATGACTCTGGAGGTACCTTTGTTTCTTCTTCTACTCCTAGTTTTGGAATTGGGTCCAATGGTTTTGATGTCACCAGTGGTCATATCATCTCCTCCAACATCTTTAACTGGATCACTATGGTAGGATCTTTAGTCAGCAACCATGGCAATAATCTTTTCAAGACCCTCGAATGCTATTGTTCATGGCTTCTTTACTAATGTCGACCACATTTTTGAGATTTTTCTTAATCTCATCCATGGATTATCAATCATTTGTTTGTGAGTGCACTTCATCACCTCGACATTCTGGGAGATTTTTTGAGTCAAAATCATGAGTTTCTCCAGCTTCTTGGGCTCAAGGGAAGCAATGAAAATATTGATAATTTATTTAACCCCCAATTTGAGGGTGTCAATTTTGTGCTCGACCCACTTCGAGCAACTCTTCTAGCTTCTGGTAGCTTCCATGACCAGATTCATCAGACTACTAGTATTCTAATTTCCATAGTTTTCTTCCTTGACTATGATCCCCTATTTTTCTTTCTCAACATTGATAGGGATGCCCAGCTTAATCCTTTGGTCCGTAATCTTCAAGCTGAGATCCTTAGCCACCAACTTTTCTTTCTGGTGAGGGTTCGGCTTTGGAGATCAGTTTGTTGTTGGATTTATACTTGCTAGCCATCCATTAGGGGGGGTTTTACTGCCAAACATCTTGGGAGTGACCAATGTCTCCCCTTCATTCACCGGTTCATATTCAGGGTCATCAATAAGAACCCCACTTTCATCCAGGTCCATTTCAGAGTCAAAGACATCTTGAACATCCATCTGCAGGCCAATCTTAGCAAGAGGGGGCATAATTTCAAGGGATTTAGCATGCTCCATGATAAGGACAATAAATCCCTCATGGAGAATGGGGTTGTTAGGGTTCTCTAGATGCTTTTCTAGGCTATTTTCAAGGGAGGAGGCCAGGTAGAAGGGAATAGAGATGATTTTACCATGCTGAAAAATGATTTAAGATAGTGAAGTGGTAGGAAAACATGCTTGCATACCTGCCATCGAGGGTGATATACCTCATTATGAATTCAGCCATGTCAGCCTAGGGCACCATGAGTTCTTTTCTGTTATAGCACCATCGGCCATCTTCGTGAATCTGGAGTGCTCCTTATCTTTGTCAAAGAAACTCCACATGTCCTCCTTCCCCATTTTCCTATTCCTATAAAATATTCTTCCAGTTGTAGCCAGACCAATGTTAGAGTATTTGGGTATTTACTTAATTAATTAAATAATATTTGTTTAATTATTTAAGTTCCATTTATCTGTTTTACACTTAAGCTAACTTTAGGTGCATAATAATTAATTCTTTTATTAATTATTATGTGCAAACCTAGGTTTTCCTTTTTAGGGTTTCTTGACCTATTAAAGGTTGAGTTCATTCTTTTCATTGTAAGGAGAAGGTTTTTTACATTACACATTTTGTGAATATTGAGCTCTCTCTTTTTTAGCATATTTTCTGTGCATTTCTTTCTTCTATGATTTTCTTCCTTGCTTCTCCTTGTAATAGGTTTTTCAGCTTGCAGAGATCATTTGGGCTCCTGTGGTGTTGAGTTTCTCAACTCCAACAACCAGTGACCGTAGCCACCAAAGTTTCATCAATCTGGTAATCGACACCATAAGCTCTAAGACTCCCTTTTTTCCATCCATTGAGAAAGGCCTCCATAAGTAGAGGAGAGGGGCCATGAAGTTGGTCTAAGAAGTGGATGAGACCACCATCAATGACTTCCTACTAGACATCTTTAGTCTTTTGCCAATTCTCATAGGTAGAGGGCTCTTGTATGTTCTTATCCCCTCCAATTATGCTCCTAGTCACCAAATAGTAGGAGAAGGGGCTCACCAACTAGTCGCAAAAAATGGGTCACACCCAAAGAATATCAAAACAGTAGCAGAGAAACCACACATGTGAGATAGGAGATCCAGTAGCCAAGAAGGTTTCTAGATCTTTGATTAGGGTAAAACAAAAAGACTTGTTTCCCCATCAACTCAGTCATGTCATGATGAGGGGTCATTGATTATCATATTAATCTTTATGTGCTAGCTCATGCAAATTTTGGGGAAGGCATCCCTGCTACTCTACCAGTTGGTTGCCACGTATCCCACCACCAAATTGCCTAGTAGATCTACCACCTTATTCCCTTCCTAGTATATGTATGAGATTTTGAAATTTGTCAGCTCATTAATGATATTTTGGTAGTCCTTGATTAAGCTAGCAATCATCTTTCTAGGATCCATGCATCCACTTAGGAAGTTGTTAGTGTTTAGCGAGTCGGACTCGACCCAAACTTTAGTAAAGCCTTCTCTTTTAGCCATGTGTAACCCAATATATTATTATTTTTTACCTTAATCATAGCTAAGTTATTAAAAAAACATTTAAAGTCAAGTAATGATTATGCCATGTCCCTAACCATAATTTTTACTAAAATAATTGCACCAAACAATGAATGTGGATGGTAGAAAAATCTATAGATTCCAAGAATTATGCCACAAATGAATATTTCATAGAAGAATACAATGCTTATTTTCCATGAAATATATAAGTCAACATAGTTGTTTGCCTAGCCAATAGGAACAATAACTAGAGCTAAAGTATCAACCCAAAGATTGGTCATTTATTCTAAGTAGCTATTATCTTCATCACTGAAGTTCATTTACTTGTCAACCTAGGGACGTATTACCTAAAATAGGTTTGCATTGTATATGCACTAAGTTCATGTGATAGTCATTCTGCACTACTGCAACAACTAAGTATTTGAAATAAACAAGCAAAAATATAACAACAAAATGACTATAGTAAATCTTAACATTAACAGAAGATTCTAACTAAATAATTGTTAACTAAGTGCAAAGCTAACAAATAGGAATTACTCTGTCTACTTTGGCTACAGGACCAATCAGTCGCAAGAACATCTACTATAGCAAAAAGAGAACTTAATCTAACAAACACACATAAATACTCACCAAGTGGACCCCCTTGGATGATTGTATCCATACTTCAAAGATGATTCTATATACATAGAATAACATAGCTTTTATTCATTATTTTCAAAATTTAATATAACACATGAGATAAGAGAAATGCTTCTAGTTCTTGAAAACATTGTCTAACCTCTGAGAAGAGGTGCAGGTCTTTCTTTATAAGGAAATTATAACAAACTTCCTTTTAATTAGGTCATGCCCATGAAATTATGTGGAAAACCTTTATGACTACAAAGAGAAGAAGCTAATCCATAGAAAACATGGAACTCAACTAAACCGCAACCAAGAATATAGCATGGCAATCTTTATTAGGTTGATGCTTGTTGGAGACAAACATAAATGAATCTGGAATCGCCTCCCTATTCCTTTGCCAATTCTTTTGCACACCATCTTCTCTATTGTTTCAAATGTTTAACTGTCCCTAAATGTCTCCAACTACTTTTATGACATGATTCTCCATCTGGCTTAAAATAATAACTTCTGTAGCAACTTATTTACTCTTGCATTTAAAGGTTAGAACATACAAGCATACACATATATCTATTTTAATTAATTATAACTTTTATACATCCACACATGATATTACCTATGATAATACACATAGCAACATGAGTATTAGGTCAAAATAATATAGGATTTAACAGGTTTAGTTATCTTTCAGAATGCACATAGTCAAACTTTAATACATCACATGACTCAAACACTGTCCCAATATGCAACTTAAAACATAGGAAAAACTTGTCAATTATAGGAATAAAAGAGCTCTTATTTTATCTCATCATTTTACCCCAAACTTAATGTCTTCTTTATCCTCTAGTAAGAGGAAAATTAATTATTCAGGCATTGACTTGTAAATCACCCATGGTTCCTTGTCTTGTGCCTCATGTAGCCAAATTTCAATAAAACCCTTTCATATTTTCTAGCCTAGTCCACCTAGCTTCATCCATGGCCTCATCATATGGTTTTTCTGTAGCCTTGCATCCCATGAATGACCACTTAAGGATAGGTGACTGAAATATCAAAGTTATCCATTTATTTCTTTTTATCCTACCCAAGTGGATATACTTGGTAGCTCTTTGTGTGGCTGCATGATATGCCGGAAATGAATGGGGTTCACCCTGCTTTAGGTCTTCTAGAAGACTATTCCAATGCTGGACCAGACATTTAACCGAAGCTTGATTCTCATTGCCAACCAAATTTTTATATTTTTGAAATACCTCCTCTCTCAATGGTAAAACCTAGCTTTTGATGTCAGGTCTAGTCAACAACTTTTTCCAGTCTTAGTACATATGTCATGGGTTTTTAGCCTCACCTCTGAGTAGCAGTGGGCAATCAAGCTCCAAGTCCTTGTGTGTTCTATCATGTGTTCCCATACTAATTTCATTTTATATCTAGGACATCAATGATTTTAACAGAATATCACCAATATACAAAAAGGGATTTCATTCATTATCAGAAGGGACAACATGATTATGCAAATAAAATTCACATAAAAAAAATTAATGGTTGTAGGAGAGCTTTGGTAAACAATATAAAATTCCTACGGAGTATCCAAAGAAGGACTAAGATCCCTAATGATGGGGTTGAGTTTGAAATATAGATATTTTTCCTTCAAATATAAAGCATAAACTCTCGGTGGAGCCCTACACTGCATTATCTCGGGAACCATGTTTGTTACAGTATATACTTTGGTTTGTAACTCAGTGATTTGGTTGTCCCTCTTTTTCAATTTATTTCTATTTCTTATCAATTATTCCCTTTAGCCTAACCCTTTCTATCTCCCACTGTCTATAAAATGTGAGTGTAATAGATAAACTAGTGAGACATGAAGGGATCCTGTGAGTAGTTACCTGAGGGCTTGAGATCTTATCAACTAGTTCTTCAAATTACTCTGCTACTTGTACCAAATTTGATAGTCTTTTGGCTCCATGTCCTTCTTGTGGTTGACCATTTGCCTGACTTTCATGCCCTAACTCTGAGGTTTCCATAGAAATGACTTCATTCACATCTCATGTTGCTTGAGTTCTTCATTTAACCCATTGAATCCTTCTTAATTGCATTTCTTGAGTGTTGCAGGAGGTTCTGCTGCAAGAAAATTTTCCTCTAATTTGTACTTTTTAGCTACAGGAGAAACCTACATTGCTTGAGAGTGTTCTATGCTCTCTTCCTCTACATCATCTTTTTCTTTTTCTTTTCCTTTCCTTCTAGAAGATGTAACTCCACTTTGAGTTTGAGTTGAGGGTTGCTCAATATTTGGCTCAACTACTATCGCTTCCACACTAGGCAAATTTTCTTCAGCAATAGGAGGTTTGACTACTGCAAAAACCCTAGGAGATGAGGGTTCTCCCATATGTTCCTCTTGAACTACAATTTATTCTATAGAAGGAACATTTTCTTCCCCAAATTGCATGATATCCTTGAACTCTCCCCATGACATCTGTGAGACATCTATGAGACATCTCTAAGAGACTATTGTATGAAAAGTTTTATTAATCCATGATGACTAGCTGAATGGTTACTACCCCTCTATGTTTCCTTTGCACTAATAGAGATAATATGATACAATAAATTTGGAATATTCATCCTTCGACCATGTCGTAGATGACTCAATAATTTAAAATAAACAAAATGTAGATTGGAGTACCTGCAATCGTATGTTATATATTTCATCACATAAAATGAAACTTGTGAGCATTCTCATGGAAGAGATGTTTGTTTAGTTCCTTGCTTGTCCACACTCAAAGGTCAATCAATCGGGTGAGAAAAATCTGCCCTAGCACTTCTTGCATATTTTTCCTTGGGACATAGCTCTCCATCATGTGGTAAACTAGTGACTTCATCTATTTGTTGCTCTATGGCTATGACCTATAACATTTTGACAAAATCCTCCCCTTCACTGAATGTGTGCATGAGTTCATGTGCAATTTCCTCATTAAAATTTATCAATTTTAAAATATAGTCAATCCATCCATAGGTCTAGAAGTAATGTTCACATTGGTTGTCCTGCAACTAGGTGTCATGAATCATAGGCTCATGATTGATAGGAGATCCTCTCATAACTAACTTTTCATTCAAAAATAATCACCACAACTAATGAATATCGTCACAGCAAAATGAAAGACTGAAATATCCTGCACGATTTTGAAAATTCATGCCCCATAATCATTTATTTATTCTTTAGTACCTTTTATAGACTATGGCGACATGAAAGGTATACTCACTCATGCTATAGGATCTCACATTCAAAAATGATGTCAAGAAAATTTAAAACACATCATGGACAAGGATACATAATTGCAAACCTTGTAAATTGAACTATAAAACACCCCCCCAACTTAACATGGCATGTGTCCACATATGTGAAAAGGGACAAGGGGAGGGGTATGCAGATTATGTGAATCATATCAGGTAATAATCATAATGAAAGAATAAATACATAATGAAAAGAAAAATAAATAATACATATACCTGCAGTCATACTAATTAATGTTACAATAAAATGATTAGCTATTCATAATATCAATTGAGGTGGCATGAAGTGAATGATGTGATAGAAATAGAAATAAAATGGGATGAGGTAGATGAGAAAATTATTAGCAACGAATGGTATTTCCATAAAGTATGGAAATGGTTATTATGAAGGCATGCATGAGAAATTTTAAGATTGAGGACCAAGAAGGCCCCCTGTAGAAGCAACAAGAACTGCATCAAGAAGTTATCCTTCAGATGCTGCAGGAACTGTGGTAAGAAGGTCCCCTTCAAATGCTCCAAGAACTGTGGTCTACACTTGGTTTTTAGATTGCTGCAGGAACTCTTCTTTTGTTGTAGGCTTATGATAAAGGTGTAGTCGATGATCATTGACTAGAAGATTGAATAAGACTAGTTCTATTGTTGTCAATTGAACTGCTCCATTTTAAAAATCTTCATCTATTTCATATGGGCCCAACAAATGTGTTTGTAGCTTCCCAATTGTATCCTTATATCTGGAATCATATAACAATACCCAATCTTCTGATTTAAATTTTCTCTCCTTGATATACTTGATATGCCATTTAGCTCGTTGATGTTGAATAATTTTTGTATGCTGGACAACCATCTTTCTCAGCTCATCTAGAGCATTCAATTGCATGATGTGATCTTTTTGTGCTTCTGAGAGAGTCATATTTAATTGTAAAGCTTTCCTAAGAGTTTTATGGTCAAACTCAATGGGCAGCATCGTTGTTTTTCCATACACTATTTCAAAAGGTGTAAAACCAGATTTTGTCTTCCATGTTGTTCTGTATGCCCAAATGGCTTCAGAAAGTCTATTTGACCAATCTTTCTAATGGAGAGCTATTGTCTTGGTAAGAATAGCTTCTAAATCCATGTTTGTAACCTCTACCTGACCATTTGTTTGTGGATGGTATGGAGTAGACTTCTTGTGTCTGATATTATATTCATTAACCAATGTTGCAATTAATGTGGAAGCAAATTGTGGTCCATGATCTGAAACAATCTCTCCTTGTACTCCATTTCTAGTAAATATTTCCTTGTAGAGAAATTCATCTACCTTATTATCTCCTGCATGTGTCATGGCTCTTGCTTCCACCCAATTTGTAACATAATCAATGCATACTAGCATATAGGATTTCCCATTGGAAGGAGGATCAATTGGTCCATTAAAATCCAATCCCCATTTGTCAAATGGTGCCACCAATATTTGAGGATACAATGGCATTTCATTAGATCTGGTAGGCCTACCCATTCATTGGCATCTATCACATTTTTTAGTATATTGAGTCGCATCTTTATACAAAGTTGTCCAATAATATCATGTGCTAAGGATCTTGAGTGTTGTTCTTCTAGTAGAAAAATGTCCTCCACATGGCTCATCATGACATGCATGAAGAATATTGTATATTTTATCCTCTCTGACACACCTTCTTAATACTTGGTTAGGTCTAGTATAAAATAAACAATTAGCAATCCAAGAGAAATTAAAGCTTTCCTCAACTAGTAACCTTCTTTCTTTAGGAGAAAAATGAGAAGGCATCTTATTAGAGGCTAAATAATTTGCAATATTGGCATACCAGGGAGTGTGAGCTTTTTCCAAAATTTTTGGTCATCTCTGAAAGCATCATCTATAGCTAGAATATCATCTTGCAATTGAAGCCTAGAAAGATAATCTGCAACTACATAAGCTTTACTTGGTCTATCAACAACTCTAAAATTAAATTCTTGCATCAATAGTAACCATTGAGCCAATCTTTCTGTAATTAAAGGCTTGTTCATGAGATATCTGATTGTTGTACATGATCAGTATGCACATAGATTTGATATCCTATGATAAAATGCCTAAATTTGTTAAGTGCATATATTACTGCCTATTGGCATCATGTTGTCATTGGTGTCAACTAGTATAGAAGGGCAATTAGTATGGGATTATATTTGATGTGTAGTCATTGATGTCAACTAGTGTTGGAGGTCACCGCTAATGGATAGACCATTGGAGCCACCAGTACACAAGTTAGTGCCTGACTTTTGTTGATAAAATGGATAGGTTACCGGTATAGTATATCACCTATAAGGAAACTGAGTCAACTGGTAAGTGTTGTGTTGATAGTGAGTGGTTTCCAATTGGAAAGCTTATGACTAGTGTAGAAGTAGGGTGAGCAAGATGTGGTGGTTGAGTGTGATGAAGAGGTACAATATATCCTAAATCATATCAACACGGGAGGAGAAGGATGTACAGGTTAGCAGTATGCTATGTGGATACAAAAGAACAAGACTCCCACAAGATAAAGATGCATTCACCATGTGAAGAAATGTCTGACAGTGAGCGTGCCCAACCAAATCACAAGTGCCTATTTGAAGATATGGTGCAAAAAAGAGAAGCCACATGAGTATAGTGCAGGATGAAAATGTCAAGGATCCAATACTACCAGTAAGTGGATCTTATCTCCTATTATGCAAAGTCTGCATCATAGTTCTATGAGATAGGGAAGAAGAGTTAAAAGTAGGTGATTGAAGGCTCACACTAGATTTACTGGTAAAACAAAGGGATGCCTCAAGTGCATGAAATCATGAATATGCACTAGGCCAACAAAGTAGGAATGATGAATTTCTGGGAGAGATGAAGTGTGATGGGTTTGTCACTTTGAAAAATCAATTGAGATGATGTCTAGGTTGATGAAGAAGAAGGCAAGGCTGAGCAGCTGCAGATAGAAAGTGCAATAGGCATGTAGATGCCTCAGTTTGAAGCAATTGAAGGTTGATGACATGGTTTCATCAAAGTTTTTATTGGTATGTATGTTCACCAGTAATATGGACAAGGTGCACATGCAAAAGACTCCCATCTGATGAAGATCTACATAAGGAAGGCTAGCAAGTGAGTTGACTAGTTGAATGTTTTATCGAAAGAGAACTAGAGTGCAAGGATAATGATGCTTCAGTTAAGGGTTTAACTGGTGGGGTTAGTAAGCTGGTAGAGGAACCCAGTCATGGAGTTGGCTGGTGATCACATCCATACTAACAAAGATGTTCAAGAAAAGGTGGATGTCGACTCAATTTCCATGTTGAGATGAATTTGAATGCATGCACAAGTTAGTGTGTTGACTTGGTGAAGTGTCAGGCAGCAAGGTAGCTGGTAACAGGTTGACATTTATTTTAACTGTGAGATTCATGGGATGCACAGTAGTGGTTTGTTGTTTAAGGTCAAATGGACCACAAAGAACCAACATAGTCTGGTTGAGAAAATTGAGGAAGGTGAAGGAAACCACAAAACCATTCTTCATGATCAACCAAGAAATTCGCTCATAGGCTAAGAGCGGGATGCTAAAAATAGAAGGCATGTTCTAAAAGGCACAAAAATGGTGCGATTGATTGATGAGTTATAGTTCATAAATCTAGGTGATCATATCAGATGAGATCTGATTGGATTTGGTTTTCCTTGAGGTTGATGAGGAAACCCTAGCTACCCAAAGTTTGAATTGGTTTTTTAGCGAGAAAACTAGTTTATAAATATGCAAGCCAAAATTGATGAAGGTTGTCACTGAATAAGAGAGTGTTGCTACATCTAAGAATATATCAGTCAAGTGCTCACCAAGAAGAAGAAGAAGAGAATGAATGTGAGGGACAACAAGGTTGAAGTGTTCAACCAGTGACAAAAGTGCAGAAACAGTAGTGAGCATCCCGACAGAGAAGAAGTGCAGAAGACTATAGAGAAGACACAAATAGAATCGGTAGAATGTAGTACCAATGGACAGGAGTAGTGTAGCAGAGAGAAGAGAGATTCGATAAAGTGTAGATCTTGCAGAGAGTAGAATTGATAGAGAAGGATAAGAGAGTGGACCCACAATAGTGCAACAGAGAGTAAGGTTGCAGTAGTGTAAGGGGTAGTAGAGAACCAATAGTGAAGTGGATAGAATATCCAGTAGACAGATTTGAAAAAGTGTTACAAAATTCATTTCTAACAAGAAGATAACTTTGGTATCA
Source organism: Cryptomeria japonica (assembly GCF_030272615.1). Classification (NCBI taxonomy): domain Eukaryota; kingdom Viridiplantae; phylum Streptophyta; class Pinopsida; order Cupressales; family Cupressaceae; genus Cryptomeria; species Cryptomeria japonica. Next base: position 286,675,633 of record NC_081406.1, on the reverse strand, counting down.
AAATACGTATTTGTAATCATTGAGTTGGAGCTTTGTGTAGGAGTTGTAACTCCTTATGTTGGTTCCCTAAACCAAGGGTTGGTGCTCCTTGGGTTGGTGCCCCAAAATTAGGGGTTGGTTCTCCTTGGGTTGGTCCCCTAAAAATTGTAATCAGAGATTCATTATGAGGATGGATTGGAGTAGTATACTCTAGTAAAATTTCTCACTCAGGTTTTTCCCATCTTGGTTTTTCCTCATATATGCTGGTGTTATTTGATGTCCCTTTTATGTGTAAGTGCATTTGTGTTAGTCTCCCATCTAACCAATAAGTCTGCATTTAGTTAGATTCGTTAATAAATATACTCACATAGGTTAGTCAAAGGGGAAATTTTGAGAACCATTGTTTCACCCCCCTCTCAGTTGTACATTTTGTCTAACAATTGATATCAGAGCCTAGGTTCCCGGTTGACAAGCTTTCTCTAGCTTGGGTAGATTCTTCCTTAAGGACACAATGGTGTGTTTAGTTTCAATCCATGCTCTGGTATTTGATGGTTCAAACTATTCCATTTGTAATTGTAGAATGGAAGTATACCTATCCTCCCTAGGGTTTGATGTGTGGATGTCTATTGTAAATGGCTTCCCTAGTAAAGTCAATCCTCCCACCAATTCAGATGTAGAAAGAAGAAATAGTGCAATGAAGAAGCAATGAGGGATATACTCTGTGGGTTATCAGATTATATCTCCTCATAGGTGGACAGATGTAGATTGGAAAAAATCTTATGGGACAGGCTGAAGAAGCTCTATGGAAATGAGCCTACCACTACAAAACTGGTTTGTGAAGATAGGATGATAAATGCATCTCATGTATCTACAGATGATGAAGGCAAATTTGCTAGTGGCTACAACAATGATGAAGAATAAACCCACCTCTTCATGGATCATGAATTAGAAGATGAGAGGCACACATTTGAGAATGATCGTATAGATCACTCATATCGACAAGATGTGTTTCGCAGTGATAGTAAAGGAGAAGAAGAAGATGAAGAAGAAGTTGATCTTGAAAGTCAACCTGTAAATGCACTTGAAGAATTCAGTATAGTGAGAAATGAGTACAAGTTATTCAAGAATGTTGCTATAGTGGAGTAGAACCGGTTGATCAAATTCCTTGAAGAATCTGAGAAATGCATCTCAGAGTTGAAGAAACAACAAGGAGACACCAAGGGGTGTCGGTGCAGTGATCCATCTTCTGAGCTAGAGACAAAAGTTAAAGAATATTTGCACCTGGTTGGAGAAATGGATATTATCTTAAATGACCTTGAGAAGTATTAGGATAAGCTCAAAATAAGAATTTGGTTCGATGGCATCAGTTATGCCTTGGACAAAATGTTAAAAGAAAAAAGTATACCAAGGAAATTGAAGGATTAGGAAGTGGTACAAGTGAATGCTCCACCAGCAAGAATGTCCCCCACAATAATATTTTGTTTGTCTTATCAAATGAAGAGAATAAGCGACAGACCTTCACCATCCAAAATACTCCCTAGAAGAAGGTTGATCTAACCACAACCGGTGAAGACTTGTAGACAAGGATGAGGACTAGTGTTGCTAGGAGGAACAACACATATACCAAAGGAAAAGGGAATATGTGAGAAGATAGCTTCACTGGAAGAAGGAACATGAGAAGACAACAAAGAAGACCTCCTCGAGTAGAGGACAAGGGAATGCTACCACCCATAAGACAAAAAAAGTTTGGAAAAAGAAGAGATCATGTGAAATAACTACAAAGCATGGACAAACCAAAATCCATCCCCAAAGAAGCAGAAATTGAGATTCTAAACTGGTAAGATCTCCACATGCATCAAAAAATAAATTTGTAAGTTATATTCCACCCTTTACTCATTATTCCTTTGCATGTAATGGCTATGGCCATAGGGTAGGAGAATGTAAAAGAGATCTAGAAGGAACAATCTAGGATCTCATAGAAACATGCATATAAGAAAAATGTATCAAAGAGTTGAAACATGCTTAATTCATCTCTGAGTTATGTAAAGAATGTTTGTTATAATGGCAATAGATCTAGCCATAGAAGTTATGAATGCAGAAAGAGGAACTTGCAATCACATGACAACTAGTCTACCAGCTATTCTCAACATAGAAATGGATGGAGAGAAAATGGAAGCTAGAGACCTGCATGGAACCAAATGAGAAATGTCCCTCTAGGATTAAGAGGTCCACCAGTTTTGGTTGCTAGTAACAACAACACGACTAGAAGAGGATGGTCAAACCGGTATGTTAAGAGATTCCCCATTCATGAAGTTAGGATGGATGTTGTGTGCTACTATAGAACTGCTTCCGGTTGTGATGCAAAATCCATAAATGTAAGGACCAATTAGAAAAAGAAGGAAATACCTACTCCCAAGACGAAAAATGGGAAGAATAATGTGACCAAGTAGGTATGGAGGAAGAAGAAAGAGGATGCAACCATGGACCGACACTGTGCATTCAATGTACAAGTGATATTTCCTAAGGCTTAAAGGAGATGTAGGACCTTAGGGGAGTAGTACAATAAATTCATCATTCACCCCCTCAATGAAGAAGGACACATGGAAGAACAAGTTGCTATCGGTATGAAGGAATAAAATGAGATAATAAGTGTGTGTAGTGATGGCCTTGGCTACACAACTACAAATTAGAGTTGGATCACTACGGCATGTGTCAATATATAGAAGATTAACAATTGGAATCGAATGCAAAGTGACACAAAATGTAAGGATTTATAGGAAGGTGCTCCGATAGTGATGATGGACTAGTATGTATAGGATATTACCAGTATGAATGCTAACAAGTACTTGCAGGTTATGTAAGAATATAAGGTTAGAGATCATGGAATTAGCCCTGGTAGCATGGAATGAGGAGTCTATGTCTCAGGTGATGCTGGTGAAGACCTGAAAGAGATATGTTGGCATGGTTGTTAATAATATAGGCATTCACATTTTTGGGCTAACTAGTTTAATTTATGCCATGATAATGATATTGTATGCAATTGTGTACATCCAGGATCATGCAATAGGTTGTGGTGGATATAATGGAGCTAAAAGATCATCAGATGATCACATATGCACAACTCAACTCATATATGCAATTTATTGGAGCCCCAATGTTGGACTTGATAGACAATGGTGGATATAAGTTGTGTGACTCAAGGGGAGTTCAAGTTCTTATGAAGAAGAACCAGCTTGCTTGAACTTGTGAGTGTACTCACTACCTAAACTAAAGATGAAGAAAATTGCAGTAGGAATAACCAGGAGAATTTATGGTTAAGGGCATCTATGTTTCATTTGGTTGGTTATATTCATAGTACAACCACACTTGATTCTAAAGAAATTTGGGATCAAAAAGGAGGTGATGCAGTCTGATCGATAGGTGAGCAGTATTTACTGACACATCCTTTTGCAAATTGATTTCTTTAACAATTTGTATAAGATTTGCATGCTTAATTGGTGTTAGTTGATGGTTGAGTCCTCCATCTCAAGTGTTGTAACTTGAGAAGATGTAACAAATGATAGTATTATAGGAGGAGATGCATCCGGCAAAGAAAAAGGGGAGAAATTTTTTTGTCAATTCCCAATAGATACAAGTAGGAGTGATATCCTGACAGTGCCCTTTTCCATTGATGTAAAAGGGGGAGAAAGATTTTGTAGTATACTACATACTACATGTGCAAGAATTCATGGATTATACAAAGGGGGTGAATTATATCACACAAAGGGGGAGAGAGACTATGTAGTATGCTAGAAACTACATGTGTTGACATCAATGCCAAAGGGGGAGATTTTTGGCATTGTGTTGTCATTGATGTCAACCGGTATAGAAGGACAACCCATATGGGAGTATCGCTGATGTGTAGTCATTGATGTCAACTAGTGCTGAAGGTCACTGGTAAGGGATAGACCATTGGAGCGATCGATACACAAGTTAGTGCCTGACTTATGTTGATAAAATGGATAGGGTACCAGTACACTCTATCACCGCTAAGGAAAGGGTGTCAACTGGTAACTATTGTGTTGACAGTGAGTGGTTGCCAATCGGAAGCTTATGACTAGTGTAGAAGAAGGGTGAGAAAGATGTTGGTGGTTAATTGTGATGAAGAGGCGGAATGTTACCTAAATCATATCAACATAGGAGGAGAAGGATGTATAGGTCAATAGTATGTTGTGTGAATGAAAAATAGCATGACTCCAACCAGATAAAGATGCAGTCACCATGTGAAGAAATGACTAATAGTGTGTGTGTCCAACTCAATCACATATGCTTGTTTCAAGATATGTTGCACAAACAGGGAAGCCACATGAGTAGAGTGTAGGATGTAGATGACAAGGATCCACTCCCACCGTTAAGTGGAGCTTATCTCCTATTATGCAAAGTGTGCATCATAGTTTTGTGAGATAAGGAAGAAGAATTAAAAGAATATGTTTGAAGGCTCACACCGGATTTAATGGTGAAACAAAGGAATGCCTCAAGTGCATGAAATCAGGAATATGCACTAGACCAACAAAGTAGGCATCATGAGTTGTCGGGATAGATGAAGTGTGATGGGTTTGTCACTTTGACAAACTGATTGAGATGATGTAGAGGTTAATAAAGAAGAAGGAAAGCCTGAGTAGGTGTAGATAGAGAGTGCAAATGGCATGTAGATGCCTCAGACAGAAACAGTTGAATGTTGATGACATGGTGTCATCAAAGTGTTTACTGGTATGTATGTTCTCATGTAATATGGACAAGGTGCAGATGTAGAAGACTCACATTTGATGACAATGTGCATAAGGAAGGATAGCGAGAGTGCTAACTAGTTGAGTGTTCCATCAGAAGAGAAGCAAATTGGAAGGATAATGATAGATTGGTTAAGGGTTTAACCAGTAGGGTTAGTAAGCCAGTAGAGGAACTCGGTAATGGAGTTGGTTGGTGATCCCATCCATACTGACATAGGTGTTCAAGCAAAGGTGGATGCTGACTCAATTGCCATGTGGAGATGAAGTGGAATACATGCACAGGTCAGTGTTTTGAGTCAGTGAAGTATGAGGTAGTGAGATAGCTGGTGTTAGGTCGACATTTATGTCATCTATGACATTCATGGCATCCACAATAGTGGTTTATTGCTCAAGTTCAAATGGATAGCAAAAAAATAGCACATACTGGTTGATAAGATTGAGGAAGGTGAAGGAAACCACAAAACCATTCTTGGTGATCAACCAACAAATCTACTGATAGGTTAAGAGAAGGATGCTAAAGATATAAGGCATGAAAATGGCAGAGTTGATTGATGAGTTACAGTTCATCAATGAGATCTGATTAGATTAGATGAGATCTGATTAGATTTGGTTTGCCTTGAGATCGATGAGGAAACCTAACCGCCCAAATTTTGAATTGGTTTTTTGGCAGGAAACTAGTTTATAAATATGCAAACCAAAATTGATGAAGGTTGTCACTGAATAAGAGAGTATTGTTGCATGTAATAATATATCAGCCAAGTGCTCACCAAGAAGAAGAAGAAGAGATTGATTGTGAGGGAGAACACGATTGAACTATTCAACCAACAATAGAAGTGTAGAACTGGAAGTGACCATACCGACAAAGAAGAACTACAGAAGACTATAGAGAAGGAAAGCATAGAACTAGTAGAGTGTAGTACTAATGGATAGAAGTGGTATAGCAGAGAGAAGAGAGAATCGGTAAAGTACAGAACCGAAAGAGAAGGAGAAGAGGCTGAACTGACAAGAGTGCAACAAAGAGTAAGGTTGTAGCAATGTGAGGGGTAGCAGAGAACTGGTAGTGAACTGGATAGAAGATCCAGTAGAGAGATTTGAAGAAGTGTTACAAAATCCATATGTAACAAGATAGCTTTGGTATCAAAATATGATTGTGTAATCTCTTAGTTAGAGCTTGGTTCAGGGGTTGTAGCTCCTTGGGTTGGTTCCCTAAATCAGGGGTTGGTGCTCCTTGGGTTGGTGCCCTAAAATTAGGGGTTGGTTCTCATTGGGTTGGTCCCCTAAATATTGTAATTAAAGATTCATTGTGAGGCTGGATTAGAGTAGTAGATTCTAGCAACATTTCTCACTAAGTTTTTTCTCATCTTGGGTTTTCCTCATATATGTTGTTGTTAGGTGATTTCCCTTTTATGTGTGAGTGCATTTATGTTAGTCTCCCATCTAACCAGTAAGTCTGGATTTAGTTAGATTTGTTAACTAATATACTCACATAGGTTAGTTAAAGGGAAAATTTTGAGAACCACTTATTCACCCCCCTTTTAGTGGTACATTGTGTCTAACACTGCCAACATCTCCTTTTCTATGACAATATAATTAAGATCAATTCCCTGCATGTTTTTGTTGATAAAATAAATTCCATTCTCCAAATTGTTGTTATAGCATAATCTGATGCATTTGTATGAATATGAAAAGGCAATGACTATTTCGGACCCTTGAGCACTAGTGCTTGAGTCAAGGCATGTTTAAGCTTCCAGAAAGCTTCATGGCATGCAGGAATCTAATCAAACTCCATATCCTTAGTCGAAAGACAATATAAAGGTCTTGCAATTTTACTAAAACCCTTAATAAATCTCCAATAATATCTAGCATTACAAAGGAAACTTCGAACATCCTTTTTCTTTGTGGGAAGAGGGAGGTTTTTGTTAGAGTAAAGTAATTAATTAACTTTGCTCTCCTCTTAAGATTTCCCTTTATGCACATATTAGTCATTTAATAATTAATATTTAATTATTAAATGCACACACCTTAGGGTTAGGTTTTCCTTTTGGTGTTGATCTCCTTTATAAGGATTGATCTCTTGTATTATTCATATTCTTGATTCATTTTTTCTCTGATAATACATCTTTTCTCTTTGTCAGAGCCAAAACCCTTGTATTCGTTCTCTCTCTTTCTCTGTGACAGGTTTCTTGCATGCAGGTTTCTTTTGGGTTCTGTGGATTTGTATTTCTCAAATCCTACATGGTATCAGAGCTGGATCTGCTGCAGCTTGTTCAGACTTTTGAAAGATTTTGAGATCAAGGTTTTGGTTGCATCAAATCTGTGTTTGTATTCTGTTTTTTATTTTGGAATAGGGGGTATTTTTTTTCGATGCACTTTGAGCCCAAACGGACCTCACCGTTGAGCTCGTAGTGCCCAAAAACCCCTATTTCCATATTAAATTCATCCGATTTGGACACAGTTGCACCAGGTGGCAAAAATTTTTTGGCTCCAAGGCCGTACGGCCCTAGGGCACGAAAACCTAGGCAGAAATATTAAAAAAAAATCAAAAAAAATATTAAAAAAAATGCAGTTTTTTGGTTTAAAAAGGGCGCAGCCAATTTATCGGCAGGTGCGCAGCCCGACGGCCACCGCCCGGCCACCGCTGCCGGCGGTAACCGCCCTCGCGCCGCCCAGCAATGACGGCCGCCCGCGCGCCGCCCACGCGCCACCCGCGCCCCGCTCGCGCGCAGCCCACACACCGCCGCTGCCCCTGCACCGCCACAGCGCCGCCAACCACCTACGCTAGCCCCTGGTTGCCCAGCGGACCAGGGGTTTTTTTTTTTTAAGCCCTTGAGGGCTTAAAGGGCCTATTTGGGCTCTTTTGGAGCAGTTTTACTAAATCGGGTATAACTCGGGCATTTTAGCTCGGATTTTCGAATGAAAATAGGCGTTGGAAAGCTGGTTCCGAGCCCGATCTAAAAGATGGAGATCTTTTTTTCTGATTTTTCCGTTTTGTAGTGTTTTTTGCTAGTCGAAGTCAGAACAAGTTTTTTGCACTCCAGGAGCCATATCTTTTGCATACGGACTCCATTTTTCGAAAGCGAATAGGCGTCGGAAAGGTGGTTCTGTGCTCTTTTCAGATCTATAGTCTATTTCATCAAAAAAATCTTTAGGTGCTCCAAATTTTGTCTCAACCTGTTATTGCTTTCTATCATTTTCTGGCTTTTAGTTTGTACTGGGGATTAGTTTTTTGCATTGTGGGGGGGTGTTTTCTCTTGCTTTCTATTATTTACATCAGAAAACTAGAATTTACAAACACCAATACAAAAAAATCAAACCCCCTTCTGCATCTTCTGTCTAGTTCTAAAAGACCACTTAATAATAATTAAAAATTCAGAGCAGTTGAGGCACAGTTCACAGGATGGCAGACAGACCTATTGAATCTCTCACAACGCATAATTACCACACTTAGAAGGGTCGCATGATGACTCTTCTCCAGTCAAAAGGGTTATGGCCCTGTTTGGATGAGGTTCAGCCTCAGTTGACATGTCCTTTTGAGATTATGCAGCACAGGAACAATATGGATCAGGCTATGGGATTGATGGCTTTACACATTTCCGACAGTCTCCAGTTTCATCTTGAAGGTTGTATCACTCCTCGAGCCATTTGGACCAAGTTTGAGGGACTTTTTGGTACTGTCAACGAGTTCAGAGCTTTGCAGCTTGAGGCAGAGTTAACTTCCTTGGTACCTGATTCATTTCCTTCTATTGAGGACTTTCTGATGAAGTTCAAATAGCAAAGATCTATCTTGCAGGGTTGTGGTAAGACTAAGACTGATACAGAGTGCATTTTCCTGATTCTCTCCAAGCTTCGGGGTCCATTTCAGATCTTCTCTTCGACCTTCTATTCCACCATGGATGCCTTGGGTGCTCGAAATGTCATGCCTTCTTTTGAGGTCTTTTGTGATCGTCTGACTCATGAGCAAGCTAAGCTTAAGCAGTTGGATTCACTTTCAGGTTCATAGAACCAAGCATTGGTAGCCCAGTCCTCCAAAGGAAAACAGAAGCAGAAACCGAAGCCTAAGAAAGATTCAGAGGCTAGTGAGAATCCCTCCAAGCCACCACCTAAGTCTGATTCAAAACCACAATTCAATTCTAAACAGGGCAAATCTTCAAAGTCTGGTGAGTCTTCCTCCAAGACTAAGAAGAAATCAGGTGATCCTTGCAGTTTTTGTGGCAAGGAAGGACATCCCATTTCCAAGTGTTGGAAACGTTTAGAGGCTTTGGAGGAAGCCATGCAGCAGCATAATATCAGTGCACCACAGCCTCCTTCACAGCCCACAGGGAAAGGTCATGCTCTTTCTGCACGAGCATTGTCCTCAGCGTCCACTTGGATTCTAGATTCTGGTGCCTCTCACCATATGACACACACACAGGATTTGGTCACCGCTCTTGCTCCTACAGGCACTAGACATATTGCAGTTGGTGACTCAGCACAACTTTCCGTTCAGGGTTCTGGTACTGTTTCATTGGATGGTGGTTGTCTTCAGGATGTGCTTTTGGTTCCTGACATTTCGACAAACCTTCTATCCGTTTATCAGATTTGCCACTCTGGCTCTGGTAAGACAGTTGAGTTCTCTCCACATGATGTGGTTATTCGAGATCTTCATGATCCTAACTTGGTTGTGGCTACTGGGAGTGTGGATTCTGCATCTCACTTATATAGTTTTGATGGCTTTGAGAGTTCAGACACTGTTGGTTCCTCTCTTATAGCACATGTAGATTCAGTGAGTAGGCTTTGGCATGAGCGTTTTGGTCATGTCAATTACAGATATCTACAGCAGATGAGTACACAGGCACTTGTGATTGGGCTTCCACAGATTTTTTGTACAGATGGTGTATGTCGTGGTTGTGTCCTTGGCAAACATCATCGAGATCCTTTTCCTAAGGGTCGAGCCTCTCGTGCTAGGGCAGCCCTAGAGTTGGTACACAGTGATCTTATGTCCTTTCCGACTCCTTCTTTTTCAGGGGCCCGTTATGTACTCACTTTTATTGATGACTTCTCCAGATGTACATGGGTGTACTTTCTTAAGTACAAGTCTGATGTCTTTGACTCTTTCAGGAAGTTTAAGACATTTGTGGAGAAGCAATCTGGACTTTCTATCAGGAGGATACGCACAGATAATGGGGGGGAGTATGTAAATCAGGCTTTCAGAGATTTTTGCACTGAGCATGGTTTACAGCATCAGTTTACAGTTCCTTATACCCCTCAACAGAATGGTGTTGCTGAGAGAAAGAACAGAACCTTACGGGAGATGGCAAATTGTATGATACAGTCTCGAGGTATGAGTTCTTCATTTTGGGCTGAGGCAGTCAATTGTGCCAATTATATTCAGAACCGGATGCCCCATAAGGCATTACGACATATGACTCCTGAGGAGGCTTGGACCCATGTCAAGCCTGATGTTTCTACATTCTGAGTTTTTGGTAGTGAGGCTTGGGCATTTATTCCTGATGCTCAGTGGATAGCCATGGAGAGGAAGAGCCGACCACTCATATTTGTTGGCTACTGTGAGGATGTTAAGGCATACAGGTTGTTTGATCCTGATTCCAGAGAGGTCTTGTTTCGGCGGGATGTCCAGTTTGATGAGTGCTATCCTCAGATGGATTCTCCATCACCAGCTTCTCCCTCATTGCCTACTCCTTCCTCTTCATCTCTTGAGGATTACTTATCTCTTGAGGATGATGTAGATCATGATCCACCATCTCCACCACCACCAGTTGCTCCATCTTTGCCGAAGTGGGCCCGTGATACTGTTGATGCAGTTGGTTCTTTGGCAGGTGATCCTTCAGATACTCATCGCACTCGTGCTCAGACATCTGGTTCTAGTCTTTTGAGTCATACCCTTTCAGATGATCCTCAAAAGTTTTCAGAGGTGACAGGACACCCAGAGTGGGATAGGGCCATGGATGAGGAGTATTCTTCTTTGATGAAGAATCATACTTGGGATCTTTGTCCTCTTCCTAAGGGAAGAAAGTTGGTTCGGTGCAAGTGGGTGTATCATACCAAGTATGCTGCAGATGGTTCTATTGATAAGTATAAGGCCCGTCTTTTTGCGAAGGGGTTTTCTCAGGTAGAGGGTATTGACTACTCTGAGACCTTTGCTCCTGTCGCCAAGATGAATTCTATACGCCTGGTACTTTCACTTGCAGCTTCACAGGGATGGACAGTGTTTCAGATGGATGTGAAGAGTGCCTTCTTGCATGGAGACCTACATGAGGAGATCTATATGGAGCAGCCTCAGGGTTTTGTGCAGGACACTTCTTTGGTTTGCAGACTTCGACGTTCATTGTATGGTCTCAAACAAGCCCCCAGGGCTTGGTATGAGAAGATGGACTCCTTCTTGCTTTCCTCGCACTTCACATGCTGTCATTTCGATCACACAGTCTATATTCAGCGTCAGGAGGGTGATCTTTTGATTCTAGTGCTATATGAAGATGATCTCATCATTACAGGTAGCTCATCCTCCATGATTCAGAGTGTTCAGAGAGTTTTGATGGAGCAGTTTGAGATGACTGATCTTGGTCTCTTGCACTTCTTTCTGGGTCTACAGGTTATTCAGTCTTCGGATGGGATTTCCATTTTTCAGGAGAAGTATGCTCTTGATATGCTTCAGCGATTTGGCATGCTTGATTGCAAGTCTGCCCCCACTCCATTTCAGTCAGGTGTTGTTTTGTCTTCCACTTGCTCTACTCCTTCAGTAGACCCCACTTTATACAGGCAGTTGGTTGGCAGTCTGTTGTACCTAACACATTCTCGTCCTGATCTTTCCTTTGCGGTTGGCCTTGTCTCTCGGTTCTCCCATGATCCTCATGAGAGCCATTGGCAAGCAGCCAAACGTATTTTGAGATATATTCGGGGCACCACACATTATGGCATTCACTACTCTTCAGGATCCCCTCACATCATTGGCTTCACTGACTCCGATTGGGCTAGTGATGTCAATGATCGGAAGTCTACTTCTGGCTTCGTTTTTTGCCTTGGTTCTGGTCCTATCACATGGTCTTGCAAGAAGCAATCTGCTATTGCATTATCATCTACAGAGGCTGAGTACCGTGCAGCAGTGTTAGCCAGTCAGGAGGTTTTATGGCTTCGACAATCGATGACAGAGTTTGGGTTTCCTCCAGATTGTCCCACTATTCTTTGGTGTGACAACCAGAGCGCCATTCACATTTCACGCAACCCAGTGGAGCATCAACAGACAAAGCATATTGAAATCCACATGCACTTCATCAGACAGTTGATTCAGGATGGTTCTCTCATCTTGGAGTATATTCCTACAGAGGAGCAGGTTGCTGACATCTTCACTAAACCTTTGGCATCTCCGCGCTATCTTCAGTTGCGCTCAATGCTTGGGGTGAAGGAAGTTGTCCTTGGGGGGTCTCAGTGAGGCCTTCCTTCCTTCATGTTTTCTTTTCAGCATGATTCTTTATCTCTTTTTGGAGAGGAGTTTTTTCCCACTGGGTTTTCTCCTTTACTCTTCTTTATAGAGATTTTCTTGTATTCGGGTACCTCATCAGGCCTTGTTGCCGGGACCCTCTTTTGCATTGTAGTTCCTTTTCTTTTTTCTGCATTGTTTGTAGCTGCATTGTAGCTCATCTTAAGGGGGGGTGTTAGAGTAAAGTAATTAATTAACTTTGCTCTCCTTTTAAGATTTCCCTTTATGCACATATTAGTCATTTAATAATTAATATTTAATTATTAAATGCACACACCTTAGGGTTAGGTTTTCCTTTTGGTGTTGATCTCCTTTATAAGGATTGATCTCTTGCATTATTCATATTCTTGATTCATTTTTTCTCTGATAATACATCTTTTCTCTTTGTTAGAGCCAAAACCCTTGTATTCGTTCTCTCTCTTTCTCTGTGACAGGTTTCTTGCATGCAGGTTTCTTTTGGGTTCTGTGGATTTGTATTTCTCAAATCCTACAGTTTTGAATGACTTCAATTTTTGTCGGTTCAACCTATATTCCAATTATATAAATATGATGACCAAGGACTACGCCTTCCTATGTCATCATAAAGCATTTTTCACTATTCAATGATAAATTGTAATCTTCACACCTCTGTAAAACTTTCTTTAAATTCTCCAATGCTTCTTCAAACTCTAAACCATAAGTGGTAAAATCATCCATATAGATCTTCATGCTATCTATCATGCCCAATATTTTGGGCATGAACGGGATTAAAAAAAAATTAAAAACATAGCTTAAAACATTAAATTTGCTAGCATGTAATGCACTAGCAAGTTTTGTCTTATCTATGTGTGAGTTAACCCTAACCACTAACTCAAGTAAGTGATATTAATTTAAATCAAATGTGGAATACAAAAAGAATTATTTATTATCTCATCGTTTTAAATCAATAAATTAGTTTAGGAAATTAATTGATGTACATGAAATTAATCTCCAGTAACCATTTATTGTTTTTAGGAACTAATTAAATTAGTCCTAGCACTTAGTTTATAAATGTCTATATTTTATTAAAATATGATTACACTAAATCGACTAAAGGGTCAATTAAATTCATAATGAAAATATGTTCTATAAAGTTTAATCTCATCAAATACCTATATTTAGGTGGACCTATAATATTTCAACTTATTATAAAATTTCTAAAAGATTAAACTTTGTAAGTATTTTAATCATCTTATATAAAATTACCCATATGTTTATTATAAACATATATAGATTAAAAACACTTAATAAAATATTTAATCTAAAACTTGCCCTATCCCTTCATATTTTAAACTCTATACATATTTATATATAAACAAATATGTCTCTACAGTATTAAAATTTGTCCATGCAAAACCCTAAACTAAAAATATATAAATATATTATAAAATGCCCCACATTTAATACTTTCTTCCTTTATTTATTCTACCCTAACCCTACCCAGGATAGGGTTTTATTTCTCTCTTTCCTTTTTATAGGTTGTGGTTCACGCAGGAGGGCGATGGCTATGGAGGCGGCGGCAGGTTCTCCCCGGCCGCCACTGTGTGTGCACACAACGGCGATGGTGCCCACTGTGTGACCACACAGTGGTGGCGCGGGTGCCGCCCACTGTGTGTCCACATAGTGGTGTCGCGGGCACCACCCACTGTGTGTCCACATAGTGGCGGGCCTTGGCGCCGCCCACTGCGTGTACAAATAGTGGGTTCGCCCCCCCCCTCCCCCGAAAACCCAAGGTTTTTTGTTTTAATTTTATTTTATGAGTAAATTATTTTATATATATATATACTACACCTATTTTTAACATGCATCTATATATGTAATATATATATATATATATATATATATATATATATATATATATATATATATATATATATATATAAGCTATTTTTGATACCCAAGCTAACTCTGTTATGCAAAAATATAGATATCATATTTATTTATTTTTTTGATAAAACAAAAAAAAATCTTTTTTTTTTAAAAACAGATTGATTTAAATATGCTGATTTAAATCAATGTATTTTTTTTTCTTTTTAAAGTCAAATATCATAAAACAGAGATAAACTATTTGATCTTAGATTTATTTTTTGCAATTAAATGATTGATAACATTCCATAAAATTAAACAACAACTATATAAATAGGATATTACCTAAATTAAATAGATTATTTAACTCTAGGTTTTATTTTCTGCAAATTAAATGAATGATAGAATTTTAATAAATCTAAACAACAACTATATAAATGACAGAGTTTAATAAGATGTATTCAGCAACTACAATAACCTAGGTTATTTTAATTAAACTTAGAGACATGTATGAGGAAATAAACTGAACATTTAATTTAAAAGTGACATGCATGTAATCATTAAACTTTTAAGAACAATACAAAACGTAATACTCCACATAAATAATTCATTTTGCAACCAAATAATACTTAATAAAATAATGTATTTCCTTAAGGTGTATTTAAAATACATTATAGTCAACTTTTACAATGGACCTCTCATTTCTATTAAATGAGGACCTTAAAAATAATAGATACATTTCTTTTCGAAAATAGATACAACATAGTTTCCCTTTTACATTGCTGCAACTTAAAACATAAATATTCCATTTTCCAATATCTTTTTCTGCAAACAAATAAATCCAACAACTCTACTTGTCCTTTTCTTTTCTTTCAACAACCTGCAATTAAATCAAAAGGGCTATGACCATGGAGTGCTCACCTCCCAGCCTAGGCTAACTAGTAGCCACCCTCGAGCTTGGAGAACCAAGCCCTAGACAGAATACATACATGAAAACACAACAAGCAGGGGAAAACAATCACAACAACATATTCCAAACCAAGGCTACACTGCACCACAAAAGGTGATGATTTTACACAGGTGGTAGTGGACCAAATACCCTGAGGAGACTGCAAGTAATGTAAAAACACAAAGCCACCTCATGGCAAATAAGATATATCATAAGTATAATAACCCAGCATCCTTATGCCCCTGAAGGCATTCATGCGTTATTTCCCTCCTTTTGACCCCCAAATGCATAAACAAGCCATGCAGCAAGGGTCACATATATATCCCTTAAGATCACTCTCATAACGAGAGCCTCTCACTCAAGGGCTATCAAAATTTTATCACCCACAAGACTATCCTCTCTCCTAAGAGTAGGAGGTCTTGGTTACTCCCAAAACACAGAATGCATACAAGAAATAAAAGACATAATGTGTAATAATTTTCACAAAAGAAAATGCAAGAAACTAGCCTTTCCTTACAAGAAAATCTTTTCAACATAACATACAACATGAAAAAAATACAAAGAGAAATTAAACCAACCTTCAACTGCCTAAAGGTATGCTAGTCTAGCTGAGGATGAACAACCCAATTCCACAATCCATGTTTCTCTACACTTAGCCAAATTCCTATACCAAATCTTTTTCTTTCAAGATTATCTTGTCTCCAAAAATGGAGAGTGGGTGATTACTCGCAAAATATCTCATTCTTGCCTAAGAAGACCTCAGTGAGAGTTCTCACAAGTTTCTAAAATTGAAAAAGCAAAAAGTCAGAAAAAGATCAAAAGGGATCTCTCATCAAAAAGGAAAGTTAACTAACCTAGATGATGCCTTCTAAATTCAATTTTCGCACATCTTAGAAAATCCACTTTTTAAGGTGACTAAACAACCATTTGGGAGTTGTCACATGCCTAAAATTACTCCTAACCCTTAGGTATACCTTATGGGCTTTTGGAAACACCTTTAAACTACCCCTAGGAGTCCATTTGACCCCTTTTAAACCCATCTAAAGTTAACTTTCGGGTCAAACCTAAGTTGACCACCCCAAAGATTCTCTACCCAATGAAAATATAGAACCACATTAAATTATTTGAAAAAGCTATGGTTAAAACAACTCCCTCCAAGAGACAATTCAAAAATCAAGACATAAATCAACACGTGTCAAGTGACACAATAAAAATACTTTTACAAAATTACACATGAAATTTTTTCTCTTGTTGGATTTACACAATTTAGTAAATTCAATTTAACACACATGCCACATTCACTTTCACAAATAAAATATGATACAAACGGGGTGTTGTCTCTCCAAATAGACAAACCCTAGTTTTACGAACGTACATAGGTCTAGGTTTGGTTCTCTATAATGTTTCCATGGTCACATGGATAATTTTCCCGCGCATCTCAATTACACATTAGTAATTCCAAATAACCTCATATAATATAAAACACATGAATAAGAATACACATCAAACACTTCGCATGCAAATTTACATTTAAACAAATCAATATATCTTATACCCAAATAAATCCACATAAGCATTTATCATAATCCACATAATTTTGATCCATACATAAAACATGCATTCCTATTTCTATCATCATAGTAAAGTCCTACAATTCCAATAATGACATACATCATCACAAAGTAATCCTCTTCTAGAATCATCCATAGAAATGAAGCATCAATATATATCAATGTTATCCAAATCATGAAATCATATAAGTTCCAAATCCATAATGTATAAAAATAAAGCAACCATAATAGTCTCAATATAAAAAATACTGAAATGCTAGGATGAGTCAGGGTAGGGCCTCACACCCTCCCCCTCTAGGCATGAACTTCCTCCTAGAATTCATCAAAAGGATAAGGGTATTGTGATCTCATACCTGTTGCATCTTCCCATGAAGCCATAACCTCATCATAGCAATCCCACTAGACCCTAACCTAGTCCAGCTCTCAACCTCGAAGGGCCAGCGTCTGGCATGCCAAAATGTGAATGGGCTCCAAAGCTAGCTACCCATTTGACTCCACCTATAAGGCATCCCAATCTAAAATATGAGACTCATCATAGATATACTTTCTCAAAACTGATACATGAAACACATCGTGGATGCGTGATAGGCTAGGTGGCAATGCTAAATAGTAGGCAACTGGTCCTATCCTCTCAAGGATCTCAAATGGTCCTACAAAGTGAGGTGCAAGCTTAAAACCCTTTCTATAATGGATTTGACTCTTATGCAGTCGCACTCTCAAGAAGAATCTGTCTCGAACCAAGTAGCGATGGTCTATCCTCTTCGCATCTGCATATTTCTTTTGTCTATCATGTGCCTCTCTAAGATACTACCTAATCAAATCCACCTGCTATTCCATATCCTAAACTATCTCAGGTCCAATAGCAACTATGTCCTCTATGCGGTCCCAACTCAATGGTGTCCTACAAGGCCTGCCATATAATGCCTGATAGGGTGGCATCCCCAAAGAAGTGTGATGCCCATTATTATAGGCAAACTCCACTAAGGGAAGGTACTCCTCCCATCTGGTCTAATGATCCATGACGTACATGTGAAGCATATCCTCTAACACCTGGTTAACCCTCTCTGTCTGACCATCTATTTCCGGGTGATAGGTTGTACTAAAGTTGAGCTTAGTGCTCATAGCTTCCTGTAATGCCTTCCAAAAGGAAGAAGTGAAGAGGGAATACCTATCAGAAATAATCTTGTGTGGAACACCATGAAGTCTGACAATGTCTCGCAAGAACACCTGTGCTATTGCTCGTGTTGTGAAGGTAGTCCGAACTGGTGAAAAGTGGGCCACTTTGGTCAACTTGTCAACTGTCACCAAGATGGCATCATGGCGATGAGATGACATAGGAAGACCAATGATGAAATCCATGGATATAGTATCCCACTTCCACTCTGGTATAGCATGAGACTGAAGCAACCCACCTGGATGGTGGTGCTTCACCTTAACTCTTTAACACTCAAGGCATCGGGCTACTAACTCAGCAATGAGCTGGCGCATTCCTGGCCAATGATATAACTATCTCAAGTCAGCATGCATCTTCTTAACTCTGGGATGTGCTACATAAGGATCTCTATGAGCCTCCATGACAATAAACTCTCACAAACCTCTAGAAGAAGGTACATAGATGCACCCTCTAAGACATAATAGTCCATTGGACTCCAAGGAATAATCCACATATTTCCCTTCTAGAGTATCCTGAGATCATATTACCTAACAAACCTCTAAATACCATCCATCCTTTGGCAACTGCTGCAATATCCGATCTCTCAAATCTGTGCCCATAGATATGGTGTATACCTCATGACGTCTCCTACTCAAGGCATCTACAACTATGTTTTCTTTCCCTTTGATGTAGTGAACGTCAAAATCATACTCACACAAGAACTCCATCCATCTCCTCTATCATGCATTAAGGTTTGGCTGAGTGAATATGTACTAAAGACTGTGATGGTCTAAATGAAGCTCAAAATGATGACCCAAAAGGAAGTGTCTCCACCTCACAAGTGCATGCACTACTGCTGCAAGCTCAAGGTCATGAGTAGGATAATTAATCTCATGAGTCTTAAGTTTCCTAGACTCAGAAGCTATAGCCCTACCATCCTGCATAAGGACTGCTCCTAAACCCTCTAGGGAAGCATCTGTGCAAACCATGAAGTCAACTGAGGGATCTGGTACTGTATATGGTGAAAGTGGAAACAACAATAACAATATTAAAAGATTAAATGAATTCAACCACAAAACCCTAGCCTAACAAGAACAAAGATCCACCATAACATATGAAGATTACCTAAGACAATGCAAATCAAATGAAATCACAAAGATTATACCATCACATGTCCAATAGGGTTTGGATCTCCATTATTCCTATCTCCATTGATCTTGTTTGATATATTTGCTCTCAGATTTTATGTGCACAAGAGCTCAACAAAGAACGGAAATGTGGTTGCAAGTAGGATAGCATATGAAAGTGCAAAATCGTAGTGTAGCTGAGGCTGAATGCATAGTGAGGGTTTGATAATGAAGGAAGCATCTCCTTATATAGAAGACACTATATGAAATGGAGGGATAAGATTAAGAGGTGTAAAAGATAAATGGTCGGCTATAATTAGAGGGCAGGTAGAGAAAATAAGAAAATAATGAAAGGGGTAGGTAGTGTATGAATTAAGAGATGAATGACATGTCTCATGGGTAGAAAAGGTTAATGAATTAATTAAATAAATAAAGATTTATTTAATTAATAGAGGAAGTGGGATCAATTAAATAAATAAGATATTTATTTAATTTAGGAAAAAGGATAATTTAAATAAATAAATGTATTTATTTAAATGAGAAATAAGGCTAGAAGAGGATAAATGAATTAATTAAATAAATAAAGATTTATTTAATTAATAGAAGAATTAGGCTAAAGTAATTAAATAAATAAAATATTTATTTAATTAGACTAGACAATTTTAGGTGTCTACATTTTGCCCCTCTTTGAGACAATGCAACTTGTCGCATTGTTTCAAAGAAGATAAGATGAACTGATACAAAGTTGCCCCAAGATGGGAATGATATGCCCCTCGAGAGATTGGATAAAAATGTCTGGAAAGATCACAGACAATCTCTTGATAAGAAAGGAAGGCTAGAATGGACTGACCGGATAGAGTGATAGATTCACAGGATAAAGAAGACTGACTTGGGAAATGAGGGCTAGGGCTAGGGCTAGGGAAGTCTATAAGATAGACCATGAGGGGAAAACATCCTCATTGTCATCCACACATCCAAGAGATCAGAGTGCAGAGAGAGAATAGAGCAGCAGCAGTCAGCAATGATGGCATTAGTGCATAGATTTGATCGCATTCACCGATATCAGAGGCTAGCAGATGCAAGAGAGCTGGTAAGTACCACAAAACCTCCTTGTACTTTGTCACATTAATTGTTCTTATTAATGCATGCTAGGTAGTGCAATAAATGAGCTTTAGGATAATGTAAAAAAATGTCAAAAATGTGTAGGTGCGTCTGCGTTGGTGCTAGGTGTGTCTATGCTGGGAAAAGCATCTATGCTAGATGCGAGGGCATCTATGTTGTTCAGACACGTTTGTGAAATGTGAGCACATTTCTGTAGGACAGGCGCGTTTGTGTAGAGCATAGGCATGTCTGTGTAGAGCAGGCATGTTTGTGCAGTCTGTAAGCGTGTTTATGTCTTGAAGGCGCGTTTATGTCTTCAAGGTCAAATCGGTAGTTCTGTGATGAACATACGTTGTCAATTGGATAAGCTGCTGAGAAGATACACTCAAGCAGGTCCTCTAGGGAAGACTACGATAGCAGATAGGGCTAGGATTGACAATTCTGTGATAGAACATATGTTACCAATTGGATAAGTTGTTGAGAGGATACACTCAAGCAGAGGCTCTAGGATAGGATAGGTCAAGGTACTTTGTGATGAACAATGAGTGTCACTAGGATAGATAGCAACACTTTGTGATGAACAGTGAGTGTCACTAGGAGCAGCATTTTGTGATGAACAAGGAGTACCACTAGGATAGAAGCAACACTTTGTGATGAATAGTGAGTGTCACTTGGATTGACATGATTGATTTGCTTGACTACAGGAGTACTTGCCTATGCTAGAGTTATGAGAGAGATTCTCATCGATGCAGAGGTTACGACCAGAGCTAACATTCAAGGACTGAGCTGCTATTGAGGTTATGGGTCTATGATACATTCTATATGTGCCTGAGTTTCGGTTGAACAAGGGTTTGCTAACTACACTGGCTGAGAGATGGCACTCTGAGATGTGTACTTTCCATTTGCCGATGGGTGAGATGACAGTCACCTTGGAGGATGTTTATAGGATATTGAGGGTATCGATTGACAAGGAGCTGATACCCTATGATCGAGATGGAGATAGGGAGGCCCTGAGATGAGTGTTCCAAGATCTAGGAGTAGAGATGAGGGCTAGACACGTGGTGTGGGACATGATGACATAGACCGGATTAGCGCTACCAACAGTGCTAGGAGGAGTGATCAGTGGGTTCCTGTGTCCAAACAAGGTGACATGAGGGTTGGCTATGGGTTGGGGGAGCACCTTGGAGATGTTGGTTACACAACACACCAGATATGCGTAGGGACCGTGCGTGTTGACACACTTATACTATGAGCTGCATCAGTTTGTTTATCATGGATCCATAGGATTGGGCTACAGAGTTACATTGTTGTGGGTGTGGGCATATGAGCATCTGCTAGTTACTCGACTGATGCATTTCAGGGGCAGGGGTCATGGATGCATCTTTGTTCATTTGTATGATATGATTACATTGCAGCCATAGATTGGCAGGTTCGAGCATTGGCGTCGAGTCTTGGATGAGATCGACACTGTGATATGGAGGTCATACCATGAGTGCAAGCAGTGAGAGAATGACGCAGTGGATCTACCCTATACATTCTAGAGTAGATATCTGATTGGGTGGACACCCTATGTATTGGAGAGATAGCTGGTTGACAGGGTATGTAGGCAGTTTGGCAGGATCCAGCAGATGCCACGGGGTTCCAGGATGTATGCTCAGATAGTTAGGGATCAGGCACACTTTGGGTCATTGTTGTTGTATGATCAGGCTGTGATGCAGCTAGTAGAGATGGTGTCTATGCCATGGGATATGTGGCTAGAGATTAAGGATGCAGGTATGGATGCAGAGTACACTGCATATTGGGCTGACTATCCATTCCCATGCCTGACAGATCTAGGAGAGCTGATAAATGGAGATGGTGGTGGGGATGAGGATGATGGTGGAGATGGTGGGGGAGAGGCTGATAGAGGAGGTGGGGTGCAGTTGGGGAGAGGAGGGTGGGGAGGAGAGACAGTCTCGGGTGGTGAGGGACCGAGGTGGATTTCCACTATAGGTGCCAGTAGCACAGGATCCTAGATAGCTGCAAGGACAGGGATAGATATAGGTACAGGCATAGGCACAAGCACAACCACTAGTATAGGGGGAGCCACAGGCACAGTCATAGGGGGCCAAGGAGGAGGAGGATGAGCTACTTGAGCTGAGGGAGATCTACTAGGGACAGGCAGATGAGATCTAGGACCTAGAGAGGGAGATAGCTAGGCTTAGGAGATAGCTGAGGGATACGGAGCGAGAGCGGGATCAGGCTATCCAATGCTATATTGAGGGCTAGGAGTTAGGTGGTAGAGGAAACAGGGGCTAGATATGTCCATGTTCTATGGGTAGGGGAGGAGATAGGTTATTAGCAAGACCTATACTATGGGGCAGTGCCACCAGAGCAGCAGGCGAGGAGCTTTCGCAGACCATCGTGAATAGCGATGGCTACGGGAGGGAGTTAAAGGAGACAGGCGTCCAATGGTGGGGTTATGGGTCCTCCACCACCACCAGATATAGGGGGCTAGAGAGATGATCTTGGGGTAGGTCCTTCTAGGGCTCAAACTCCATCAAGGCCTGACAGCTCCGAGGGAGGGAGTTCATCATAGCCATAGAGGGCTCCCTATGTATCAGTTTTGTACCTTTTTGTATGATGATGTAAACACCTTTGGGTGATTTTGTAGCCATATGTAGTTGGACATCATTGTATCATGATATTTATGATTATATATATATGAGATGATTCATCTTTGCAGCAGCTATATGCATGTGTACCCATGTGATGCTTATGTTTCATGATGTATGTTTCTATGTGATGAGATGTTATGGATGCAAATATGTACATAATAAAATGCAATATTTTTGTTCTTTTATGTTTTATATGTTATGCCAATGCAAATGTGAATGTATGAAATGCAAATGATTATTTACATGATGAAAATGTAAAATGTGCTAATATGTGTTGTGTGCAGGATGTGATGCAATTGTAATATCTATATGTATGTATGAAATGCTTAATATGTGGTAATGCAAGTTCAACTACATGAAATACAAATATTTTTGGTATGTCATTATACTCAGTCATGTGATAGCGGGCTACGCAGACTTAAGAAGGACGATGGAGGTCAATCAAGAAAGGGGGATGGAGGATAGAAGATATGAAAGTGAAAGAGCTTCTTGTGCGTTATCATCATTGAGATTTATTATGGCAAGTAGGTTATGACAGTCGAGGCATATGTTTGACCCAGAAAGTCATTGTACCTGTTTGCATGGAGATAAGATAGTTGCAAACAAAGAATGCCCCAGTTCATACTAGACTCATAGTGTCCTCATATCCTTAGACAAGTCATAGCATTACTAAGAGACAATCCACAGATAGCAAAGAAAAATAAGTGACGATACCCCATCCTCACCTTTCTAGTCAAAGACAACATGGAAAAGCTAAAAGACATGTCACCAAAAAGAAAAAATCAAAAGAAAACCAAGACTTGACACCAACATCCACTGTAGTCCTCATGTTTAGTGTCTCTTGTCACTTGTATAAGTCTTATTTGATTGTGGTTACAATGTTTACTTTCACAAAAGAATAGATAGCACTGAACCATAATGTTGTCTGAGTCTATTGAAAGATTTGATTTGTTGAAGCCCATTGTTGTTGTTGTGTCTCATCTGAAACTGACTGAATCCATGCAACTGATACTTTATTGTGGATTGGTGATGCAAGTGTTTCTTTATTGTGCATTGTGCATGTATAGACTGAAGAAAACTGGAAGAAACTATACTCCTTGAAACATGTGATGTTCTCAGTTCCACACCCATTACTAGACATAGGATTAGCCTTAGCCACAGATAGGAGCTGATTTATTATGGATGGAAAAAGTGAAAAGGAAGGTTTATTATGAATGGCTAACCAATCTTAGGTAGATCAATAACAAGCCATGATGGGAGCGGGTAAGTTTATTATGAATGAATAGGTTGTGAGTGTGTGCAAAGTGAAGGATGAAATGGAATCCTGAAGGAGAAAGGAGCAATGTCTCTACGCATGGTGCCAGTGACCCAGTTTTCACCAAGGTATTTGCCTAGGGAGCCACCAAAGTGGTTTTCACTATTGGATGAATTTATTTCTCTTTACTTTTTTGGATTTTTTTTTTTTGTTGTCACAAGGCACCTATTTGCTAGGTTTTCACCAAGTAACGATTTTTTTTTTGTTTTTATGATTTTTTTTGTATTTTCAAATTGGGATACTTTGAAGAGCTATGTTTAAAACCTATGAACATGCATGTTGTTGATAGGATCCTCCAAAGGTTCACCCTCTATAGTTGAGAGTTGATATGCACCAGATCCATATGCTACTGTGATGATGTAAGGACCAAGCCAGTTTGGTTCGAACTTGCCCTTCTTCTCTCTATCTTGTTGATTTTTAGGGTTTTCTCTGAGGACCAAGTCACCTACCTCAAATGTGCGAGGCTTGACTTTATGAGTGTAGCTGTGACTCATTCATTGTTGAGAAGCCTTGAGATGATTAAAAGTAGTTTGTCTTTGTTCATCCAATAGTTCAAGTTCTTGTAAGCAAGAGATTCTATAGTCTTCATCACTGATAATGTTTTGCAAAGAGACTCATAAAGAGGGTAACTCAACCTCAATAGGCAAGATAGCTTCAGTGTCGTAGACAAGCGAATAGGGTGTATCTCCTGTAGGTGTGCGAACACTTGTGCGGTAAGCCCAAAGTGCAAGATTAAGCTGGATATGCCAATTATGGCCAGCGTCATTGACTGTCTTTTTCAAGATTTTAAGGATTGTTTTATTAGACACCTCAGCTTGACCATTACCTTGGGGATAATAAGGTGTGGAAAAATGATGGGTAATATGGAAGCGGTCACAGTTTTCATGAACATCTTGATTTTTGAAGGGACACCCATTATCAGTGATGATGGAAATAGGAATACCATATCGACAAATGATATAGTTGAGAATGAATGTAGAAATTTCTTTTCCAGTGACTTGTGTGAGAGGCACAGCTTCAATCCATTTTGTGAAATACTCTGTGGTAGTGATGATGAATTTATGACCATTGGAATATGGAGGGTTAATCTTGCCTATGAGATCGAGTCCCCATTGACAAAAGGGCCAAGTAGTCACAATTGGTTGAAGTTCTTGCAGTAGTGCATGGATGAGGTCTCCATGAAGTTTACACTACTTACATTTCTTGACAAACTGATATGAATCTTTTTCCATATTGGGCCAGTAATATCCAGTCCTGATGATTTTCTTGGCTAAGGTAGGACCACTAGAATGTGGACCACATATCCCTTCATGTACTTCACATAATGCAATCTGAGATTCATCACTTTCTAAACATCTAAGAAGAGTGCCATCTAGACCTCGACGGTATAGGATATCAGCTAAAATGACGTATTGAGAAGATTTGCAAATGAAAGTGCGTCGTTGGTTATTGGATAGATCAAGAGGTAGGGTATTGTCACAAAGGTATGTGAAAATGGAACTGTATAACTGAGACTCAGGACCAACAACACATATCATC
This sequence comes from Cryptomeria japonica, assembly GCF_030272615.1. NCBI lineage: Eukaryota > Viridiplantae > Streptophyta > Pinopsida > Cupressales > Cupressaceae > Cryptomeria > Cryptomeria japonica. The sequence goes on along the minus strand of NC_081406.1, from coordinate 286,650,178 downwards.
TTAGTAGGAGTGATTTCATATGAGGGAACCAAAAGGTTATCCACCAAGAACTCATAGCGGGTCTCATTGGGTGGTAGATCAATTAGTGCAGCAATTGTAGCCATGGCATCCATGGCTCTATTCTGCTCTCTTGGTATCTACTCAAAGTCTATCTTTGTGAAATGTTGTTTCAGGTCATCCACAATTATTCTGTAGGGTATTAATTTATTTTCCTTTGTTTGGTAGTCATTAGTTTCTTGACGAATTACAAGTTGAGAGTCTCCAAAAACATGAAGTTCCTGGATCTTCCACTGAACTGCAATTAGTAATCCAGTTGTTAATACCTCATATTCCACTATGTTATTAGTGCAGGGAAATGATAATTGATATGATTTTGATATAGAATCCCCTTGAGGAGTTATGAAGAGGATGCTAGCTCCTACTCCATGCTGTGTGTATGAGCCATCAAAGTAGAGTTGCCAAGGCTTTGCATGTGATAGTGTTAAAATGGATTCATCTAGAAATTCTGAAATTAGAGGAACATCATCTAACATGGGAGCATGTGCTAACTGATCTATGATAGCTTGTCCTTTTATTGCTTTTCTGTCCACATACTTGATGTCAAATTCACTCAGGAGCACCACCCATTTGCCTAGTTGCCCAGTAAGTGTTTCTTTATTGAGAAGGTATTTCAATGGATCGATCCTTGCAACCAACTTAGTCTTATGATTTAGCATGTAATGTCATAATTTCTATGAAGCAAAGACCATAGCGAGACATGCATGCTCAATTAGTGTGTAGTTTAGCTCATATCCCACCAATGTGTGACTAATAGAGTATACTACCTTTTCTTTGCCCTCGACAACTTGTTGTGTTAAGAGTGCCCACGGTGTTGTTGAAGTAGCTGATATGTATAGTAATAGAGGTTGATCTGGAACTGGTGGATTCAAAAGATAATCTTTAAGTGTCTAGATAGCCTATTGATAGTTATCATCCCATTTGAATTTGATGTTTTTATGTAGCAGGTGCTGAAAAGGATTACACTTATCTGCAAGTTGTGCTATGAATCTTCGTATGGACTGGAGTCTCCCTTGCAAAGATAAAAGTTGACTGATGTTTCATGGTGGTTGCATCTCTAGGATGGCCTTGACTTTTGCTGGATCGGCTTTGATTCCTCTTTTTGATACAATGAATCCTAGGAGCTTCCTGGAGGTTACTTCAAAGACACATTTCTTGGGGTTTAATCTTACTTTATACTTTTCCAACTGATCAAAGATGACTGAAAGTATGTCAAAATGTGTATCTCTATCTATTGATTTACCCAAGAGGTCATCAACATAATCTTCCATAGTTATGTGCATGAGATCATGAAAGATAGTAGTCATTTCTCTTTGATATGTAGCACCTGCATTTTTTAGCCCAAAGGGCATGACATTCTAGCAGAAGGTTCCCCAAGGACAAGTGAATGATGTTTTGTGCTAGTCCTTGGATGTGATTTTTATTTGATTATAACAAAAGAATCCATCCATCAAAGATAACATCACATGACCTACTGTGAGTTCGACATTCAAGTCAATGTTTGGTAATGGAAAATCATCCTTAGGACAAGCTATGTTGATGTCTCTGAAATATGTACATATTCTGATACTACGATCTGGTTTATTGGCAGGCACTAAGTTGGAGATCCATTCGGGGTAATCAATTGGGCATATGAATCTGACATCCAATAATTTCTCAAGCTCTGCTTTGACTAATAATGCGACTTGTGGATGCATCTTTCTTAATTTCTATTTCACTAGTTTTGCCCCCAGTTTAACTATCAAATGATGCATCACCAAATCCAGATCCAATCCAGGCATATCACCATATGACCATGCAAAGTTGATTTATCGTTCTATGAAGAAACTTATGAATTTTGATCTTCTTCGGTGCCAATGTTTGTTTTTGTTAGGTCCTGGAAACAACTGAGAGGGGGGGTGAATCAATTGTCTAATAAATTCAAACCAAAAACTTATTAACCAACTTAATCCTTAATACCAGTAAACCAATTGAGTATGTCGGTAGACAGTGTTAACAGTAAATTGCTATACTGATAATGATTAATTCATGAAACATAAACATAAAGTCATCCACAACACATGACACCAATATTTGTATGTGGAAACCCTGTAAGGGGAAAAACCATGGTGGGAAACCTTACCCACAATCAGATGATACTACTACAGATAATAAGTCTACATAAATGGGGTCTGCACATGTAGAAAGGCCAATAGCCTAGAGCTCACTGTTCAATCACAAAATGGGAGTCACACTAACTACAGTTGGATGGTTAAATCCAATAAGAATGTACTGCACAAAATAGCATCTTCATATGCTAGATTTAGTACCAGTGTAATGCTGATATGCTTCTACAAAAACCTAACTTCACCTTCAAATGATGTCTTTGTGTATATCACTGCTTGATCTCGCATATACCTTTACTTAATTCTTTTTCGCATTTCACACTTGATCTTACAAATAAGATCTAACATTTATACCATACCCTAAGACAAATTTTAGTAGGTCAGCTCTACAAGATATTATAATAAAAATATTTTACAAACAATATAATATCGAATGCAATAACCAATTGAACATGTTGGCTTAATGCATTTACAACAATAATAAATCATCTCCATAGCGTGCCATGCTGATCTAGAAAAGATAAACCTACCGGTGTAACCCTAGATAACCTAGACCTATTTGCCGATAAAAGCAAATATGCAAATATGAATATAACAATGATTAATTCTTCAAAATAAAGTGTCCACACAATGCCTTCGACATTACCAAGTGTCTTCCATATCATTCCAGGTACCGGTGAATAATATATTCTATCGGTGAACCATATACCAGTAACTGTTGTATAGTTTACTTGCTTGCCGATGAATGTTACTGGATCTCCAAAGTAGGTGTTGACATCAATCACAAAACCATACCAAAATACCAACAATCTCCCCCTTTGGCATTGATGGCAACACAAGATGGAAAAACCATCAAAGTGCCAAAACAGAAATGCCAAATACAAAAACCAACAATCTCCATTTCTCCCCTTGGGAGTAACATGTGTTTATCCAAAGATTTAATACCAATCTCTCCTTAAATGTGTTTTCCAAAATCTCTCTCCCCAAATAGATAATATGTTTTTCCATAGATATCTCTCCCCCTTTGACATCAAATGCCAAAGTCACAAAAAGTCAAGTTCATAAAATACCAACTACTCCCCCTGAGAAGTAGCTTCCTCATCAAATACCGGAACAAAAGATTTGTTTTTTTAATTCTGTCGGTTGATGAAAATCATCAACTATATAAGTCTCTACCAATGGTGGTATGAATCCAAGATGATCTCTGAGATATTCAAAAGTTTCCTTAGGCAAAGGTTTTGTGAAAATATCTACAAGTTGTTCTTTAGTATTCACATAAACTAGTTTTATCTCCTTTTCTTCAACTTTTTCCCTTAGAAAATTCAGTTTGATAGAAACATGTTTTATTTTAGAATGTAATACTAGATTCTTGGATATATCAATTGCTCCAGTGTTATCACAGTATATAGTAATGGGTTCCTTGCATTTTACCTTTATGTCTTTCAACATTTACTTAAGCCATAATACCTGTGTACAGTTTGTTGTTGCTACAACATATTCTAATTTTGTTGTTGATAAAGATGTACAACTCTATTTCTTACTTAACCAAGAAACTAACCTCTTTCCAAGAAAGAATGCTCCACTAGTGGTGCTCTTTCTATCATCTACATTCCCTACCCAATTTGCATCTATGTATGCACATAGATCAAAATTTTCATCTTTAGGATACCATAATCCAAGATTTGTTGTGCTTTATAAGTACCGGAAAATCCTTTTTACTGTTGATTCATGATTTTCCCTTGGATTACTTTGAAATCTAGAAACAATACATACTGCATTCATTATATCAGGCCTGGTTTGTGTCAAATACAGTAAACCTCCTATCATAGATTTGTATCTAGTTGGATTAATAGGTGTAGATTCATCCCTTTGAGATAAGTTGTCATTTGTAGTCATAGGTGTTCTTACCGTTTTAGAGTTCTCCATCCCAGATTTCTTTAGTAATTCTTTCAAGTACTTTGATTGACTCAAAAATATACCTTTATCAGTCTGAGAAATCTGCAAACCTAAAAAGAATTTTATTTCTCCAATCATAGACATTTCAAATTCTTGTTGCATTTCAAGAGAAAATTCCTTACATAATCCATCTTCTCCTCCAAAGATTATATCATCAATAAATACTTCAATAATCAAGATGTCAACATTAGTTATTTTGTAATATAAATTGCTATCTGCATTTCCTTTAGTAAAACCAATCTTCAAAAGATACTTATCCAACCTTGCATACCAAGCTCTTGGGGCTTGTTTCAATCCATACAAATCTTTTCTTAACCTACAAACCATATCATTGTCATCTATCAAATAAAATCCATCAGGTTGTTCAATATATACTTCTTCTTCAAGATCTCCATTCAAAAATGCACATTTGATATCCATTTGATAAACTTTGTAGTCCTTGTGAGCTACAAAAGCCAAGAATATTCTAACCGCCTCAATTCTGGCTACTGGTGCAAAGGTTTCATTGTAATCAACTCCTTCTTTCTGAGAATATCCCTTACACACTAGTCTTGCTTTATTTTTGACAACCTTACCATCTTCATTAAGTTTATTTCTAAATACCCATTTAGTTCCAATTACATTTTTATCTTTAGGCCGGGGAACTAATGTCCAAGTATTATTTTTCTCAATTTGTCCTAATTCTTCTTCCATAGCTTTAATCCAAAATTTATCTTCACATGCCTCATTGATAGATGATGGTTCAATTTGAGAAATAAGACATACCTCTTCATTTGCCAATCTTCCTCTTGTCATAACTCCTTTAAATTTGTTTCCAATTATCTGATCTTCAGAATGATTCAATTTTACATACCAGGGTGTCTTAGTTTGTTGTTGTTCTTCAATTATTTTGGAATCTTCTGATGATATCAAGGTAACTGGATCTTCATTCTATTCCAGTGGATTCAGTATAGGTTCATTTGTCACAATTTTTGTTGTCGGTTCAGAGTCTATATACCTTGAAATTCCTCTAAATTGTTCATCAATCTTTACATTTGTACTCTCAACAATTTTCTGAAATTTTTTATTAAAACATCTATATACTTTGCTCTTAGATGAATAACCAAGAAATATTCCTTCATCACTCCTAGGATCAAATTTGCCAATATACTCATCTTTTCTAATATAACATTTACTTCCAAAAATTCTGAAATACTTAAGAGTAGGAGTATTACCAAACCATAGTTCATGAGGGGTCTTACCAGTTTTGCCTTTGATGTGAACTTTGTTGAATGTATAGACACCAATGCTAATTGCCTCTCTCCAATACACATGTGGTAAATTTTCTTCTGATAACATACTTCTAGCTGCATCTAAGATAGTTCTATTTTTCCTATCAACAACTCCATTCTACTGTGGTGTCTGAGGTGTTGATAACTGTCTTCTGATTCCATTCACTTCATAGAATGTATTAAATTCCTTAGATGTGAATTCTCCTCCTTGATCTAATCTTAAACATTTGATTTTCTTATCGGTTTCATTTTCAACCATTGCTTTGAATAGTTTGAACTTTCCAAGTGCTTCTGATTTCTCTCTGAGAAAAGTAACCCAACACATTCTAGAGTAATCATCAATAATTAGCATGAAATATCTATCACCTTGTAAACTTCTAGTTCTAGCTGGACCACATAAATCAATGTGAATTAAATCAACAGCATTATTGGATTTTTCTAGAATACTTTTGAAACTAGCTCTAACTTGTTTTCCAAATTGACATTCCTTACAAATTGTATTATGAGGTTTCATAATTTTAGGTAGATCTCTAACTGCCTTGGAAGTACTGATTTTTACCATGCAATCAAAGTTTACATGACAATCTCTTATGCCATAACCAACTTTCATCTATATGTGCAATTAAGCATGCCTTTTCATTGTTATTCAAATGAAAGATATTGCCTCTAGTTTGATTACTAGTTGCAATTTCCAAACTAGTTCTATTCATTATTTTACATTTTCCATTTTTAAATTGTAACTAAAATCCTTTCTCAACTAATTGACCAACACTTAAAAGTTATGCTTTAATCCTTCAACATAGTAGACATTGTCAGTGTTATGCTTACCATTAAGAGATATTGAACCCTTACCATTGATTGAATAGGCTTTGTCATTTCCAAATCTTACTAAACCTCCATTGTATTCTTGGAAGTTCAAGAATTTACCTTTGTCTCCAATCATATGATGTGAGCATCCTGAGTCAATGATCCATTCATCCTTTGCTTCAACTTTAGCTGCTAGGGCTTGTTCTACCAGTTGAGCAGTAGGTGTCGGTTGATCTTCTGTTATAGCAACAAAAACCCATCCATTGTCTACTGGATCCTCATCAGAAACATCAGTCACACCTTCATCAGCAATGTAACAAGATTCATCTTTATTCTTCTTAAATTTGTATCTCTGATATTCAGGATTAGGCTTGTATGTTCTTCTAGCTTCTTCTCTTAGTCTAGCATGTCTATCAGGGCATCTTGAAGCCATATGACCAATCTTATTGCAGTTATAACATTTAAAGGGTGCTTTACCTTCATACTTACTTCCAATTGGACCTTTTGGCATTTTCCTTGCAAATAGTGCTTCAAGTTCTTCAAGCTCTTCATTCTCCTTTCTGGATTCTTCAAGTTCTCTTGCATAAAAGGCTCTCCAGTCTGATTTGTCAAATGATGGAGCAGATGATGTTGATGCTTTAAAGGCCAAATCAGTTTTTATAGTAGCAACAGGACCAAATTCCTCAATTTCAAAGGTTGAAAGTTTTCCAATCAATGTATCCCTAGTTACTGATGTATTAGGCATTGTTCTCAACTCATTTATAGCAGTAACCTTCATTTTATATGTCGGTGGCAAACCTCTTAAGATTTTTGAAACAATTTCATCTTCACTCAAGGTTCCTCCACACAATTTAATACCTAAAACAATTTCATTTACTCTTTCCATAAAAGAAGAAATCCTTTCATCTTCTTCCATTTTCAGATGTTCATATCTGACTCGGAAGCTTTCAAGTTTTGCAATTTTGACTGTGGAATCTCCTTCATTCAGTGTTTCCAAGTGATCCCAAATAGCTTTAGTAGTAAACCTATCTGATAATCCCATGATTTGTTGATCTGATAATGCGCTCAAAAGTGCTTCTCTTGCTTTGCAATCATTCTCTTCATCTTTAGCTAAGGTAGCTGGAGCAGTCTGACCAGCTATAGCTGCAGTATAACCATTCTTAGTAACTTCCCAGATGTCTTTACCAATGCAATTCAGATTTTTCTCCATTCTGATCTTCCATATCCCATAGTTGGTTCCATCAAGTTTAGGACTATCCTTTCTAAAATAATTAGTAGACATTGGATCTCTTCAAGTTGTTAAACTTCTACAAAAGAGGACTAAGCTCTGATACCAATTGTTAGGTCCCAGAGACAACTGAGAGGGGGGGTGAATCAGTTGTCTAATAAACTCAAACCAAAAACTTATTAACCAACTTAATGCTTAATACCGGTAAACTAGTTGAGTATGCTGGTAGACAATATTAATAGTAAATTGCTATACCGGTAAGGATTAATGCATGAAACATAAACATAAAGTCATCCACAACACATGACACCAATATTTGTACGTGGAAACCCTATAAGGGGAAAAACCATGGTGGGAAACCTTATCCACAATCAAATGATACTACTGCAAATAGTAAGTGTACATAAATGGGGTCTGCACATGCGGAAAGGCCAACAACCTAGAGCTCACTGCTCAATCAAAAAATGGAAGTCACACTAACTACAGTTGGATGGTTAAATCCAATAAGAATGTACTGCACAAAATAGCATCTTCATATGCTGGATTCAGTACCGGTGTAATGTTGATATGCTTCTATAAAAACCTACCTTCACCTTCAAATGATGTCTTCATGTATATCCCTTCTTGATCTCAAATATACCTTTACTTAATTCTTTTTCACATTTCACACTTGATCTTACAAATAAGATCTTATATTTATACCATACCCTAAGACCAATTTTAGTAGGTCGGCTCTACAAGATATTACAATAAAAATATTTTACAAACAATATAATATTTGATGCAATAACTGATTGAACATGTCGTCTTAATGCATTTACAACAATAATAAATCACCTCCATAGTGTACCATGCTGATCTGGAAAAGATAAACCTGTCGTTGTAACCCTAGATAACCTAGACCTATTTGCCGGTAAAAGCAAATATGCAAATATTAAAATACCAATGATTAATTCTTCAAAATAAAGTGTCCACATGATGTCTTCGACATTATCAAGTGTCTTGCATATCATTCCAGGTACCGGTGAACAATATATTCTACTGGTGAACCATATACCAGTAACTGTTGCACACTTTACTTGCTTGCCGGTGAATGTTGCTGGATCTCCAAAGTAGGTGTTGACATCAATGACAAAACCATACCAAAATACCAACAGCTTTGATAGTCTCCTCTACCAACATGGATGACTTTTCTTCATATGATGCTAGAAGAATTTCAAGCCTTCCATCTTTAGGTACCTCAGAGAGGTTTTTGCCCTCAGATACGTCCTTTCTTTTTACTTTTTTGGGGTCAAACAACGCCACAATGTGGTTTTCACCATAAGACCCTTGGTTTGTTTTTATTTTTATATTTTTGCGACTGGAAGGCCCGACACCCTCCCCAAAATATGTCATGTTATTGAGTTCTATAGTGTATCATGCCTTATGGTCCCCAAGGGGAGGATCATCTTGTATGCCAAGATAGTCAATAAAAGCTTCATCATTTTGGAATGTGTCAAACTGTGCAGGTCCTTCATGGTCCCAGTCAATGAGTTGGTGGTGAACAAGGGGAAGGCCTTTGATGTTTTCAAAGTTAGCAGGGCTCAGAGTGAAGATGCAATTATATTTAGGTATGTTGAGGTAGTTATCAAGGTCATCATTGGCACTCTTCTCATTAGTCACGATTATGACCGATTCCAAATTGTCATCACTAGTAGCGCATTCTGGGATGGGTGTTCTCATTCTATGTGATTTCAACCTAGAACCTAGAGACAAGGACTATGTGGAATCCTCAGGGGTTGTTTCCTGACCAGCTTTGAATTTTCTATAAAATTCCTCTTCTTCTGTGGGTTCACTTGGTTCTCTAAATGTCTTAGTGAGCTCATAGTCAATGGAGGATTTGTCTGAATCGCATTCCCATTCATTGGAGTCTGTGGAATAGTGATCCTCTTGTTGAATTTTGGCAGCTTTGATTTGTAATGCTTCTTCTGTCTTTTGAGTTTTTACCTTAGAAGTCATGAAACCAAGTCCTTTCAAGCATTCCTTTTTGAATGTCAATTCAAGTTGTAAAGGTTCAATGATGCCTTCCTTCCTTAAGCCAAGAGGACTTTTTTCATCATACCCAAATTTTTGTAGAATCTTGAACCCTTTGCCATACTTTCCACATGGTATGCTGATGTGATCCTATGTATCATTTTCAAGGTCTTTGTAAAGCATTTTGTATAACTCTTCCTCTTCTAGTTCATCCCATCTTTGAAAGATAGTAGGGTCCCATTTCAGTATAATGATAGATACCTGCTTATTAGGATGTGGTCTTCCATAGTCTTTTGGTGAACTCATTACTTGTTGTAAGCACATGGTTTGATTCAAAGTGTATTCACCCATGCCCTTGTCCTGAAATTTTCCTTTAAGCTCACCTTGTTTTGATGTCGAAGGTTTTAATGATTTAGGATCAATGTATGCAGAAGAAGGAACAACTTCATGATTACTAGGAATGAATGTCTCATTTTTTCGATCTCAAGTTATTGCAGTATATGAATGGATTAGGATCTCCATTAACTATTATTTCAACTCCATTGTGAGGAAACTTAATGCATTGGTGGTATGTAGATGGGACTGCCCTCATTTCATGGATCCAAGGAAGTCCCAGTAATATATTGTATGTGAGATCTAGGTCTAGGACTTGACAAAACACATCATTTGTAACTGGCCCAACTCTAAGAGGCAAGGTGACTATGCCTTTGGATGAATGCTCTTCATCATCATATGCCTTGATGGTAATTTTGTTTGTAGAATTCACAGCTTTATCTAAATATCCCAATTGTTTAATAGTGCTTAATGTACAAATATTTAGACCTACTCCTCCATCTATCAGGACTCATTTTATTTGATGTTTGTGTATGATGTCTTCAATGTGTAGTGGTGCATTATCTGGTTGACTCCCGGAGGCATCATCAACTTCTGTGAATGTAAGTGAGTGTGGAATGGAAAGGTATCCCACCATGGCTTGAAATTGGTCCACGTTCAGATCAGTAGGGACATAAGTGTCTCTCAATATTTTGTCAAGAATAGCTTTATGTGCGGGGGATATGCATAGGAGCTCAAAGATGGAGATGAGCGTGGGTGTCTTCCCTAACTATTCTACAACGTCATACTCAGGCTTAGTTGACGAGGAAGCAATTTTTTTGGCTGGAGCACCTTGCAAAGTGAATTTACCTCGACAAGTTGTAACATTACATTCAAAGGTATGTTTGGAAGAAGATCCAATTCCTTTTAGGATAATCTCGGGTCTTTGGGTACAATTCTCAGGCGTTTTGTCCTTGATGATAATGGTAGAGACATAGTTGTCCATTGAAATGTGATTGATAGTTGAATCATAGTTATAAGATGCTCTTGTATAGTTGGTTTGCTCATCTATGACTTTGTCTTTTCCCTTGTCATGCTTTGGGAATGGTTCCTTAAAGATCTCATGTTCTTGATTAGATGAGTGTCTGATGTAGAGGTACAGTTCAAACAACTTGAAAATTCCTTCAACTTACTCACTTTCTGCAATAAGTGACAATCCCCCTCACTTAGGAATCTCTCCAACCAAACCTCACACCTTTATTAGCATCATATCAATATCTCAACACATAAATTTTAATCCCCATAACCCACACTGAGACATTATGTAAAGGTTATCAAAATTGGCTATCAAACCCCATAGGCAAAAGTGCTCAAAACTTGCTCAAGTTGCTCACCACTCCTCCCAGTTGATTTTTAGGCTTTCAAAGGTTCAAAATAGATTTTAAAAGTTCCAAATACCACAAGAGATACAAAACAACCCTTTGGTTTGGTACCCCAAGACTCCAAGGCAACAAAGCCCAATTTGGCACTACAAGCCTACTAACCCACAAAACCAACTTTGTAGCATTACTCAAAAAATATCCAAAGGACTATTAGTTTTTATTTGACACACCTTATACTATACTATGGACAGAACTTTTCCCAAAGGGGTAGGTCTGGGAACATCCAATAAACCCTACTTCTAAGAAACCCTCATGTAGGACTAGAAGGGCTAAATAAGGCACTTAATGAAGGAAGTACCTTTCAAACATGCAACCATAGAAAAATGACAACTTTAGCACCTTGGGGAATCCAAATCCACACTAATTCCAAGGTTATAGACTTGGTTTTACAACCCATCAAAAGTTATGGGGACTGTTGTGTCTTTTTACCATATTTTCATTGCCAGTCACATGGAGATGTCTGGCCAAATTCAATCAAAACTCGCCCAAACTGTTTCCTCCAATTCTAAAACCTCTTGAGAATTAAATTAAACTCTCTCACCTTCCATATAACCAAGATTTGTAATTTTCCCATGGTTACATTGGAAGATAAGAGAATTTTAAAACGAAACCCTAGGTTAAGGCCAATTCACGGGCTATTTTTTATTATTGCTTGATTTCTCCCTCAAAACACCACCTCCAGACCTATAGTTGGATTCAAAATAAAGTTAAGACACCCCCCTACAACCCCATTGAGGTATTTTTCACCCAGCAATCTGTAAAATTATGTTCCAAGCAAAAGAGTAGCAATTTTTTTGAAAAAAAAATAGCTTTTCTTGATTGATTTCACAAAAACTTCATTACAAACAGCTTCAACAACCTCCATTTGAGTTTTCTGATCCAATTTAAAGCCTTTTCAATATTTATAACCAAACTTGTGGGGTTATAGCCATTTATAACCATTTTTTTGAAGAGTTGCTCTCACAAATGAGCATTTTTGACAATTTTTTTTGTCAACTAAATGACAATTTTGCAATTTGTTGCACACAACTTGTTTCCTAATCATCCTAGGAGACTCACCATGTCAATTTAATCCTCAATAGACAAAAAATATAATGCAAAGTCAAAACAAGCATATTTGGCTCATTTTTGACCTTAGTAGGCTTATAAGGTTTATAATGCACCTTAAGCTTCTAGGTCTCACAATTTGGAACCAAATGTTGTTATTACAATATAAACATGAAAAAGGATCCTTGGACCCCCTACAAACATCTCAAGATTCTCCAAGACCAAAAAAAAACATAAAATGACTAATGAGAGGCATGAGAGGTTGTTTGAGGGAGTGCTCCTGCACCAATGTCCCTCAATCTCAATGTCACCTCTATCAATGAGATCTTGTGTGATGTTCTTCAGTCGATGACAATTTCCTATTTTATAACCCTTTCTCTTGTGGAATTCACAATATTCATCATCATTCCACCAATTTAGTTTGACCTTTGGTTCATATGGAGGAAAATCTAGAGCTATGATTACCTTGTTTGCCACTAGCTTCTTGAAAACTGGCTCAAGTGGTTCTCCCAATGGGGTGTACTTCCTTCATGACTTTGAAGTTGTTTGAGTATTCACTTGATTGTTTGTAGAGCTTGATCTAGAAAAAATGATTTTTGGTCGTATTGTATTGGCATCAACAACACCATCATTGACTATGTTCTTGTTTTTGTTCCAAAATCTTGGCTTATCTTTTCCTTTAAAGTCATCTTTGTTTTCCTTTAATATCTTAATGACTCCTTGTTCAATTAGGACCTTCTCTGTCACTAAGCCTTTTTCAATGACGTCCTTGAAGGTGGCCAAACAAGCTTTTCTTAGGTCATAACCAATGTCTTTATTAACATTCTGGGTGAACCTCTCTACCATTTGTTTCTGTGGAATTTCACAAGAGCATCTGCTAGCTAGGTTTCTCCATCTTTGTAAAAATGATGAAAAAGATTCTCCATCCTTTTGTTTGGTGTTGCACAAAGTAGTCACCGATATGTCTGTCTCTATGTTGTAGGAGAAGTGTTTGATAAATGCCTCTACTAGATCACCCTAAGACTTAATTCCAAGTGGAAGTTGGGAGAACCATTCCATGGTTTGATCACCTAAACTCTGTGGGAATAATCTCATCAAATATGTCTCTTCTACTGCTACCTCAATGCAAGCTATGAAAAATTGTCTTATATGTGCCTTAGGATCCCCTTTTCCTCTATACTTATCAAACTTAGGTGTCACAAAGTGTGTAGGAAAAGGAGGCATTGGAATGCTCTAGTCAAATGGATAGGGACATATGTCTCTCATTGTGTAAACTAGTTTCGGTGTATTTATGTCCTCCATTTTCTTTTGCAAGTCCTTGATTTTCTGTTCCAAATTGCTCTTAGGTGGAGACTAACTTCTTGGACCAAACCCCATGCTTGCAGAACCAATTGGAGGAGGAGCATGTTGCATATATGGATGATATTGATCATACACATGTTCATATGGAGGAGGTCTATAATGATGTTGTGTATATGGACCACTTGGTATAGAGTCATGATGAGGAATGGAATATCCGCTTTGTCCATGTATACCATACTCTATAGGCATATCATGAGTTTATTCTAATGTGTTGCCCCCAAATTTGATGTGGGGTTTCCTTGTGTCCAAATTTTGAGCATGCCTTTGAATATCCAATTGCTTTGGTGGTTGATCCTTAGCATTGGTATGTGATTGAGCATATTTTTCTGCATAAGGCTTCCATAATGATCTGCAAAGGTGAGTATCATATCCTTGACCATGTGCGTATGGGACCTCAGGTTTTTGAAACAAAGATGATGGTGATTCAGGCCTAAGATGTGGTCCTCTATTGCCTCCACTATTAGGCCTCCTTTGATCCATGTTGAGGTGAGGTTGTTGCAAAGGTCGATTTTCCATTATTTGAGACATCAAAATCATGAGGGATCTTGGCTCCACTTCGTGCCATCACTTGTAGAAAGTATTGTCTATCCCTTCTCATTATTTCCTCAACCAATCTGTTGAAACGGGGATCCATAATTGTGTCTTCCACTTCTGCTGAATGTACAGAAAATTTGTCCATATTGTCATTGTGTGTATCATTGTTGTTTGTAGTGTCCATGTTCTCAACATTTGGAATGTTTCTATAGGCATCCATGTCAGGTAATGTAGTATTATCAGAATTGAAAAAGATATCATTGTCATACTCATAAGAACTCATGTTTAAGGACTCTTGAGCCTCTTTAGTTTCTCTCCTAGATTTTTGGAAACGGGTTTCAACCATGAACTAGGTATTGACCAAGATGTGTGAAACTAGATGAAAAATGGAAAAGAGTATGGAAGACCAAGAGTTGGATGGAATGTAAATGAATCTGAGGTTTACTTGCAATGTCCAGAGTGTAAGACCAAGTATGTATGTAGTAGAGTAGGTGTGGCTTCCAAAGAGAGGATAGTTTCTCTTGATGAGGTAAGTTGACCTTGACTCTAAGTAAGACCAAATGAGACCCAAAGGTGATAGACCTTGATGAGGGACAACTTAGCAAAATGTTGTATGTGGTGTATTGACAAAGTATGATGAGGACAAGCAAGTGACCTTTTGACTCAAGTTTAGACAAATGTGAATGTAATGTAAGGTGTAAAGCAATGATGAACTTTGTGAGACCCAAAGACAGGTTGAATGCTAGATGAAAACCCTAGAGAGATACTTAGGAAGCTCAATAAGTCTGAAACTAACTTTTTTTTGTGTGTTGAATTATGAAAGTTTTCAATCCTGAACACAGACGTGCCTGTATACTTCACAGACGTGCTTAAATGACATAGATGTTATTTTGTTACACACAGACATGTTTAAATGACATATACGTGGTTCTATCAAACACAGAGGCATTTCTAAGATGTTGTAAATGTTGCTCAAAAGACACAGACTCATTTCTACCCTTTACAGGCACGTTTAGTTGACACAGACGCGAGTCTGTCAGACACAGACGCGTTTCTACAAACTTTGTGCAATTTTTCCAATCTGTGAAGTTGTTGTTGTGACCAAATCTGAATGTTTGACTATTTTTTCGTGACAAGAGGACACAATGTTGATGAGGACTTAATGTTTGCAAGTGTTTAGACTGCAAAATGACTCAAAGACAAGTGTGTTGTTTGATGTAAAATTGTTTTGCATACACTTGAAGACACAAAAGACACAATTTTTTGATGTTTGGTCTTGAATGTTTGAATGTTCAAAATAAGTCAAGCACAATTCTTATGGCTGGCCAGGACAATAGTTGTTGATCCCACATGGAGTTTCCCCTGAGTATACGCTATTCAAAGTAGATACTTAGATGCTTTACCCCACTGGCTCCACCCTCAGCACTCACTTCTTAGGACAGCCAAGCATCAGTCCCCATGAAAACTCCTCGTGGTGAACTTTGTATCTCTACTAAGAACCATATGTGGGTGGGCCACTACCAGAGGTCCAACCTCCTACCCCAACAACTAGAAGGATTTTGGCTTCTAAAACAAAAAGGTGCTAGTAAGGGCACCAGCTCATGTGGCCATAAATGCGGCACTTTTAGAACTTTAAATACAGAAGGCTCCCAGCTGGTAGGGGTTACACCCTACAAATGATCAAATAAATTTGATCAAACGGGTTTATGGGGAGACATAGTGTTGGTATGAACAAATTAGCACATGTTATCCATAGTTTTCACCATGGATACAATTATTTATAGTGGTTTGGAAGAAGATGGCTTTTCTTTTGCTACCACTTGGGTCATTCTCTCCTCACTAGTAGTCCTAATGACCACACAGGGAGACAGACCCTTTAAAGATTAAACAAAAAGAGCCTATTACTTAAGACACAAAAGACAATGGTTCAATTTTAGTGCACCATGAAGTGTTTTCTAATCTATGAAAATAAGGCACACAATAAATATCAAAAACCCTTGCCAAGGTCCTACAACAAAGATCTATTAGTAGTTTGGATTGTTTGAAATAATCACCCCTTCCTGCAAGCACACAAGTTAGGTAAATTTTTAAATCCAAAAGACTTTGTGGAATAGGGGCCTTCAACAAAACGATTTTGCTTTCAAGACAAGCTGCACCAATTTTGTTAGCTAGATCTAAAAATGTTAGCTCAAAATAAACCAGATCGGAAATCCGAATGATGAAAAACTGAATCAATGAAACCAAAAACCCAATAAATGAACACAAACATAGTTGTCACAACACAAAAGCTGCTAGAACACACAAACGCGCCTAGATCTGACATAGACATGACTCCCAAATGCAGACGTGTTTTCCTAACGCAGACGTGCCTGAAGACTTCACAGATGTGACTATGGAATACAAACGTGCTTCCCAAGATCTACAAAAAAAAAAAATATTGTCGAAGACACAGACATGGTTCCAGATGTGGCAGAAAATAAAAAACGTGATTCGAAAGTGTGCAGATGCGAAATATCAAAATGTTGTCAGAAATGTCAGATCTGCAACAAAAGATGTTAAATGCAAAAGAGACAAGAGTCCCACCAGGCATGCCAAAATGTATATGGTGAAAGTGGAAACAACAATAACAATATTGAAAGACTAAATGAATTCAACCACAAAACCCTAGCCTAACAACAACAAAAATCCACCATAACATATGAGATTACCTAAGACAATGCAAATCAAATCAAATCACAAAGATTATACCATCACATGTCCAATAGGGTTTAGATCTTCATTCTTCCTATCTCCATTGATCTTTCTTGATATATTTGCTCTCAAATTTTATGTGCACAAGAGCTCAACAAAGAACGGAAATGTGGTTGCAAGTAGGATCGCATATGAAAGTGCAAAAGCATAGTGTAGTCGGGGTTGAATGCTTAGTGAGGGTTTGATAATGAAGGAAGCATCTCCTTATATAGAAGACACTATATGAAATGGAGGGATAAGATTGAGAGGTGTAAAAGATAAATGGTTGGCTATGATTAGAGGGTAGGTAGAGAAAATAAGAAAATAATGAAAGGGGTAGGTAGTGTATGAACTAAGAGATGAATGACATGTGTCATAGGTAGAAAAGGTTAATGACTTAATTAAATAAATAAAGATTTATTTAATTAATAGAGGAAGTGGGATCAATTAAATAAATAAGATATTTATTTAATTTAGAAAAAAGGATAATTTAAATAAATAAATGTATTTATTTAAATGAGAAATAAGGCTAGAAGAGGATAAATGAATTAATTAAATAAATAAATTTTTATTTAATTAATAGAAGAATTAGGCTAAAGTAATTAAATAAATAAAATATTTATTCAATTAGACTGGACAATTTTAGGTGTCTACAGGTACTACAAGGATAGGTGTGCTAGTAAGAGCCATTTTGAGTTCCTGAAAGGCCCTCTCGCACTTCTATGTCCACTCAAATCTCTTCCCTTTATGTTGAAGAGAAGTAATAGGGTGTGCGACTCTAGAGAATCCCTCAACAAAGTGTTGGTAATAACCTGCTAAGCCCATGAAGCTCCTGATCTCTGTCACACTGGCTGGCGGTGGCCAATCCATAATATCTCTAATCTTGGATGGGTCTATTGAGATCCCATCACCAGAAATAATGTGCCCAAGATACTTGACCTCTGATAAAAAAAAAGCACACTTTGACAAACTGCCAAACAACTGATTGTCCCTCAAACACTGCAAAACCTGTCTCAGGTGCTCCTCATGCTCCTTCTCATTCCAAGAATATGTCAATATATCATCGAGGAACACAATCACAACGCGGTCCAGAAATGTGTGGAATACCCCATTCATGAGGCTCATGAAAATAGCTAGAGCATTCATAAGACTAAATGGGACCACGGTGAACTCATAGTGGCCATATCTAGTGCGAAATGCGGTCTGATGGATATCGCTTTCCACTATCCTCAATTGATGGTATCCTGACTTCAGATCAATTTTGGAAAATACTTTGGCACCCTGAAGTTGGTCGAACAAATAATCAATTCTAGGCAAGGGATATCAGTTCTTGATGGTTACTTTGTTCAATTGATGAGGGTATGTGCAAGATCATGGTGTGCCAAAACAGGCCCTTAAGTGGCAATGAAATTTAAAAAAATTAGAGTTATGCAACTTGACATGAAAAATTGAATAAGTTATGAACATTATTTTTAAAATATGTAAGAAGAGAATCTATAGAAAATTGAATGTAGTTTCTAAGCTACTAGTTGTTTTTTGAAAAAAAAATTCTATTTGATGAAAATTTCAAATTTCAATGCAGTGGTACAAAAATTTCAGGAAAAAGATAAGAAGTAGGTGTATGTCTGGCCACCCTAATCATAGTCAAACCATAATATTTTTTTATAATATTTATAATATAAGTATTATACTCATGTCCAGATGTGACACATATTTTTTTATAATTTTTCATAAAGTAAATAATTATTTATGAATTTTTTACTACAACTTTTCAGAAATTCAAAAACTCCTACGTCTAACCACCTTAACTTGGTCAAAACCTTATGAAATTCAATTTTTTTTAATTTTTCCCTATAGTAGACAAAGCATAGGATGTGATGCATGTTTCAGATTCAAAAAATGTTATGCGGTTTGAAAGTTATGAGTATTTTTCAATCAATCTATCAATCAAGACTTTTGTCAGAATTCAATTAGAAAATAAATAATAATTATTTATTAAAGTTGAAATAAGACAAGCCTTATATTGTTGGAAAGATGAGAATGTCCTTAAAAAACCCTTTTCGTTTTATCAATTTTGGCTATAAAAAAAGTCATCAACCACTAGTGTAAAGTTTGGAAAATCAAGGAATACAGAAAAACATGGTTTTTCAGTTGACT
This sequence comes from Cryptomeria japonica, assembly GCF_030272615.1. Lineage (NCBI taxonomy): Eukaryota > Viridiplantae > Streptophyta > Pinopsida > Cupressales > Cupressaceae > Cryptomeria > Cryptomeria japonica. Next base: position 286,631,157 of record NC_081406.1, on the reverse strand, counting down.
TTCCAGGCTTGTCACTTCCAAGCCAAATCCCAAAGCAAACCCGAACCAAAATATGGAGGGAAAAATTTATGTTTTAAAATCGGATATCGGATAAAATCGGATATCAAATAAAATTGGATATCGGATAAAATTGGATAAAATTGGATATCGGATTTTTGAAAAAATAAAAAAATATATTTTAGTAAATTAGGCATAACTTTTGTGTTTTATATCAAAATTTTAATTTTTTATAGGCGTTGGAAAGGTAATTAAGAGCTCTATGATATGAAACAGGTATATTTTCAATTATTTGTTTTAAAAAATAATTATAATTCATTTAAATTCATCCTTCATTTTTAAAACATAAAAAACTCATGACTTTTTCATATGATTTCCCTATTACATTAGTTTTTGTAACAATCATCTCAAAATAAACTAAATAAGTAGTTAATTAATATTAAAAAATTTATGAATTTTATTGAGCTTGATATATTTGGATAAACCATGCTATCTATGTTTGTTCCTTTCTCCACCTCTCTCTCCTAAACCTATCACACCACCTATTTGTTTCTTTCTCCCTCTCTTTTGTCCATGTTTATACATCTCTCTCTAGACCTATATCTCTAACTATCAATGAATACCTCATTAAATCTCTCAAGCTCTACAAGGTTTTTATATTTCTACCTCTTCATAATTTCCTCCTCTATGTCACTCTCTCTTCCCTAAGATCTAGACTAGTCTCTCTGCATTTCCTTCTCATCTCTAGCAACAAAATTCAGAGGGGACAAGGACAGGCGTAGGGAAGTATCAAAAAAAGGAGAGGGGGAGAGAGGTGAGAAGGAGAGATTAATTGGGGGAAGAGAGAGTGTGAGAGAGAGAGAGCTATAGGTAATTAGGTGGAAGGCGAAGAGAGAGAGGGAGGGGGTGATTGGGGTGAAGAGAGAATGAGAGGGAGAGTTTGAGATTATTAGGGGGTAGGAGGAGAGGGGGAGAGGGGAAAGTATCAACAAAGAGAGAAGAGAGATGGGGATAGAGGTGAAGAGAGACATAGATAGTAATTAGGGGGTGGGTAGAGGGGGAGAGGGAAGTATCTATAAACCCATAGGAGGAGAGAGGTGATTGAGGGTAATTAAGGAAAAGAAATAATGTGAGAGAGAATATGGTGTCCTAAAGGGTCATATGGTGTCTCACGAACCTTTAGGACACCATATGACACCTGAGGACACCATATGATGTTTCTATAAGTCTTATGGTGTCATAAGGGGTCATATGGTGTTCTATGAGCCTTTAGGACACCATATGGTGTCATTTCAAGTCGTATGGTGTGTTAAGGGGTCATATGATATCCTTTGACCCCTTAGGACACCATATGACCCCTTAGGTATTGTTAGGGGTCATATTGTGTCCAAATGGGTCATATGGTGTCATTGGGGGTTGTATGGTGTGCTAAGGGGTCATATTATGTCCTAAGGGGTCCCAAGACATTGTATGACCCCTTAGACATCATATGATCCATTAGGTTTTGTTAGGGCACATACTATGTCGTAAGAGGTCATATGGTGTCCCATGATACTTTACGACACCATATGACCCCTTAGGACATCATATGTTGTCGTTATGGGTCTTATGGTGTCCTAAGGGGTCATATGGTGTCCTAAAACCCCTTAGGACACCATATAACCCCTTAGGACATTATATGACCCCTTAGGATACCATACAATACCTTGGGACACCATATGGTATCGCAAGGAGTCCTATGGTGTCCTAAGGGGTCACATAGTGTCCTATGAACCCTTACAGCAATATATGACCCATTAGGTGTCATCAGGGGTCTTATTGTGTCCTAATGGGTCATATGGTATCGTATGACCGCTTAGGACACCATATGCTTGGAGACAATATGGTGCTATGGGTCATATGGTGTCCTATGACACCTTAGGACAGCATATGACCCCTTAGGATACCATTTAGTGTTGTTATGTGTCATATGGTGTCCTATGACCCCTTAAGTGTCATTAGGGTTATTTTATGTCCTAAGGGGTTGTATTGTGTCCTAAGGGGTCATACGGCATCCTATGACCCCTTAGGGCACTATATGACATTGTTAGGGGTCATATTATGTCCTAAGAGGTCATATTGTGTCTTATGACCCCTTAGGACACCACATGGTGTTGTTATGGGTCGTATGGACTTCTAAGGGGTCATATGGTGTTCTATGACCCCTTAGGACACCAATTTTATGTTGTTATGGGTCATATGGTCTCCTAAGGGGTCATATGGTGTCCTATGACCCCTTAAGACACCATATGGTTTCATTATGCATCGTATGGTTTCCTAAGGGGCCATATGGTGTTCTATGACCCCTTAGGACACCGATTTTATGTTGTTATTTGTCGTATGGTCTCCTAAGGGGTCATATGGTGTCCTATGACCCCTTAGGACATCATATGGTTTTATTATGTGCCGTATGGTTTCCTAAGGGGTCATATGGTGTTCTATGACCCCTTAGGACACCATATGGTGTCATTAAGGGCGGTTTGGTGTGCTAAGGGGTCATATGGTGTCTTATGACCGTTTATAACACCATATGACCCCTTAGGTATTGCTAGGTGTCATTTTGTGTCATTAGGGGTCATATGATGTCCTATGACCCCTTAGGTGTTGTGAGGGGTCATATTGTGTCCTAACGGGTCATATAGTGTCCTATGACCCCTTAGGACACAATATGGTGTCGTTTGGGATTGTATGGTGTGCTAAGGGGTCATATTGTGTCCTAAAGATTCCTAGGACATCATATAACCTCTCAAGACACCATATGACCCCTTAGATATCGTTAGGGTTCATATTATGTCCTAAGGGGTCATATGGTGTCTCATGGCACCATATGACCCCTTAGGACACCATATCATGTCGTTATGGGTCTTCTTATGTTATAAGGGGTTATATGGTGTTCTAAGGGGTCATTTGGTTTTATATGACCCCTTAGGATACCATATGACACCTTAGGACACCATATGGTGTCGTAAAGGGTCGTATGGTGTTCTAAGGGGTTATATAGTGTTCTATGGGGTCATATGGTTTTGTATGACCCCTTAGGACACTATATAACATTGTTAGGGGTCATATTAGGTCTTAAGGGGTCATATTGTGTCTTATGACCCCTTAGGATACCACATTGTGTTGTTATATGTTGTATGGTATGCTAAAGGGTCATATTTTGTTCTAAAGGTTCCTAGGACATCATATAGCCCCTTAGGACACCATATGACCCCTTAGGTATCGTTAGGGGTCATATTGTGTCGTAAGGAGTCATATGGTGTCTGATGACACCATATGACCCCTTAGGACACCATATCATGTGGTTATGGGTCTTCTTGTGTTCTAAGGTGTCATATGGTGTTATATGACCCATTAGGATACCATATGACCCCTTAGGAAACCATATGGTTTCGTAAAGGGTGGTATGGTGTCACAAGGCGTCGTATGGTGTCCTAAGGGGTCCTATGGTGTCCTATGACCCCTTAAGACACTATATGATGTTGTTAGGGGTCATATTATGTCCTAAGGGGTAATATTATGTCTTATGACCCCTTAAGACACCACATGGTGTCGTTATGGGTCGTATGGTGTTCTAAAAGGTCATATGGTGTTCTATTACCCTCTAAGACACCATATTATGTTGTTATGGGTTGTATAGTCCTCTAAGGGGTCATATGGTGTCCTATGACCCCTTAGGACACCATATAGTGTCATTATGCATCGAATGGTGTCCTAAGAGGTCATATGGTGTTCTATGACCCCTTAGGACACCATATGAATGCTTAGGACACCATATGGTGTCATTAGGGGTCATATTGTGTGCTAAGGGGTCAAATGGTGTCCTATGACCCCTTAAGAGACCACATGGTGTTTTTATGGGTTGTATGGTGTTCTAAGGGGTCATATGGTGTTCTATGACCCTCTAAGATACCATATTATGTTGTTATGGGTTATATGGTCCTCTAAGGGGTCATATGGTGTCCTATGACCCCTTACGACACCATATAGTGTCATTATGTATCGTATGGTGTCCTAAGGGGTCATATGGTGTCATTAGGGGTTGTATGGTGTGCTAAGGGGTCATATGGTGTCCTATGACCCCTTAAAACACCATTTGACCCCCTAGATATTGTTAGGTATCATTTTGTGTTGTTACACATCATATGGTATCCTATGAACCCTTAGGACACAATATGACCCCTTAAGACACCATATAGTGTCATTAGGGGTCATATGGTATCCTATGACCCCTTAGGACACACTATGACCCCTTAGGTGTTGTTAGGGTTCATGTTGTGTCCTAACGGGTCATATGGTGTCCTACAACCCCTTAGGACACCATATGGTGTCATTAGGGGTTGTATGGTGCGCTAAGGGGTCATATTATGTCCTAAAGGTTCCTAGGACATCATATAACCCCTTACGACACCATATGACCCCTTAGGTATCATTAGGGGTCATATTGTGTCCTAAGGGGTCATATGGTGTCTCCTGACACCATATGACCCCTAAGGACACTATATCATGTCATTATGGGTCTTCTTGTGTTATAAGGGGTCATATGGTGTTAGATGACCCCTTAGAACACCATATGGTGTTGTAAGGGATCGTATGGTGTTATAAGGGGTCATATGGTGTCCTATTACGCCTTATGACACTATATGACCCCTTAGGTGTCGTCATGGGTCGTATTGTGTCCTAATTGGTCATATGACATTCTTTGACCCCTTAAGACACCATATGACCCCTTGGGACACTATATGGTGCTATGGGTTGTATGGTGTCCTAAGGGGTCATATGGTGTCCTATAACCCCCTAGGACACAATATGACCCTTTAGGATGCCACATTGTGTCATTAGGGGTTGTATGGTGTCCTAAGGGGTCATTTGGTGTCTTATGACCCCTTAGGACACCATATGGTGTCATTAGGGGTCTTATTGTGTCTTCAGGGGTCATATGGTGTTTTATGACCCCTTATGACACCATATGATCCCTTAGGAGACCATATGGTGTCGTTAGGGGTCATATTGTGTCCTAAGGGGTCATATGATGTTCTATGACCCCTTAGGACATGATATAACCCCTTAGGAGACCATATATACTAATTTTCAAATAAGGAGAGATATAAAGGTGAAGAGAGATGAAGAACTAAAGAGAGGGAAAAGAAATAAAGGATAATGACATAAATAGAGATATAGATATTAAGGAGTATGAAGTGAGAGGGAGAAAAAATAAAGGACAAGGATGGATAGAAAGAGGTAGACATATCTAGATATTGAAAAGGAGAGAGGAAGATAGAGATAAAAAATGAAGATAAAGGGAGAGGGAGGTGAATAGATATAGAGAAAGAGAGAGGTAAGGACAAAGATAAATATGTGAAGAGATGGAGAAAAATGGATAGAGAGGGGTAAAGAGAGAGATAAAAAAAGGAAGAGATAGAGAGATATAAAGGAAGAGAAATATCGATAGATAGAGATATATAGTGCAAGAGAGTGAGAAAGAGAGATAGAGATTATAGATAGGGATGGATAGAGAGGAAGATATAGAGATATATAAAGGCACTATAGAGAAGGATGTGGGAAGAGAGAAAAATATATATGAAGATGGAGTAAATAAAGAGATAAAAGTAGAGAAAGGGAAAGATACTTCAAGAGGGCGATAGAGGAAGAGACAGAGAAGTAGATTAATCATGTATATAGGAATATATATAAAGATAGAGGAACATATAAAAAGAGAGATTGATAGGGAAAGAGATGGAGATGTGAAGATGGAGATAGAGATAGATATGGATACAATGTGATAGAGAGAGTAAGACAAATGGAGGGAGAGATGGAGTGAATAAGTGAGATTTAGAGATAATGGGATATAAATATACATGAAGATAGATCTATAGGGATATAGAGAGAGAGGGGACAAGATAGGGAGAGAAAGGAGGTGATAGAGACAAGTAATATATAAGTATAGGTAGGATAAGGTAAAGTAGGGAGATAAATAGAGAGAAGAGAGATTATTAGAGAGAAATATAGAAGTAAGGAGTGACAATGATGGAGTGTGAGAGGGAGAGATATGAATAGAAAGATGGAGATATATGCAAAGATGCATGTAACTTGGGAATTTATTTATCTACATGGAATGAGAAAATAAGTGACATAAGTAGAGAAGAGATATATATATATATATATATATATATATATATATATATATATATAATATATTATATAAGTATAGATAGACAAGTGATAGATAAAGGATGTGATAGGGAAAAAAATGGGACTTTGTATGCAAAATTTGTGAGTATTTAAAGTTTTAAAATTGAAGGACTAACTTCAAATGATTATAATTAATTTTTGGTCTATAATATCATCAAACTACCTCATCCATCTGATAGGTCTATTAATTACCTTTCCAACGCCTATAAATAATCAAAATTTCGATAAGAAACGCAAAAGTTATGGCCATTTTACTAAACTATATTTTTTATGTTGATAAAATCAGATATCCGATTTGAAAAGTACTATATCACATTAGTGACATCACAAATTGGATATCCGATAATATCGAATATCTGATATTATCGGATATCCAATTTGGTTTGGTATTACCAAACCAAATTCAAATTTCACCTGACCCAAACAAAAAGTCAAAGCAGATTTTGGCGTGTTTGGAAAGGTTGAAAATGCATTTTTTTCTCCATCGGCACTTTTTGGCCCCCCTTGATCTTGCACATACCTATGATAATCCATGCATAATCAGAGAGATCCATCCTTCTTCTTCATGAAGATGACTAGTACACCCCAAGGGGATATGCTAGGACGAATGTGACCCTTCTCTAGGAGTTCCTCAAGCTGCATCTTGAGCTCATTAAGCTCATTTGTGGTCATCCTATAAGGTGTTATTGAAACTGGCTCAAATCCTAGAACAAGGTCTATATGAAATTCAATCTCTCTACGGGGTGGCATCCCAGGTAGCTCTGAAGGAAGCACGTCTGAATATCCCTTAAGTATAGGATGGTCATCAATTGATGTTTCCTTTTCATCCTCTTCCTCTCTATCACTGATAGTAATGGCAAATAGCTGACATCCCTTTCACATACTTCACTTAAGATGCATTGTGGAAATCATACAAAGAGACACGGGTCTTTGAATCCCTATGATTACTATGGGTGAACCCTGATCATCCTCACACTCGATTTCTTTCTGAGGGCAATCCATCTTGGCTCTGTGGGCATAAAGCCAATCCATGCCCAGTACGATGCCATATGATCCAAGTGGTGTAACTCTAAGGTCTACTAGGGTGGTGGTATTGCCAATCTGAAGCTGACATGCCCTAACCTCTTATTCCATTGACACTCTAGCCCTTGAAGCTAACTCCACTTCCCAACTGACACCCTGTCTAGTTGCTACTAGCCCGCAACACTCCACAACCAAAGGAGATATAAAGGAGTCAGTAGCTCTTGAATCAAATAATATAGATACACTGTTACCTCTGATCATACCTACAACCTCAATGACTATGGCCTAGTGCTCTACTTGGCAGTTGTCAACTACTGCAAAGACTATATGGGACCTGCCCATATCTCCAACTATAGGCTTTGATGCTACCATCCTCTGATTCCCTATTATCTGACCCTGAGGACACTCTCTCACCATGTGCCCCATGGCTCCACATGTGAAACAAGCACTGCATGCCTGAAACTAGATGCCTTGAGGCCTAGAAAAAGACTATCCCCCTGTCCTACTAGAACCACTATACCCACCCCTAGAGGACCGTTGAGTCCTCGTCGGAGGTGTGTAAGGAACCTAAGATCGCTGATCTCACCTCTGACCCTAAGACTGCCATTGCGTGGGCTTTGAACCTTGCTAATTCTGTGAAGGCCTCTACCTCTAGTTCTATTGTGACTGTTGCGGAGGAGGGGGTTTGGAGAACCCCTATGTGTTTCTATTATTTTCCTTCCAATGGGGTTTCTGAAATCCATATGTCTGGGGTATAGGGTTTCGGTTCTGGAATCACTCCCTTGTATCCTGTGGCCTGACCTAAATCTCCTTTGCTATCAGTGTCTTCTCCATAGCAACCTGAAGGCTCCCTAGAGTGGACATCCTCATTGGTCCTACTATGTCAGCATTTAGCCCTTTGATGAAATGGTTGACAAGAAGCTTCTCATCTTTCAGGTAGTCCACATATGGCAAGAGCTCGAAGAATTTTCTCTTGTACTGGGTCACTAAGAGACCCTTTTGTTGGAGATCATGGAACTCATCTATCCTATGCTGTCTATAATGCTCTGACAAGTACCTCTCCCTGAACCTCTCTATAAAAATCTCCCATGTGAGAGTATCAGCAACTAAACCACACTTGTATTCCTCCTATCTCCACCATGTGGAGGTCGTTCCTCTCAATAGGTGGACTGCTACATGTGCCTTTAGATTGCTCTCGTAAGAGTGCAATGTAAAGCACCTATCAAGGCTCAAAAACCAAGCCTCAGCTTCTACCCCATCGATAGATCCCCCAAAAGATGGTGGTTGGAGGCGCATAACCTCTTGGATAAGATCCCCTGGTTCTGAAAGTTCTCTCTCATAATACACTGGCTCTGCCACTGGAGGTGGTCCTTGTAGGTGCATAGACTCAGGCTCATTCCCACCCTGACTTTCTACAGGAATAGGAGGTGGACTCCTGCTCTGTTTCCTATCTGTCGATCTATGACTTCCTGAGTTCTGATTTTCAACATGATGATCCTCAACAAGAAACCTATCCTTGACTATAGCAATCAGGTTCTCGAGTGCTTCTAAGATGTTTCGGTTTGGGTCAACTAGTTGTTCAAGAGGAGCCTCTAGGTTCACTTCTGGAACCGATTCCTCCCTATCTACCTCTTTGTGTGCTATGCATACATGCCTAGGACCCCTTCCGTGCTTGTCGCGTAGTCAGAGGCATCCTTAAGAGAAAATAAAATAAAATAAATTAAATAACAAATTTCTTTGGAAAAAAATATTTAATCAATTAAATTTAAATATCCTACGAAATCAATATAATAAAATTAATTAAATAATTAAAGTGAAACGTAATGGAAAAATGTTCCTAGTGTTGGAAACCTTGCTCTGATACCAAAATGTCATGCCCAATCTTTTGGGCACGAAAGGGATAATTTTTTTTTTTAAAACACAACTTAAAACATTAAATTTGCTAACATGTAACGCACTAGCAAGTTTTGTCTTATCTATGTGTGAGTTAAACCTAACCACTAACTCAAGTAAGTGATATTAATTTAAATCAAATGTGGAACATAAAAAGAATTATTTATTATCTCATCGTTTTAAATCAATAAATTAGTTTAGTAAATTAATTGACATAGATGAAATTAATCTTCAGTAACCATTTATTGTTTTTAGGAACTAATTAAATTAGTCGTAGCACTTAGTTTATAAATGTCTATATTTTATTAAAATATGATTACACTAAATCGACTAAAGGGTCAATTAAATTCATAATGAAAATATGTTCTATAAAGCTTAATCTCATCAAATACCTTTATTTAGGTGGACCTATAATATTTCAACTTATTATAAAATTTCTTAAAGATTAAACTTCATAAGTATTTTAATCATCTTATATAAATTTACCCATATGTTTATTATAAACATATATAGATTAAAAGCACTTAATAAAATATTTAATCTAAAACATGCCCTATCCCTTCATATTTTTAAACTCTATACATATTTATATATAAACAAATATGTCTTTATAGTATTAAAATTTGTCCATGCAAAACCCTAAACTGAAAATATATAAATATATTATAAAATGCCCCACATTTTATACTTTCTTCTTTTATTTATTCTACCCTAACCCTACCCAGGCTAGGGTTTTATTTCTCTTTTTTTTTTACAGGCTGTGGTTCACACAGGAGGGCGGTGACTATGGAGGAGGTGGCGGGTTCTCCTCGGCCGCCACTGTGTGTGCACACAATGACAACGGTGCCCACTGTGACCACACAGTGGTGGCGCAAGCACTGCCCACTATGTGTCCACAATACAGATATCATATTTATTTATTTTTTTGATAAAACAAAAAAAAATCTTTTTTTAAAAAAACAAATTGATTTAAATATGCTAATTTAAATCAATGTATTTTTTTTTCTTTTTAAAATCAAATATCATAAAACAGAGATAAAATATTTGATCTTAGATTTATTTTTTGCAATTAAATGATTGACAGCATTCCATAAAATTAAACAACAACTATATAAATAGGATATTGCCTAAATTAAATATACTATTTAACTCTAGGTTTTATTTTTTGCAAATTAAATAAATGACGGAATTTCAATAAATCTAAACAGCAACTATATAAATGACAAAGTTTAATAAGATGTATTCAACAACTATATTAACCTAGATTATTTTAATTAAACTAAGAGACATGCATGAGGAAATAAACTGAACGTTTGATTTCAATGTGACATGCATGCAATCATTAAACTTTTAAGAACAATACAAAACATAATACTCCAGATAAATAATTCATTTTGCAACCAAATAATAATTAATAAAACAATGTATTTCCTTAAGGTGTATTTAAAATACATTATAGTCAACTTTTACAATGGACCTCTCATTTGTATTAAATGAGGACCTTAAAAATAATAGATCATTTCTTTTTGAATATAGATACAACATAGTTTCCCTTTTACATTGCTCCAACTTAAAACAAAAATATTCCATTTTCCAATATCTTTTTTTGCAAACAAATAAATCCAGCAACTCTACTTGTCCTTTTCTTTTCTTTCAACAACCTGTAATTAAATCAAAAGGGCTATGACCATGGAGTGCTCACCTCCATGCCTAGGCTAACTAGTAGCCACCCCCGAGCTTGAAGACCCAAGCCCTAGATAGGATACACACATGCAAACACAACAAGCAGGGGAAAACAATCACAACAACATATTCCCAACCAAGGCTACACTACACCACAAAAGGTGATAATTTTACATGGGTGGTAGTGGACCAAATACCCTGAGGAGACTGCAAGTATGGTAAATACACAAAGCTACATCATGGCAAACAAGATATATCATAAGTATAATAACCCTGCATCCTTATGCCCCACAAGGCGTTCCTGCCTTATTTCCCTCCTTATGACCCCCAAATGCATAAACAAGCCATGCAACAAGGGTCACATATATATCCCTTGAGATCACTCTCACAGTGAGAGCCTCTCACTCGAGGGCTATCAAAATTCTACCACCCATAAGGCCATCCTCTCTCCCAAGAGTAGGAGGTCTTGGTTACTCCCAAAAAATAGAATGCATACAAGAAATAAAAGACATAACGCGTAATAATTTTCACAAAAGAAAATGCAAGAAACTAGACTTTCCTTATAAGAAAATCTTTTCAACATAAACTGCAACATGAAAACAATACAAAGAGAAATTAAACCAACCTTCAACTGCCCAAAGGTATGCTAGTCTAGTTGAGGATGAGCAGCTCGGTTCCACAATCCTTGTTTCTCTACACTTAGCCAAATTCCTATACCAAATCTTTTTCTTTCAAAATTGTCTTGTCTCAAAAAATGGAGAGTGGGTGATTACCTGCAAAATCTCTCATTCTTGCCTAAGAAGACCTTAGTGAGAGTTCTCATAGGTTTCTAAAATTGAAAAAGGAAAAAGGCAAAAAAAGATGAAAAGAGATCTCTCATCAAAACATAAAGTTAACTTGATAACTCAATGATGAACCACTACTACCAAACCGGTACTGAGAGGGGGGGGTGAATTAGTACAAACATCAATATCATCCAAAACCGGTTTGACAACAAATACTCTGAAAGACTAACAAACAGGGATACTAGTAAAATAGAGTGCAACCGGCAACATCTAGTATAGCTCAACCAGTCATGAACCAGTCACTCAATAAGCTTTCCTCTTGGCCCAATACCACAGTATCATTATATTCTCATGCATAAATAAGTAAACTTAACCATCAGATCTTCACAATAGTGAGGTCAATGTGTTTTATAGACAGGCATAAAACATAGAACCTTCATATGCTTAACAGGTAAGACAAAGCATCACAAGACAAAAGCATTTCACATGACACACATATTTTTCACGTGGAAACCCAACTGGGAAAAACCACGGTGGGGATGAATACCCACAAGCTACTTTTTGAACTCTTTAGAAGTCCGCTCTATTAGGAGCCTTGTTTGGTTAAGGATATTACAATAGGTTCTGGTAGGAACCGATCCTGTTAGGGATCACCCAATTAAGGGATACCCGGCTAAGGGTTAAACCTGACAAGGTCACCTTGTTAGAGGATTTCAAGAACTCAATAGCTGAAAGGATCTCCTAAGCTTCTCAAGCTTCTCAGAACTCATTAGCCTCGAGTTACCCAGTTAAGGGATTTGAAACAAGCCAGTTAAGACCACCCGATTTAAGGGATTTTGAATCAAGCTAGTTAAGGCTACCTTGTTAGGGGATTTTACAACTATTGAACTGTTTAGAAATCAACAGGTATTACAATGATCTATTAACAACACTTAATGCTAATGCAGATCCATTTAGGCTCCTCTTTTCCTTCTGCACATTCACTTTGTAGGTATCTCTTCTCTCCTATGGTCTGGCAAGAATCTCGTATCACTTTTCTTGGATAAACACTCACAACTTTTGCCAACAACCTCAGATGGAAACCCAACATTGACCTTATAGGAAACATACAGGTCGGTAGCAAAAACCCTAAACCCTGAACTTGTTATGTTATGCAATTCAAATGGTTCGATCCTGACCGTTGAATCATACTGCATTAAATGCAACAATCTTTAATTGATCTCAAGACATTCTCCATTGTCCATTATCCACCGTTTTCATGGCAGCTGATAACCCATCATGCATTATCACTGTTTGACAGACTTCGCACTTTCTTGAGGTAGACAGGAATAGTCTTCTTCATGCAAGATCCTTCACGTGCATAGAACTTACGTGGCAACATGATCTATCCTCCATCATACTGCTAACTCATCACACAAAGATTACCGATTGAGTCACTTGAGTTGCTCCAACCAGAAACCCTGAAGTGGAAGCTACCTACAACCCGGTAACCATATAGTGCTTCTATGTGTCGGTTCACATAACTACATGCCGGTTCACCTTGAACAAATGTGTTGCTTCACTTTGGCATATAAACTGGTTCATACATATGTTGGTTCTTACCATGTCTCATATTAACATCAATGAAAACATACAATATCATTATGTCTTCATACCAGTTTACATAAGGCTCATGCCAGTTCACATAGTGCCAACAATCTCCCCTTTGGTATTGATGGCAATATACAAAAGATATCTTCTCTACTTCACATCTTCTCCCCATTTCCTATAGATATCTTTTCACTTCACTCTCACTCCTTCTCCCCCTTTGACAACAATGCCAAAGTGGAGGTACAATCATCACTGTCTCATCATGCTCCTCCCCCTGAGGAGTAGCATCCATAAACACACCAATCAAAAAAAGATTTGTCTTTTTAGTACCTGACTGATGTGGAACAATCACTTTTAGTTCACCTCCTGAAGGGGCAATACCCCTAATTCACCTCTCAAATGCACAAATGTTGCCTTTGGGAGAGGCTTGGTGAATATGTCTACTAACTACTCCTTACTGGACACATGCTCCAGTGCAATCTCTTTGTTCTGAACATTTTTCCTTAAGAAATGATACTTAAGCTCAAAATGCTTGGTTCTAGAATATAAAACCAGATTCTTTGATATATTGATAGCACTTGTGTTATCACAAAATATACTTACCAGTTCATGTATAGGGATCTTGAAGCCTTCCAGTACATGCTTCATCCAGATTGCCTAACTGCAGTTCATTAAAGCTGCAACATACTCCGCTTCTGCTGTAAACTGAGAGATGCAACTCTGCTTTTTACTCATCCATGAGACCAGTCTACCATCGAGAAATAATGCACCACCGGTTGTTCTCTTCTGGTCATCCACATTATTGGCCCAATCAGCATCTGTGAATACTTTCAGATTGAAATTATTATTGTATGGGTACCACAATCCATAGTCAATTGTTCCCTTCAGATACCTAAGAATCCGCTTGACTGCACTCAAGTGAGATTCTCTTGGACTCTTCTGGAACCTTGCAGTGATGCCAACTGCATGTGCAATATCTAGTCTGCTATGCACTACATAATGCACCTTACTAATCATTGACCAGTATTCCTTCTCATCAACCAGTATAGAATCATCCTCCTTTGTCAATTTGCAACTGGTCACCATTGGTGTACCAACCGGTTTGCTATCTTCCATGCCAAAAGTCCTCAACACCTCTTTGACATATTTTGACTAAGTGATGAAGATTCCATCATTCATCTACTGGATTTGCAGTCCAATGAAGAACTTAATCTCCCCTACAAGTGACATCTCAAACTCTTTCTTCATTTCATCAGCAAACTCGTGACTCATCTTGTCATCTCCTCCAAATATAATGTCATCAACAAAAACTTCATAGATCAGGATCTGATCTTCTTCAAACTTCAAGTAGATATTGCTATCTTCACTTGTTCTCTCAAATAAAATCTTCACAAGATGGGAATGTAGGCTCTCATACCATGCCCTAGGTGCTTGCTTTAGACCATATAATGCTTTGTGTAGCCTTCATACCATGTCACTATCTCCAGATAGGGTAAACCCATCTGGTTGCTCAATATACACCTCCTCTTCAAGTACACCATTTAGGAATGCAGATTTTACATCCATTTGATATACCTTGAATCTCTTAAAAGTTGCATATGCAAGAAGCATACGTACTCCTTCCAATTTGGCTATAGGAGAAAAGGTTTCCCCATAGTCTTCACCTTCTTCTTGAGCATATCCTTTGCATACCAGTCTGGCTTTATTCCTAATCATTGTGCCATCCACATTCAACTTATTTCTGAACACCCATTTGGTGCCAATGACATTTTTATGCTCTAGTCTGGGTACGAAGGACCATGTACCATTTTTTTCTATCTAGTCAAGTTCTTCTTCCATTGCCTTGATCCAGTCTTCATCTTTATGAGCCTCTTTGAATGACTTGGGCTCAAATTCAGAGATCATACATGAGTTTTCTCTGATCTTTCTTCTGGTAAGGATTCATGCATCCTTATCACCTATGATCTGCTTAGGATCATGATTCAACTTGACATACTAAGGAATGATCTTAACTGGTTCTTCTTTTTCTTCTTCATCCTCATCTTCATCAGTATCAGCATTCACTAGTTTAGGAACACTGTTACTGGTACTAGATTGACTGACAACCGATTCCTAGAAGGTTGCAATCGATTCATTTACAACTTTCTCACTGTCAGTTTCCTTAGTCTTCTCAGAGGATTCATCAACTCTTACATTGATGCTTTCCACAATTCTTTGAGTCCTATTGTTGTAGCACTTGAAAGCTTTACTCTTGGTGGAATATCCTAGAAATTTTCCTTCATCACATTTAGGTTCAAATTTGCCCTAATGTTCACTCCTCTTGATGTAACATTTACTACCAAATACCTTAAAGTAGTTAACCACAGGTGTCTTACCGGTCCAATACTCATAAGGAGTTTTGTCCTTACCCTTTTTGATGAGTACCCGGTTCATAGTGTAGACTCCAGTGCTCACTGCTTCTCTCCAAAAGGTGTGAGCAACCTTTCCTTGGATCAACATAGTTCTAGCTACTTCAACCATAGTCTAGTTATTCCTCTCTACTAGGTCATTCTGCAGTGGAGTCCGGGGGGCAGACAGCTGTCTCTTGATGCCAAATTCTTCACATTACTTGTTGAATTCACTGGAAGTGAATTCCCGTACTTGATCAGTTATGAGACACTTGATCCTTTTACCACTTTCCTTCTCCACTAATGCTCTAAAAGCTTTAAATTTCCCAAAAGCTTCAGACTTGTCTTTCAAGAATGTGACCCACATCATTCTTGAGCAGTCATCAATGAGAATCATGAAGTACCTATCACCTTGCACACTTCTAGTTTTCATAGGACCACATAAATCAGTATGCACAAGATCAAGCAAGTTGTCAGCAGTGAAAGATTTACCTTTAAAAGTTGAGGAAGACATTTTTCCCAATTGATATTCTCTACACAAGGTATTATCCAGTTTGCTCAGCACTGGCAACCCTCTAACTGCCTTGATCTTACTAGCCTTCATAATGTTGTCAAAGTTCACATGATAGAATCTCCTACGCCATATCCAGCTATCATCAAGCTTAGCCATAAGACATGTACTTATATTAGCATTTAGATGACATAGGTTACCTTTAGTCTGCATGCCAGTGGCTACCAATTTTCCATCTTCACCTTTGATTCTGCAAAGTCCATTCTTGAATTGCAGAGTGAGTCCACTGTCATTTAACTGGGCAACACTTACAAGGTTGTGTCTGAGACCATCAACCCAATACACATTGTCAGCACTACTCTTTCCATTCAAGGAGATGGACCCTCTGCCTTTGACCATGCATGGTGCATCATTTCCAAAGCGAAACACACCACCATCATACTCTTCTAATGATAGAAACTTGCTCCGGTCACAATTCATATGGTGAGAGCAGCCACTATCAAAGATCCACTCATTGGAATCATCAAACTGGGAGACAAGAGCCTTCTTGTCTACCACATCTTCCTTTACAACAACGAACACAATGTCTTCATTCTCTTCATCTTCTGATTCCTCATCTGTGACACCTTCATCAACTACCACAAAACAATTTCTCTGGTTTCCTCCTCTGAATTTCTTGAACCTTTCCGGTTTCTCCTTGTTGTGACTAATAGGACAGTTCATAGCAATATGTCCTATCTGGTTACAAGAGAAACATTTCAAAGGAAGCTTACCTTTGTATTTACTAGTCCCTTTTGGAAATCTCCTAGCAAGAAGAGCTTCAAATTCCATCAAAAACTCTTCATCCTTCATTTCTCTATTCTGATTGGTTTCCCCACTAGTGCTAGCCTCTTTTCCTTTTCTAGATGGTATAGCAGAAGCTTTAAAAGCTGATTCTAACTTTTGAACACTACCATCAAAGCTATTCAGTTCATAGGCTGTCAACTTGGCTATGATGGAGTCCAAGGATGCCTTAGACTTGTCTATTGATCTCAGCTCCTGAATAGTAGCAACCCTTATTGCATAGACCACCAACAGATATCTCAAGACATTACTTACCATAGTGGAATCTTCTATTTTTCCACCTGCACTCTTTATTTCTCCCACAACTGTTTTGATTCTTATTCCATACTGCTGAATGGTCTCTCCTTCAACCATTCGCATGTCTTCAAACTTTCCTCTTAGGCTCTCTTTCTTAGCCTGTTTTACATGCTCATCACCACCATAGATGTTTTCAAGAGCATCCCATACCTCTTTGGGATTTGCCTTGTCCTGAACATCAATAAACTCAATGTCAGAAAGACTATTGATGAGGGCTTCCACGACTTGCCCATTTTCTTGTATCTCTCTCTTTTGGTCATTGGTGAGAGTACCAGTACGAACAACATATACATTTTCAACATAACTCCAGTGTTGAACACCCATTCTTTTGATGAATATCTTCATCCCATCCTTCCATATATCAAAGTTTTCCCTGTTGAACTTTGGACCTTCCCTCTTCATCATTTGGCTAGGATCTTTTCCTCAAGCGGTTAAGCTTACAACATAGAGGACCTGGAGTGCTCTGATACCAATTGATAACTCAATGATGAACCACTAGTACCAAACCAGTACTGAGAGGGGGGGGTTAATCAGTACAAACACCAATATCATCCAAAACCGGTTTGACAGCAAATACTCCAAAAGACTAACAAATAGGGATACCAGTAAAATAGAGTGCAACCGATAACATCCAGTATAGCTCAACCAGTCATGAACCAATCACTCAATAAGCTTCCCTCTTGGCCCAATACCATAGTATCATTATATTCTCATGCATAAATAAGTAAACTTAACCATTAGATCTTCACAATAGTGAGTTCAATGTGTTTTATAGACAGGCATAAAACATAGAAACTTCATATGCTTAATAGGTAAGACAAAGCATCACAAGACAAAAGCATTTCACATAAAACACATATTTTTCATGTGGAAACCCAACTGGGAAAAACCACGGTGGGGATGAATATCCACAAGGTTTTGGTAGGAACCGATCCTGTTAGGGATCACCCGCTTAAGGGATACCTAGTTAAGGGTTAAACTCAGTAAGGTCACCTTGTTAGAGGATTTCAAGAACTCAATAGCTGAAAGGCTCTCCTAAGCTTCTCAAGCTTCTCAGAACTCATTAGCCTCAAGTTACCCGGTTAAGGGATTTGAAACAAGCCAGTTAAGACCACCCGATTTAAGGGATTTTGAATCAAGCGAGTTAAGGCTACCCTGTTAGGGGATTTTACAATTGTTGAAGTGGTTAGAAATCAATAGGAATTACAATGATCTATTAACAACACTTAATGCTAATGCAGATCCATTTAGGCTCCTCTTTTCCTTCTGCACATTCACTTTGCAGGTATCTCTTCTCTCCTATGGTCTGGCAAGAATCTCATATCACTTTCCATGGATACACACTCACAACTTTTGCTAGCAACCTCAGATAGAAACCCAACATCGACCTTATAGGAAACATACAGGTTGGTAGCAAAAACCCTAAACCCTAAACCCTAAACCTGTTAGGTTAAGCAATTCAAATGATTCGATCCTGACCGTTGAATCATACTGCATTAAATGCAATAATCTTGAATTGATCTCAAGACATTCTCCATCGTGCATTATCCATCATTTTCATGGCAGCTGATAACCCATCACACATTATCACTGTTTGATAGACTTCGCACTTTCTCGTGGTGGATAGGAATAGTCTTCTTCATGCAAGATCCTTCACGTGCATAGAGCTTATGTGGCAACACGATCTGTCCTCCATCATACTGCTAACTCATCACACGAAGATTACCGATTAAGTCACTTGAGTTTCTCCAGCAGAAAACCCTGAAGTGGAAGCTACCTACAACCCAGTAACCATATAGTGCTTCCATGTGCCAGTTCACATAGCTACATGTCGGTTCACCTTGTACAAATGTGCCGCTTCACTTTGGCATATAAACCAGTTCATACATATGTCGATTCTTCTCTCTTCACCTATCACATGTGCCAGTCCTTACCATGTCTCATATTGACATCAATGACAACATACAATATCATTATGTCTTCATGCCAGTTTACATAAGGCTCATGCTAGTTCACATAATGCCAACATAACTAACCTAGATGATGCCTTCTAAATTCAATTTTCGCATATCTTAGAAAATCCACTTGTTAGGGTGACTAAACAATCATATGGGAGTTGTCACATGCCTAAAATTACTCCTAACCCTTAGGTATACCTTATGGGCTTTAGGAAACACCTTTAAACTACCCCTAGGAGTCCATTTAACCCCTTTTAAACCCATCTAAAGTTAACTTTCGGGTCAAACCTAAGTTGACCACCCTAAAAGTTCTCTACCCAAGGAAAATATAGAACCGCATTAAATTATTTGAAAAAGATATGGTTAAAACAACTCCCTCCAAGAGACAATTCAAAAATCAAGACATAAATCAACACATGTGTCAAGTGACACAATAAAAATACTTTTACAAAGTTACACATGAAATTTTGTCTCTTGTTGGATTTACACAATTTAGTAAATTCAATTTAACACACATGCCACATTCACTTTCATAAATAAAATACGATACAAATGGGGTGTTGTCCCTCCAAATAGACAAACCCTAGTTTTACGAACATACATAGGTCTAGGTTTGGTTCTCTATAATGTTTCCATGGTCACATGGATAATTTTCCCGTGCATCTCAATTACACATTAGTAATTCCAAATAACCTCATATAATATAAAACACATGAATAAGAATACACATCAAACACTTCACATACAAATTTACATTTAAACAAATCAATATATCTTATACCCAAATAAATCCACATAAGCATTTATCATAATCCACATAATTTTTATCCATACATAAAACATGCATTCCTATTTCTATCATCATAGTAAAGTCCTACAATTCCAATAATGACATACATCATCACAAAGTAATCCTATTCTAGAATCATGCATAGAAATGAAGCATCAATATATATCAATGTTATCCAGATCATGAAATCATATAAGTTCCAAATCCATAATGTATAAAAATAAAGCAACCATAATAGTCTCAACATGAAAAATATTGAAATGCTAGGACGAGTTGGGGTAGGCCTCACACTATCCTAGGAATTATCTGAAAATATGATTAGCACTCCTCTTTAAAAAGTAGTTGGAGCATTACACAACCCAAAAGGAAAAATAAAATATGCATATGTTCCCCAAGGGCAAGTAAATGTAGTCTTTTCCTGATCCTCAGGAGCAATTTGAATCTAGTTATAGCCACTATATCCATCCAAGAATGAAAAGTATCGCTTCCCTACTAAGGAATCTAATACCTAATCCACAAATGATATCGAAAGATGATCCTTCCTAGTTGCTGAGTTCAAAGCTCTGTAATATACACATAACTGTCATTTACCTACTTTCTTTGGAACTATGACTAGAGGCAACACCCACTGACTATCTGATGTAGGCTAGATAAATCTATTATTTAATAATTTATATAGTTCATCTTTAAGTATCTCCTTTAATGCAAGATTGATTCTTCTCTATGGTTGGCTAAGCGGTCTATAGTCCTCTTTAATATAAAAATGGTGGGTACAAATTATAGGATCAATTCCTTGCATATCTTTGTAATCCCATGCAAAATCCTGTTGATGAGATTTGAGCAATTCAATCAGTGGTAGCCTTTGACTCTCTTTGAGTTGATTGTTGATATTCAAATATTTATTTGGATCAAATTCCACTTTGACAGTAAGATCAACCTGTCACCTCAGAAAGAAGAGAAGTACAAACTTCCTATGGAAAAAGGGTATGTCATATGTCAGTGGTCGCAAGAATATCCTATGCCATAATATTTGATGTTAACTCTTACGATTGCTGCTCCAGATTATACTGATTTGCTAGAATTATAGAAAGGATAGAATTGTCATCTTGGAGTTATATGAATGATTCTATATTAATCATTATAATATGATTGATAGAGTTGACATCCTCCTCTAATTCTTCCCCCATGTTAGGCCATACAACTTTTTCTTGATCAAGTTGGGGCTGAGAAGGTGAATACAGAGCCAAATTTTTAGTAGTATTTCCATCAGAAATAGTCATGTCCCCTGATCAACATCCAATATATGCATTGGTTGTAGCAAGCCAAGGTCTCCCTAAGATAACTGGATATTTCCCCAATGTAGCTTTAGGAGAGAAGATCATAAAATATGTCAGATATTCTCAGGAGTGTAAAGTAACGACAACATCTTTAATCATACCATCAGGTTGAACCGTGGAATTGTTAACAAGTTTCAGGACCATAGGTGTAGGCCTAAGACTGGTTATGTTAAGTTTTTTAATAATGTCTCTTGTCATTACATTGATGGCTACTCCTAAATCTATTAAGGCATTCTTTATCTAGGTGTCATTGATGACTATTTTCACAATAGGACTACCAAGGTCAGAATATTTAGGAATTGAAACTTTTCCAAATATATTATCATCTAGTTGACCCATTACATGCACTGTTCGTAGATCCTTTTTCTTCCTGTTAGGTTTCTTTAAACATGCCTCTTTAATTGTCTTACCATAGATAGGGACATCCCTGAAATAATAGAATCTTAACATATATGTGTTTCAGTTGATCAATGATATCAAAATTTATATCCTCTTGCTAAGGAATCTCTTCAGCTTGCAACCTTTAAGGAAATGGGGGTATTTGCTGACTCTAAGATATTTGGGTTGCTTGGCTAGATATTTCATTTTCCTTTTGTATTTCAGTTATAACTAGAGGGGATGGGCTAGGAGAAGTTGTCCTAGATCTAAGGTGAATATCACTTATAGAAAGGGAATAAGTTGGGTATCGATTAAGATCAGCTAAATAAACTTGTTGTTTCTTTTGAGGTTTTCTATTAGGATTTGGTATGGGTTGAGTGGGCATCTATGGGAGTTTAGGTGGAATGATATTAGCAGTAGGAGGGGGAATTATAAAAGGCTGCTAAGGCTATTGTTGAGGTTGTTGATAACTAGAAGACTGATTCGTCCATTGCTAACCTACTCTCCATTTAGGAGTAGGTTGCCAATTCCCTTGGAATGATTTCCATGGTCCCTGAGATTGAGACCAATTTCCTTGTGGGTGCTACCACTATGGAGTGTGATTGGGAAAATTTTTCCCTTTCCCTTGAGAATTATACTAATTTTGATAATTTCCAAAATTTTGAGCATATGGAGGTTGCCATTGATTATTTTGTGCATAGGAATTTCCACTATAACCAAAAAATAAAAGTGGATTAGGAGGCATACCTTGTCTTGGAAAAATTGGCCTTCTTTGAAAAAAATAGAAGACTTGTTCATCATCTCCTTATACTATCTTGAAATTAAGAACTTCAAGATTTTCAGCCATCTTACATCTACAGTTTCTTTTCTTTTGTCTACAATGTGGACAGAATTCTGCAAGCATTGCATCAACTTCCTCATGCTTCTTCTTATCTTTAAGTGTTTCTACCTGAGTAGCCATATTGTTTATAATATCCTCTTTAAAATCCTTTAAAAGTTGTCTGAGCTCCATTCGCAAAACTCCATTACTGGATGTTGATGAAGAAATTCTCGGCTTGAAACGCCTACTCTTCTTAGAAGAAGATCTGGAATACTTCTGACAAATTTGACCAATATCATTCTATGTTGCTTGTGTTATATCACCACCTTCCATAAGGTCTAAATAATTTGTGCATTCGTCACTGATTCCCCTTAGAAATATCAACTTAAGAGAAGCTTCATTTAAAGTACTATGCTTGGACTTCTTGACACTGAACATAAATCTCTCCAGATAATCTTCTAGACTCACATCCTCCTTATCTGTCATTCTAAAAATATCATCCCCATGGTGGTCAGTCCCTCTACAATAATCTTTATATTTCACATGAAATAACCTTTTCATTTCATCCCATGTAGTGATTGTACTACTCCCTAGACTCATAAACCATCTCAAAGTTGATTCTTTTAAAGTGGCAGTAAATATTTTGAGTCTATGGGCATCTATAGTATAATCATAACTCCTATAGAGGACATCAAATTCAAACAAGAAATTTTTGGGGTCCTCTATCACTACTCTATAAAATTTAGGAAGAGAAGAACCAGGAATGTTCTTGAGATTAGCATTATCATGTAAATTAAAAATTGGGAACTCAAATGTTGGGTTCACAGGTGGAGGTGGGTTATTCCCACTGGGGGGGTGGATTTTCTTGTATTGGTCTTTGAGGAGTTATTGGACAAGGTTCCTCTTCAGGAGGTCCAAACATGAAATGAAGGTTGTTCTCAAAAAGTTAAAATTCAAGCGGGTTCAAATTATTAGGGGCTTGGTAAAGTGTAGCGAAAGGGTTTACATCTTGTGCTTCATATGGATTGAGTCTTATATGATTAGGACAGTTAGGAAGAAATATACCTTGAGCATCTCTTCTTTGTCTATGCATGCAGATTCATGAGAATTACTTTAAACAAACCGAGCTATCAAAAACAACTATACTGAAAACTTAAAAATTCACAACTGTAACAGGTTCTTAGTTAGACACCATCCCCAACAATGACTCCAAAAATGTTTGCCTAGCCAATATGAACAATAACTAGAGCTAAAGTCTCAACCCAAAGATTGGTCATTCATTCTAAATATCTATTATCTCCATGACTAAATTTTATTTACTTGTAAACCAAAGGACGTATTACTTGAAATGGGTCTACATTGTATATGCACTAAGTTCCTATAATAGTCATTATGCACTACTGCAACAACTAAGTCTATTTGAAATAAACAAGAAAAAATATAACAACTGAATGGCTACAGGAAATCTTAACATTAACAGAAGATTCTAACTAAATAATTGTTAACTAAGTTCAAAGATGAAGAAGGAATTACTCTGCTTGCTTTGGCTGCAGGAACAGTCATAGGATCTGGTAATAGTGGTTGTAGGAATAGTCAGTCACTAGAACATCTACTGCAGCAAAAATAAAACTTAATCTAACAAAGACACAGGAATTATCGCCAAGTGGGCCTCCTTGGATGAGTGTATCCAGACTTTAAAGATGATTCTATATACTCAAAATAACATAGCTTTTTTCATTATATTCAAAAG
This sequence comes from Cryptomeria japonica, assembly GCF_030272615.1. NCBI lineage: Eukaryota > Viridiplantae > Streptophyta > Pinopsida > Cupressales > Cupressaceae > Cryptomeria > Cryptomeria japonica. The sequence goes on along the minus strand of NC_081406.1, from coordinate 286,606,884 downwards.
TCAATACATTACATGAGATAAGAGAAATGCTTCTAGTTCTGGAAAATGGTGTCTAAGCTCTAAGAAGAGGCGCGGGTCTTTATTTTTTAAGGAAATTATAGCAAACTTCCTACTACTTAGATCATTCCCATGAAATTAGGTAGAAAACATTTATGAGTGCAAATAGAAGAAGTTAATCCACAGAAAATGTGGAACTCAACTAAACCGCAACCAAGAATATAGCATCGCGGTGTTTACTAGATTGATTCTTGTTGGAGATAAACATAAATGAATTTGGTATCTCCTTGTTATTCCTTTGCTAATTCTTTTGCACACCATCTTCTTTGTTGTTTTAAAGGTTTAACCTCCCCTAAATGTCTCCAGCTGCTTTTATGATGTGATTCTCCATCTGGCTTGAAATAATCGCTTATGTAGTAACTTATTTACTCCTGCATTTAAAGGTTAGAATATACAAGCATACATATATTTTTTTTTATTAATCATAAGATTTATACATCCACACACGACATTACCTATGAAATTCCACATGGAAACATGAGTATTAGGTTAAAACAATAAAGGTTTTAATGGGTGTAGTTATCATTCAGATTGCACATAGTCAAACTTTAATATATCACATGACTCAAACATTGTCCCAATATGCAACTTAAAGCATAGGAAACACTTACCACTTCTTGGAATAAAAGAGCTATTATTTTATCTCATAAATAGTCATCACTTTTCTTGCAAGTGTTCCCTTTCTTTGAGTTAGGATGAAAGTTATGAGAATGCTTAGCAAAATGCTTTTTGGGTGGAGAGTTGTGTTATAGATTTCTATGTACTAAAAGTTGTTTCCCAAGAAGAGAAATCCCTAATTATAGGAAATGGTTATTAAAACCATAAACTAAATAATATTGCTATATTGAGTTAGTTGGTTAGTGATGTAGTGTAGTTAGATTTGACGATAGGATGAGAAAAGATTCGAGGATATAATTTTTTTATTTTTTTATAATTAAACTATTGGTTAGCAAAAGTCCCCTTCATTAAAATAAAATAGAGATTGCATTAGGTTCAAGTCCCTCATTTCTAGTAATCGCAATGTCCTCTGGTATAACTCTTTTACTATTACAAAATTGCCCACTCACCTAGGATTTTTCTTGAACATTCATCTAAGCATTCAAACTTTAAAAATACAAAAGTTTCCCATTGGGCTATGAAGTTCTTCTTTTGGAGAACTAACATCTAGACTACTATCTCTTCTCATCATATAATATGCCCCACCTTATAACTCATTCCTTATAGCTTTAACTATTTCTATAATTCTACATACTAGGAATTGAAGATCATTACTATAAAAAAAGTTTAGACCAAAGGGATCTAAAACCTTCCATATCACTCATCTTCTCTTCATTTTCCTCAGATTATCCTTTTTCCTTGTTTCTCCCATAGCTCTACATCTCCACACCTTCCAACTCCACGTAATTTATTATCCATGTCAGCTCTGGATTAACAAACACATTCATCCAATTTAAAAGGAAGTTTAAGCTTCTTATTGCTCTTTCCTTATTATCTTGGTACTCTATTTCATCATCCAACAATATAATTGGATGTTTCTCGACGTCCTCTCCTTTTTTATGATAATCCTTAGGCAAGAGAATCCAATTGTCTTCACAATTTCTTAGAGTATCCTCCATTCCTCCCAAGAACTGGGTTTTGAATAATTTCTTTCTTAGATTCATGGCTGAGTCCTTGATCACTCCTCTATCCACTACTAATGCCCAAAATATTGATGATATATCAGTATAAACATGATACTTGTGGTCTTCCATTATGAATTTGTCACCCATAATCACTTTGATTACATATACTACTAATGAGTGTTTTTGTTTCAGACTAGAACACGCTCTCTTGTCTGTAATCCTACCTAAAAAGGTCATCTATCTCTTTCTATCCATTAGACGGAATGGGGTTTCCATCAGGGTAGCGAATGTATTCTATGAGAAGTTTTTTAGTATTGAGATATTTTGCTTTCTGGAAACTTCATCCACTTTCCCTGCCCTCTTCTCAATTTAATAGTGATACAAGTCCAATTTCATTTATCATTATTCCTTATTACTTGGACACATTAATAATTTTTCCTTGCTTTTCCATCACTAAATGATTTGTCACTTTCCTATGAAGTTGATTTGATGGTAGCTTATTTTTTAGGACATTTTTTCCTTGCCTCGCTAAATAGGTTGCAAAATCACCATCAATTAATTACTTTCCCATTATCTCTGTCTCTCATCTTAATTTAAAGCATAACTATCTGATAACCTTGGTGTCCTATCATATTTAATGATCTACTTCCTTTTCATATTCTCCCTCCCATTTGCATTTCTTTAAAAAATTATTTAATAATACCTCTTCCTTCCAACTTTCCAATTTCAAATCAGTGGCCATTTCGAGCATTTCTTATTTGAATTTAAACTCTTCTCACTTTCTATTCACAAGGAATACAAATCAATTGGCTTGTCATTGTCTTTGATCCTTCCTTAAGTGTTAATTATTCTTAACAACATTTTTTGCTAGCCTATCTGCTTCACCATTTCCTTCCCTATATATATGAGTAACTTTGAAGTCTTTCAATTTCGAAATAAGTTCTTGAATTGGGATTAACCATTTGGTCAAGAACCAATTTGGGGCTCATTTATTATGGATAGCATCAATAATTATTATGGAGTCCCCTTCAAGGTGAATTTTCTTTGCTCGAATTTGAAATCCCAAGCTCAAGCCAAGAAGGGTCACTCTTATTTCTACAAAATTATTTATTGTCATCCCTATGGGTTCTAATTCTTGGGCAATTATGATACCTTCCTCATTTATAGCAACACATTTTATCCTTCCATTCTAAGGATCACCTTATACTACTCCATGAAAATTTATTTTAACCCATCTTGCTTGTGGCAGAGTTCATCTAGTGCCTTCCCCATCACTTTCCGTAGCTTTGTCCCCCTCACCTTGGTAGTTTTTAGGAATACCTAATCATATAAATCTCTTAACTAAGTGTTCATCCCACTGAGAGCCTTTCCCCATTTTGTCCTTGGATACTATGTTAGCTAGTTCTACCACCTTGTCTTCTATTTTTCTCATTAGAATTTCCACTAGCACTTCATTATTTTGAAAAATCCTTCTTTTTCTTTCCCTCCATATCTTCCATATATATCTCCCATATTACCTTACTACTGATGGGGTTATCTACCATACTGATTCAAACAAGCCTTTTTTCCCATTCAATTCCATATTTGGAACCAGTTTAGTAAATGTTGAGGTTTGGGGAAATAAAATTATAACTTATCTTGAATGGAATTCCAACATTTATCTGAGTAGTGGTAGTCTACCAATGGATGCTGGCCCTTCAAGGTTAAAAAGATAAAATTATCTACATTCTATGAATCTTAATAGAATGGAAAGACAAATTTAACACATACATTCACAAATAAAAGATCAATCTTTTAAATTTCTTAGAGCTCCTCTATAAATTATTAGAAATCATCTTAAGTTTTCTTCCAATTGTAAAGCGGAAAATCGCGATCGAACCCTAGTTGCTCTCCCCTCTTCCAACTCCGAGGAGAGAGAAGGGAGAGTCTCTAGGGTTGATGGTTTTCACTTAGGGGAGAGACTTTACATTCAAAAGAGGGGTTGAAACCCACAAGATCCAATCCCACACAATGCAAGATTGGATGCTAAATGTGTTTCAAGGTGATGTCATGGAAATGGCGACAAGGCAACAACAAAGTTCAATGTTAATAAGTTAGTTTCAACCATAAAAACAAAACAAAGAACTAAAAACCATTCCAAACATATCAAGAGAGATTTCAAAAAGCATGAAAGAAGTTTAACAAAATAAAAGAAAGGAGAAGAGCCTCCCTAAGATGCTTCCATAATGCCTTTTGATGCTTCTCCCTTGTTTCTCCCCTCTCCAAGTCCCAAATGAGTGTAGCTCTCAGCTTGTAGCACTAGCCATGGATGCCATATGGAGATTCAAGATGGTTGAATATGATAAGCAAATACTATGCAAGAGTAGATAGTGATGCTATGAGAAAGCTCTATGCTAATGCCAGTATAACAACAATACTCTAAAATGCTTCCTTTTGCTTGAGGAGAAGGGTTCTATTTATAGAAGAAATGGGGAAATGAAGGGTTAAGATTGAATGGTTTAATCAAGGGCCAAGTTTGAAAGTTGGGGATCCATGTGCACAATTGGCACCAATAAAACGGTGACAAGTGTCAACATAGGATTGGGTTGAGAGAAGAGGTTGGAGGCATTAAAGGCCTGAGAAGACCTCATGGTTATCTAGAAGGTAAGGGTCAAGTCTAAATTAGGATTACCCACTGGATTAGGAGTTAATGCAAGGATAAACCTTTGTGCAAATGATTAAGAGATAATCATGGTCAAAGCATTAAAGGCTTGATGAGACCCTTGGGTTGCGTAGAGGTTGAGTCAAAACAAATGTTTTAACCATGTGGGAGGGTTTGAGGTAACCATTAATGGTTATTGGAGACTTTGGGGATTAAGTGGTTGAAGGTTGAAAGCCTTCAATGGTTATCAAAGACTTTGAACCATTTAGTGGTTGAAGGTTGGAAGCTTTCAAAGGTTATCCAAGACTTTTAGGCTTTGAGAAGTGACTCCATTTTGCTTAGGAATGTGACAATAATTAGGGGATGGATTAAGCTAATTAGGAAGGGGTTAGAAGAATCTAGAAGGGGATTAGATTTTGCAAGTGGATTTGGTGGGTGAGGGAAAATAGGATTTTATTAAAATAAAAATTCATTTATTTCAATAAATGTGTGCAAGTTGTATTTGGATAAATATTCAAATAAATATTAATTTATTTAAATGAGAAAAAGGAAGATAAAGCATTAAAATGCTTGAAGACTTTGAGGGGAACCATTAAAGGCTTGAAGACTTTAAGGAAAACCATTAAAGTCTTAAGAAGACTATAGAAGGAAGCCATCAAGTTTGAAGACTTTAAAGCCATCAAGTTTGAATACTTTAAGGGAAACCATTAAAGGTTTCAAGTGGGTGAGGATAAATAGGATTTTAAATAAATAATTTATTTAAAATAGTTGTGCAACTTGCTTTTGTAGGAAAATACAAGTGGGTGGAGGATAAAGGTGTTTTAAATAAATTATTTATTTAAAATAATTGTGCAACTTGCTTTTGTAGGAAAATACAAGTGGGTGGAGGATAAAGGTGTTTTAAATAAATTATTTATTTAAAATAATTGTGCAACTTGCTTTTGTAGGAAAATACAAGTGGGTGGAGGATAAAGGTGATTTAAATAAATTATTTATTTATTTAAATGTGAGAGGTGGGATTTTGGGGGTTTTAAATAAATATTAATTTATTTAAATGTGAGAGAAGATTTAATTAAATAAATATGATTTATTTATTTAATTAATGGTCTGAATTTGGTTAAGTGAATTAAATCAAATAAATTGAATAATTTATTTAATTAATAGGAGAATAGGGTTAAGATGAATTAATTAAATATTAATTTAATTAATTATTAATTGATGGTTAAATAATCAAATAAATACTAAGTATTCATTTAATTAAGTGGACAGATTTATGTGACTACATTTGCCCCTCTTTGAGACGGTGCGGTTTATCGCGTCGTTTCAAAGAAAGAAAAATAGGTGTGAAGAAATGCCCCATAAAATGTAAATTTAATGGGTGGTATGCCCCCTCGAGAGATGGGTCGAATGTTTTTTTTTTTTTTTTTAAATCGGGCGATCTCTCGAAAAAGAATGAAAAGTGGAGGGGAGGTAGAATAGAAGAAATTAGAACTAATGATGAAAGAATGGGAGAAAATGGAGTGAATATGAAGAAACAACAAGCCAGCGAGTACCCTGAGGTCATGCAAGAGATACATAGCAGATGTAGTGTGGGGTTTTGATTGATGCTATACAATTGATCAAAATTGGTTGGACAATCTGGTGCAATCGGTTGAATTGCCCCGGTCAAGTCAAAGCGTGACAGTTGATGTCAGTTGGTCGCTTGGACATGATAAAGTCTGAGTAAGTGAATCAAAGTGACCTGATGGTGACTTAGACAATTGATGTAATTGCCCGATGAAGTCAAGGTATATGAAGCAAAATACTCGTTGAGACGTAGACAATTGATGTAATTGTCCATTGGATTGTGTTTGATTGGTTGATCAATTGATAGTGTGTGCGTGAGATGGATGATTGTGGTGAATCATAGCAGCCCCGTTGAGACTAGGTCATTATGATAAATGCCTATTGTAGTCTAGGTTTGCCATAATCGATTACCTGTTGAGACCCGAAGATACTTGATCAGAGTATCTGTTGATAGTCTAGGTGTGCGTGAGTTGATGTACCTATGCAGATAGAGTAACTTTCTTGACTTATTGGATGACTTAGGATAGGAAACACAATCCCTCCTATTTAGAGATGGATGGTGATGAACGTGGCTTGATTAGGTTGATTGGGACACAATGTAGGGTATGTGATGCTGATTGTTGAGATGGGGAGGGTTGGGGGGGTTCGATGTTAGAAGAAATGGAGGACCTATGACTCATTCCTATGGAAGAAGAGGAAAATAGAGTATGCATTATTATGACTATGTATGCATGATATGCAACTATTATGAATGTATGGATGGTTGGAATGCAACCGAATGTAGTATATATAGATGAGATGGAATGACGATCCATAGTGCTCTATTTTCATCATTGAGCTTTAAAATGTTGGAAGAGAATACAAGCATCTTGACATAATGATTCAAGATGACCTGAGTATTCCTTACATGGATTTTATATAGCAAGTTAATACAAACGACTTGATATAAGGGATCAAGTCGACCAGAGTATTGCTTGCGGAACAGACAAGGATTATCTCTATTCATGCATGACTTGGATCGTCCTCCTTGATCTTAGGCTGATCATATCCTGAGACAAGTTCATACCGTACTAAGAGATAAAAAACCTTTATCCAGTTTGGATGAGGTAGGAGGAACCAAAGGAAGAGCATTGCACCTGCAAACAAACAATATATACATAAAGAATAAAGAATATGGATCCTTGGTAATGGTTCATGCTCATATGGTCGAGGTATACGCTGTAGTCAGCAAGCCGTAATGATCTATGACTGCATTTTGTATAAGATCATGTAGCTTGGTGAACTTCCCACGTAGACACCATTAGTACATGCCCCAGTACTTCATCGGAAGTAATGCGCAAACGATACAAAACAATGCTGAAAGATCCCGATACAGATAAACAAATGATTGTACTCATAAATCAACCAAGTATTTGATAGCTTAACATAATTTTCTTGTCAAAGAAAATGTCATCTTGTCTTTGTTTTGGTAAGGAAGGATGCATCCTTGTTGAAGACAGTTTGATTGTTGATGTGGATTGTGTGGTCGATTGGTAAATGGTCATCGTGTGAGTATTTTATCAATGCTTGTTTTGGTATCTGTATGGATGAGTATGTACAATGTGTTGTCATGTTTTTGTGTGATTTTCGATGGGTTTTTCGATGTTTTTGGATTTTGTGTAATAGTTTTTGAATGTTTTTGGATTTTGTGAGTCATTTTTGAATGTTTTTGGATTTTGTGAGTCATTTTTGAATGTTTTTGGATTTTGCGAGACATTTTTGAAAGTTTTTGTATTTTGTGAGACATTTTGGAATGTTTTTGTATTTTGCGAGACATTTTTGAATGTTTTTGCCAATGAATCACCAATAATGTAGAATCCACTTCCATCATCTAGATTATAAGGGCATTGCCCCCAAGTTGGACATGATTTATGAAAAAGCGGGATGCCAGACGCATGAAGTACTTTCTTGGATAACAGATCAAATAACAAGCCATGGTTAGATGGATGGATGTGTGTATGTATGAATGTGATCGCAATGAGCTTGAAAGATACTGGAGCCATTGCCTTTACGAGTGGCGCCTGTTCGCCAGGTTTTCGCCATCGTACTTACCCAAGGTGCCACTGGAGTGGTTGTTCACCGTTTGGATGCATGATTTTTCTTTACTTTTTTGAATGTTTTTGTATTTTCTTTAGGACATTTTTCTGAATGTTTTTGGTATTTTCTTTAGGACATTTTTCTGAATGTTTTTGGTATTTTCTGATATGCAGGGGAGCTTGATGCTCTGTATACCTTAGGTATAAAACCGTTTGAGGTGCATGCTATTGATTGGATCTGCGAGCGGTTCTCCATCTGATGTAGCCAACTGATATGCCCCGGACCCGAATACAGCAGTGACAACATATGGGCCCAACCAGTTTGATTTAAACTTGCCTTGATGTTCTCTGTTTGGTTGGTTGCGAGGATTTTCTTGAAGAACAAGATCACCTACCTCAAATGTACGAGATCTAACTCGGTGATTGTAGCTTCTACTCATGCGCTGCTGATAGGCTTTGAGGTGATTGTATGCAGCTTGTCGCTTCTCATCTAGTAACTCTAAGTCCTGAAGACGAGATACTCTGTATGCTTCATCATCGATGAGATTGTGCAATGAAACTCGTAAGGATGGTATCTCGACCTCAATAGGTAAGATAGCTTCAGCACCATAGATCAATGAATAAGGAGTTGCACCTGTAGGGGTCCGAATGCTAGTTCGATATGCCCATAGCGCTGGATTCAATTGAACATGCCAATCACGGCCGACATCATTGACTATCTTCTTTAGGATCCTCAATATGTTTTTATTGGATGCTTCGGCCTAACCATTGCCTTGTGGGTAATAGGGAGTGGAAAAGCGGTGTTGGATATGAAATTTCTCACAAAGCTCACAAACATCCTGATTTTTGAAAGGAAGACCGTTATCTGTGACAATGGACATGGGCACACCATACCGGCAGATGATGTAATTGAGGATGAATGAGGCGATCTGCTTGCCGGTGACTTGGGTAAGTGGAACAGCTTCGATCCACTTGGTGAAATATTCGGTGGCGGTAATAATGAATTTATGGCCATTGGATGAAGATGGATGGATTTTACCCACAAGATCAAGACCCCATTGACAAAAAGGCCATGGTGTTGTGATTGGTTGCAGTTCTTGAGCTGGTGCATGTATTAGGTCGCCATGAACTTGACATTTTTTGCACTTCTTGACAAAGTAGTAGGAATCCTTTTCCATAGATGGCCAATAGTATCCAACTCGCATGATCTTCTTGGCTAGTGATGGACCACTTGAGTGAGTCCCGCAAATTCCTTCATGTACCTCTTCCAAAGCCTTTGTAATCTCACCTTGTTCTAGACATCGAAGGAGAGTACCATCAAGACCGCATCGGTATAGGGTTTCAGCAATAATGGTATATCGAGCAGTTTGGCGAATGAAGGTTTTACGTTGGTTATTTGATTGGTTGGGAGGAAGGGTGTGATCGCGGAGATAGGTGTAGAACTCACCGTACCATGGGGATTCAGAACCAACAAGGCAACATATCATTTCAGATTCGGGGATATCATAAGCGGGGATCCAAAGTTGTTCTACCAAGAACTCGTAGCGTGTTGAATTCTGTGGAAGATCTAGTAGAGATGCGATGGTAGCCATAGCATCAGCAGCTCGATTCTGATCTCTTGGTATCTGCTCAAAAGTGATAGTAGTAAATGATGTCTTTAGATTGTCCACCATTTGCTTGTATGGCATGAGTTTATCATCTTTGGTCTGATACTCATCTGTTGCTTGTCGAATGACTAGTTGGGAATCGCCATATACTTGCAATTCTTTTAATTTCCATTGTATGGCTAATCTGAGTCCTGTGATCAAGGCCTCATACTCTGCTATGTTGTTTGTGCATGGAAGTGTGAGCCTGTAAGACTTTGGGATGCTATCACCTTGAGGTGTGATAAACAGAATGCCTGCCCCCAAGCCGTGCCTAGTGTATGAACCATCAAAGTATAATTTCCATGACTGTGCTTCTGTAATCATGAATATCTCTTCATCTGGAAAATTGGAAATGAGAGGATGATCACCTATGAGAGGTGCATCGGCCAACTGATCTGCAATAACCTGACCTTTGATAGCTTTACGGTCCACATACTCAATATCAAATTCACTTAGAATCATCACCCATTTGGCTAAGCGACCTGTCAATGCTGCTTTGCTAAGTAAATACTTGAGTGGATCAATCTTTGCAATGAGTTGCACCTTGTGTGTTAACAGATAGTGCCTCAGTTTAGTGGCTGCCAAGATTACTGCTAGGCAAGCTCGCTCAATAGGTGTGTAATTGAGTTCATAGCCCACCAGTGTGCGAGAGATGTAGTAAATAGCACACTCTTTTCCTTCTGCATTATGTTGTGCCAGTAGTACACCCAATGCTGTACTTGTTGCTGAGATATAGAGCAATAATGGTCTACTTGGATCTGGTGGCATCAGCAATGGTGGATTCATGAGATAGTCTTTAAGCGCCTGAAATGCTTGCTGGCATCTGTCATCCCACTGAAAGCGGATGTTCTTGTGTAGCAGGTGTGTGAATGGGTGACACTTATCAGCCAATTGTGCAATGAATCTGTGGATAGATTGAAGCCGTCCTTGTAGTGTTCTTAGCTGACTGGTATTCTTTGGAGGTGGCATGTCCATGATTGCTTTAACCTTTGCTGGATCAACCTCAATGCCTTTGCTTGAGACAATGTATCCTAGAAGCTTCCCGGAGGTCACTCCGAAGACACATTTCTTTGGGTTGAGTCGAACATGGTATTGTTCCAGTCTATCAAAGATTTTATCTAAGATGTGAAGATGTCCTTCTCTAGTAAGTGATTCTGCTAGTAAATCATCCACATAATCTTCCATTATAGTATGCATCATGTCATGGAAGATGGTGGTCATTGCTCTTTGATAGGTCACTCCTGCATTCTTTAGACCAAAAGGCATTACATTCCAGCAGTATGTGCAACATGGACATGTGAAGGCTGTCTTATGTTGGTCCTCGGGTGCGATCTTTATTTGATTGTATCCTGAAAAGCCATCCATGAGTGAAAGCATGGCATGTCCTGCTGTCAAATCTACTATGATGTCGATATTTGGTAGAGGGAAGTCATCCTTAGGACATGCCTTATTCAGATCTCTGAAGTCTGTACAAATGCGGATGCCTCCTTTTGGTTTTCCAACTGGTACAATGTTGGAGATCCATTCTGCATAATCAATTGGTCTAATGAAACCAACATCCAGGAGTTTCTTGAGTTCTGTTTTGACTAGCACGGCAATCTGAGGATGCATCTTACGAAGCTTCTGCTTGACAGGTTTGGCTCCTTTTGCTACTGTGAGATGATGCATGACTAAATCAGGATCAAGCCCAGGCATGTCTGCATATGACCATGCAAAGTTGATCTGACGCTGTTGGAAGAACTCTATAAATTGAGGCTATTCCTCTGGAGTGAGAAGAGATGCCAGATGTATGATATGAGGGTTTTCAAGAGTCCCCACATTGTATTCTTTAGTCTCCTCAATGAGAATCGTCGATCGTTCCTGTTGTGTACTAGCAGGGAGAATGTCAAACCCTTCATCCTCAAGTGCCTCAGAGAGGTTTTCATCGTTGGATATGCTCTTTCTTTTTACTTTTGTTGGATCAAACAGTGCCACAGTGTGGTTTTCACTAGAAGATCCATGTTTTAATGTTATATTTTTGCAGCTGAAGGGTTTGGCATCTGCCCCGAAGTATGCTGCGCTATTAAGTTCAATGGTGAATCTAGCTTTGTGATCCCAGCTTGGTAGATTATCCCTTAATTCCAAAAAGTCAATGATAGCCTCATCGTTTTGGAAGAGGTCAAGACATGGGGGATTTGGTTGGTTCCATTCGATGAGTTCAGGGTGGATAATGGGCATTACTTCATCGATTAAGTTAAGTGTGGGAGATGTATCAGTGAGGGTTAAGACAGTGTGGTGAAGGTCGTTGATGGTACTCTCCCTATCAGAATCCGGCGTAGGATGAGACGTAGGGTCTGTGGAAGATGTTTCCAGCTCAGGTACCCAAGTGGTCTTTATCTGTGCTTCTCCATAAACAGGAATGTCTTTGCGTGGTGGAGGTGGTGACGTGTCTTCCTCATCTGAAGTGTTAAGTTGTACAGAATCAAATTCCCACTCATGTGAGTCGGTCTCTGAATCACTTTCCAGCATCCGATTGCTATACCATACTGGGATGTCTTTAGAATTAAACATGGCAGGTGTGATTGGTTGATGTACCTTTGTAGTGATCGGTGCTACAGGAAGTTTGATGGGGATAAAAGAATCTGGCACAGGAAGTATCGGCAGTGTTGACTCAGTGGCTTCTGCAGGAACTGCTGGTACCATAGATGCTGCTGTAGGTTTCCATACAGTTGCTGCTGCTAATGGTACTATGGATGTAATGGCTGTTGCGAATGGGATTACTGGTTTGATTGGTGGGATGATTGCTATTGTAGATGGTGGAGTTGTGAGCCTCGATGGGGCAGTGGGGATAGTGCTTGATGGTGCTTTGATTATGAAAGGTGTCCTCTTTGCAGTAGGTGGGCAAAATGGTTTGCTGGGTTTTCCTTTGAATCTGAGTTTAGGAAGGATCTCTTTTTCAAAGCCAAGGCCTGTATTACCTTTGGGCTTGAATTCTGGTAGCAGAGGTTCGTGTCGTCCTTGTTTGCAGTATCCCAAAGCACTCTGACCATCATATCCCATTCTTTGCATAATGAGAAGGCCTTTGCCATACTGATCCGTAGGAAGTGTAACTCGCGGTATGTTAGTGGTGATGGGATCTTTATAGATCCATTCTGCCAGGTCCTCATCTTGTGTTTCTTCCTCTTGACTCTTTCCAAGAACGAAAGGTGTCAAAGCACATGCTGGTATGTTTAGTCGTTGCTGGAGTAACTGCTGTGGTTTACCATGTGTTTTAGGAGAAGTGGGCATTTGTCCCACACAAAAGAGTTGACTTAAGTTATATTCCCCGGGACCTTCCTCTGCGACTTTCATTTTAAGCTTTTCTTGCTTGGGTATAGGGGTGTTCAAACTGGCAAGAGAGGTGGGACTTACATATGATGTAGAAGAAATGGCTTCCCTATTATTAGGAATAGTAATTTCTGGTTGATGACTGATATTATGGCAAAATGCAAAGGGATTTGCATCACCCAGGATTGTGATCTCTGCACCATTATGTGGGAACTTGATACATTGATGGTAGGTAGATGGAACGGCTTGCATGGCATGTATCCAAGGTCTTCCTAATAATAGATTATATGGTAGAGGAAGGTCCAGAACCTGACAAATTATGTGTTTTACCACAGGGCCCACTCGGATTGGTAGCACCACCGCTCCTTTGGATGAACGCTCTGCATCATCATAGGCCTTGATGGTGATCTTCTTGCGAGGATCCACTGATTCTATTGCATATCCCAATGCTGTGACCAACTGTAGTGTACAAATGTTTAGGCCTGCTCCATTATCTATCAAGACTCGCTTGATCCTGTGTTGGTTGATAAAGCCTTCAATGTGTAGTGAAGCGTTATGAGGTTGTTGGAAGGAAGAGTTGTCACTTTCAGAAAAAGTGAGACAAGGTGATGACTTTAGATTTCCAACCATGGCTTGAAATTGGTCTGTGTTCAGGTTTGCAGGGACTGATGCCTCTTGGAGTGCTTGATCCAAGATTGTTTTATGAGATGGCGATAGGCGCAATAGTTCTAAAATGGATATGAGCGCAGGCGTTTTATCTAATTGTTCCACAAGATTATATTGCTTTGGGACGGAGGTGGTGCCCTGTGGAGCTGCCTTGATGGTGACCTTGCCACGACGTGTAACAACATTGCAATTTGAGGTGGGATTTTTGAAGGTTATAGTTGCAATTTGTTCACTGGCATCATACAGGTGATTTACAGTGTAGTTATACGCAGCCTGCGTATAATCAGTGGTATCAGTGCCTCGCCGGGAAGTGGAAGGACCCCTTTGATCTTGTGATGGAAGTGGATCCTTGAACATGAGATGATCATTATTGGTTGTTTTTGGGTCATGTCCTTCAATTTCAATTTCTCCTCGATCAATAAGATCCTGAATGAGATCCTTCAATCGGTGACAATTACTTGTCTTGTGTCCTCGTCCTTGATGGAACTCACAGTGTTCAGTATCTCTCCACCATGCTGGTTTGACCTGAGGCTCATAGTTGGATAGTTTAGGTAGAGTGACCAAATTCTGAGAAAGGAGTTGTCGCAACACTGTTTCAATGGGTTCCCCTAAGGGAGTGTATGTGCGTTTTTGTTTTTGTGGACGAGGTCTTGGTTCATCATGAGATGTGATGCGACCTTGATTAGGAGGAACATTTGTGTTATTCTGAGGTGGAGGATTTTGTCCTGCAAACCGAACCACAGGTTGTGCATTTTGGATAGTTCGAGCATCCACAACCCCATCGTTGACGATATTTTTATTCTTGTTCCAGAAGTTTGGTTTATCACTATTGAAGCGCGGGTGAGGACCATCTTTTGGTTCATTAAAGATTTTGATGAGTGCCCTTTCACATTTTATACCCTTGGTGATCATATCGTTAAAGGAGTCTGTGTCTTTGACATCCAGGTGAAATTCCATTTCTTCGTTTAAGTTGGAAATGAAAATTTCCACTAGTTCTCGTTCAGGTAACTGAAGAGAACGTCTGCTAGACATTTGGCGCCATCGTTGCAGGAATACTGAGAATAATTCCCCTGGTTTTTGTTTGGTTTTGCATAGATCAGCCATGGTGATGTCGCGTTCAATGTTATGAGAGTAATGAGATAGGAACTTCTGGATGAGTTCTTCAAATGTTCTAATGCCACCTGGTAGTCGGGAAAACCATGATGTGGTGGTTCCTCCCAAGCTTTGGGGAAAAAGGCGCATTAGGTATGTGTCCTCATAAGCCACTTCAAGACAAGCGGAATGAAATTCTCGGACATGATCACGGGGATCCCCCTTTCCTCTTTATTTTTCAAATTTGGGTGTTTCGAACCCGCGTGGAAAGGGTGGCATATAAAGATTCCTATCAAAAGGATAGGGACAGATGTCGTTAAGTGAGAATTGATTGGTCTTAACAACACTATGAAGTTGTTGGGCGAGATTCTCGACTTGTTGCCGCAACATCTCTATTTCATTTGGAGGAGGAGGTGGTGGGTTACCTCGAGGAATGTTATATCTGATGGGATCTCTACGCCTTTCCTCCTCATGGTGACTTTGTCTTTCTGATGCTTGTCTTAATTGGGAAAGATCAAAGTCTGAGGGGAGTTTGGCTCCTTCTTGAGCAAGTCTTAAGAAGTGAGCATCTGCGTTGCTCCTTAGTATTTCATCAAATAATATGTTAAAATGAGGGTTATGCTGAACCCTTTCGATTGTTGAAGGAGTGGGACTACTTGGGTTTTCATCATTTACATTTCCTCCAAGTGCTTCTTGAAATTCATTGAGGTTGTCCTCTTCTTCCTCAATTTCTATTTCTCGTTGCCTTGATCGCGATCGGGTTTGAGCCATTTTGTTTCCAAGTTTGTGTTGAAGTTGATTGAAGATGATGATGAGTTGTTCGATGAAAGATGGATGATTAGTGGATTGTAGATCTCTAGCACTCTAAAGGTAAATGTAACCAGAATTCTTTCTTTGAATTGCTTGTTTGTTTTGATGAGTTTGGATGTGATAAGGTGTAGAGAAATCTGAGATGTGTTACAGATTTTGACTACCTAGTAATGAGAGGATTCACTCATGAACTAGTTTTAACCTGCGTAGATGTGTCTCTTAGGATGAGCTTATCCTAGATGTAGAAACAATCTAAAAAGTGATGTGATGTGTTTGATTTCAAGCAATATCTAAAAAAAGAATCTTGGGACAAGAACCTCTTAATGTTTTGAGAGTTTTGGGATGGATTGATGATGAAGTGATGATGTATGAGTGAGATGATGGATGTTTTGTTTTTCAACTTTCAATAAAAACTTTGTGTCACAAATGGAACAAACTCTTCTTCTTCCCTTTCAGGTGTTGGTGGCACTTCTCGAGCTATGTTGTAGGTGATACAAATGTTTGGCAAGAAATTGGGATTAATCTTTCCTCCTTGATTTTTGTGATAACTCAGAGCTCTATATTGCATAAAAGCTCTGCGGTTTAATGATTCAGAATCAAACTCGTTTGTTTTACCTTGAAGATAGAGACGCATGCGATGTAGAAAGACTCTATGTGAGACAAAGATTTGTCTATTGAGATAGAAGAATTTCCTCCTTTTGATCAAAGCCTTTGAGCTTAATGGTCTTCTTTTCAAGGTAATATTCTGATGACACTTCTTCTTTCACAAGATGTGAAGAATGGTCATAAAAGTTGTGACTCTGTGTTGTTTGCACTTTGTTTTTGGTATTTTTGGTTGTGTTGACAGATGTTGGATGAATACTTTGTTTTTGGGATTGATTTTCTGATTTTTCTTTGACAAGAAAACAAAGCAAGCACACAAACACAAAATTGTAGCCTCAAAGGCACAAATGAGTATGGGTCTAGATCAACCCAATCCTTGGACTTGTTTTTGACCCTTCCTTTAGATTTATTTTAAGGTGTATTTCCAAAGCCTGAAGTCGGCTTAATTCGCACTAGGTCTGTAAAACGAACACACTTCAAACACTTTTTATCCCTAAGGTCAAATGGCCAGTTGTGATAAATTTAGCCCACATCTTGATATTTCTTCGACTTTGGTACTACATACCTTATGAATCCCGCCGTGGCAGGTAAGGATGTGATATACTAAGTCTTGCATGAGCATAACAAATAGATGATCCCTATGATGGGGGAGTCACCACTTTTATCAAGCCACAAGTGAATTTTCAAAAAGCTATGTTTCTACTCAAGGAAATATGTATGGTGAGTATCTTGGGAGCAAAACCATCTATGCTCTTGCACTAAATTATACCTCAAATATCCTCAATCAATAGAACAGGTGGGCTACTACTTAAAGGTGTTTAGTCATGTTCGATGGCTTTGGACATAAGTTCATTCTGCAGTGACTCACTTAAGAGCCTTGTAACTGGTGGTGGGGCCCATTTGTCCTTTCGGCCAGTTACACTGTAGGAACAGCTATACCCAAGGCTACAGCTTTCGCTCTCACCTGATTTCTATAGCGGCTCGAAGGATTTACCGCTCGAGGTCATTCCCAAGAGTATCGATCCCTTGGCAGGCCTCTCTTAAAAAGATAAAATGTGAGTGTTACTAACACTTTTCTCTTGCACCTAGGACCACGAAAGCCAAGGGAGAGGATAGTGTGTGTTAGAAGTAGGACCACTCAACCAACTCTTTGCACAAGTGTGCCAAGCATGAAAAACACCTGTTCTTTTTAATCTATCATTGCAATGTGATCTAACTATTTGGAGATGTTGCTCCAACAATCATGGTGTTCTTTTTAATTTTCAAAGGCAATTGTTTGAGTAAACTAGAATTTGAAAATCCTGGTCAACTTAATGAAAAATACGTTTGCATGAAGTAAAATTGCTTTAAAAATGAGACAAGTTGATTGTGAATTTTATTTGCACCAAAAATGGAAGTGTGGATTGTGAGTTTTATCTTGATGCAAGAAATAAATTTTGCCTTGTTTATTTTAAGCACCAAAACGAAGTTTGTTTCCTAACTTGCAAAAAAAATAAAGTTGTTTTTGTATAAGTTTGTGGTTCTTTTTACCTTGGAACAATGAAATTCTTTTTAAGAGCCCCAAACAAATATGGGATTCTTTTTTTTTAAAAGCCCAAAGTTGAAATGTGAAGTTAATTTTAAACCAAAATAAAAAGTGAGTTCATTTTTAAAACCAACTTAAAAAAACAAGTTAGTAAAAAAATATAAATCTACTTTTTAATCTAATTTAAATCTGCACAAAAGAGAAAAATAGTTAGTAAAATCCGCCTATTTGGTGGGCTTCTACAAGCCTAATTTTTTTTTTTTTGGTTACAAGGTGATTTGTACAACGTTTTGTTACAATAGTGCTAGTCTGCGTTTGAACAGAGGCACTATTTAACACAAACGCACTAAAAGAAAGGGAAAGATAGAGAAGGAAAAAAGCACTGAAACAGGGTGAATAGCGCCAAAATAATGTCAAATGCACCAAAACAGTGTCAAAAGCGCAACCTGTGTGACATTTTCAACATTCAAACATGTTATTGGTTAAAAAAAAAAAAGTTGATCTTTTTGGTGTTTGGATTCACGTCGGGTTCACCAAATGATGTCATGGAAATGGGGACAAGGCAACAACAAAGTTCAATGTTAATAAGTTAGTTTCAACCATAAAAACAAAACAAAGAACTAAAAACCATTCCAAACATATCAAGAGAGATTTCAAAAAGCATGAAAGAAGTTTAACAAAATAAAAGAAAGGAGAAGAGCCTCCCTAAGATGCTTCCATAATGCCTTTTGATGCTTCTCCCTTGTTTCTCCCCTCTCCAAGTCCCAAATGAGTGTAGCTCTCAGCTTGTAGCACTAGCCATGGATGCCATATGGAGATTCAAGATGGTTGAATATGATAAGCAAATACTATGCAAGAGTAGATAGTGATGCTATGAGAAAGCTCTATGCTAATGCCAGTATAACAACAATACTCTAAAATGCTTCCTTTTGCTTGAGGAGAAGGGTTCTATTTATAGAAGAAATGGGGAAATGAAGGGTTAAGATTGAATGGTTTAATCAAGGGCCAAGTTTGAAAGTTGGGGATCCATGTGCACAATTGGCACCAATAAAATGGTGACAAGTGTCAACATAGGATTGGGTTGAGAGAAGAGGTTGGAGGCATTAAAGGCCTGAGAAGACCTCATGGTTATCTAGAAGGTAAGGGTCAAGTCTAAATTAGGATTACCCACTGGATTAGGAGTTAATGCAAGGATAAACCTTTGTGCAAATGATTAAGAGATAATCATGGTCAAAGCATTAAAGGCTTGATGAGACCCTTGGGTTGGGTAGAGGTTGAGTCAAAACAAATGTTTTAACCATGTGGGAGGGTTTGAGGTAACCATTAATGGTTATTGGAGACTTTGGGGATTAAGTGGTTGAAGGTTGAAAGCCTTCAATGGTTATCAAAGACTTTGAGCCATTTAGTGGTTGAAGGTTGGAAGCTTTCAAAGGTTATCCAAGACTTTTAGGCTTTGAGAAGTGACTCCATTTTGCTTAGGAATGTGACAATAATTAGGGGATGGATTAAGCTAATTAGGAAGGGGTTAGAAGAATCTAGAAGGGGATTAGATTTTGCAAGTGGATTTGGTGGGTGAGGGAAAATAGGATTTTATTAAAATAAAAATTCATTTATTTCAATAAATGTGTGCAAGTTGTATTTGGATAAATATTCAAATAAATATTAATTTATTTAAATGAAAAAAAGGAAGATAAAGCATTAAAATGCTTGAAGACTTTGAGGGGAACCATTAAAGGCTTGAAGACTTTAAGGAAAACCATTAAAGTCTTAAGAAGACTATAGAAGGAAGCCATCAAGTTTGAAGACTTTAAAGCCATCAAGTTTGAATACTTTAAGGGAAACCATTAAAGGTTTCAAGTGGGTGAGGATAAATAGGATTTTAAATAAATAATTTATTTAAAATAGTTGTGCAACTTGCTTTTGTAGGAAAATACAAGTGGGTGGAGGATAAAGGTGTTTTAAATAAATTATTTATTTAAAATAATTGTGCAACTTGCTTTTGTAGGAAAATACAAGTGGGTGGAGGATAAAGGTGTTTTAAATAAATTATTTATTTAAAATAATTGTGGAACTTGCTTTTGTAGGAAAATACAAGTGGGTGGAGGATAAAGGTGATTTAAATAAATTATTTATTTATTTAAATGTGAGAGGTGGGATTTTGGGGGTTTTAAATAAATATTAATTTATTTAAATGTGAGAGAAGATTTAATTAAATAAATATGATTTATTTATTTAATTAATGGTCTGAATTTGGTTAAGTGAATTAAATCAAATAAATTGAATAATTTATTTAATTAATAGGAGAATAGGGTTAAGATGAATTAATTAAATATTAATTTAATTAATTATTAATTGATGGTTAAATAATCAAATAAATACTAAGTATTCATTTAATTAAGTGGACAGATTTATGTGACTACACAAGGGTTAAGAAAGCAAGGCTACCCTCTTTTGTAAAGAATGTTGATAGAAGAATTAAGCTAGGAATGCATAGAAAGTGACAAAGATTCACTTATAAACTGAGATAGGGATATAGGATGAAGCTGCGGACCTGGAATTAGTAGTAAAATGTCGATACGGCGCTGTCCTGCAAATTTGAGCAAAAGTTGACGGGACGATGGCGCCCGGCGTGCACACGGTCCTCCGAAAAATCCGCAAAACGAAGGGGGATCTATTCGTCTCTGCACAAGGATTCCAGATCTTCAATTTCAGCCGCGTACCTGCAACCTACACACAAAAAAGCGAAGATGATTGGGGGGTTAGGGATTAGGGGTTTGCCCTTAGGTCAAACCCCGGTTTTGGAATTAACCAAGAAATGAGAAATGCTTGTAAATGTAATGTAAAACAAGTACTAACACCTTGTTGTAAGGATGTTTGTATCCTTATGTGCGAAGGTATAGATGTTGTTGTTTGTTGTATGTTGTATGTTGTAGCATGTAGTAAGTGATCTCCTCTTCAATGGTTGAATCCTTGTCTTGAATGCAACACTTAGCCTTGAATGGAGACTTAGAATGATCAATTGCTTGAAGGAATGCTTGAATGCTTGAATGCTTGAGTATAGTTTCCACGCTTGTACACATATGTTCTTCTTACTTTTCCTCTACCCAAATGGGAGAGAAAAATGGAGTTTATATACTTGTCATTTAGGGCTGATAGACTGATTTTCCCGACCTTAGGCCGACCTGGAAAGATAATTTTCCAATTTGCAAACATAAAGACCCGAAGTCCAAAAGAGACCGGGCCCAAAATAGGACCCAGGGACCAGGGCGCTGGGCGCCATGGTCCTGGGGGACCAGGGCACTGGGCGCCCTGGTCCTGAAGGACCAAGGCGCTGGGCGCTCTGGTCCCACCTCCCAGGACAGTAGGGTGCAAAGGAGGTTCAGGCCAGGGTGCAAGAAAATGCAGTTTTTGGTGTCATAATCAGGTTTCGGGGTCTCCATTCAAGTTGCGTGTTGCGTCGCCATCGTGAAGACCGAAATGCAGTCGAAATTGCAAGTGTCGCAATTTTAGGACGCTACACCAATATCAATGCTTTGATCTAGATTTCTAGTCGGAGGGTAAATCCTCTCATTTTTATCCCCTGCTCCTCATTAGAAGTTTAGTCTCCAAATGAAAATACTAAAAATACAAAAAAACCACATACTTTCATATTAGTCAGTCTCTAAATGATATATTTCAGTCTCCAACCAAAGTTTACTATCTAAACGAGAGTTCTTCTTCATTCAGCATTTTCCTTCCTTCAAAAGTTAATAGGGTTAGGGTTACTTGTTCACATGGTGTAGATGTGGACAATTTTACCTACCAAACTTGTTACCTCTGTACAAATAAGAAGCAACAAAACATCCATAAGAAATTAATTTCATAAAAGCATGCTGAAAACAACAAGTGAAGAAGGCGTGATAAGAACCCTAACTCTAGCCTATACAGTTTGATATCACTCACACTTACACTACCTTATGATAAAAGAAAACTAGGCATTTCTTTGTATTAACAAACATCAAATCTGACAACGCAAAAAGAAACCCTAATGACCAAAGCATTTTTCTCAAACCCACTTATCTTTCAAAACACTACCAAATCTTGACTGCCAACTAAAAATCACTTAAAAGTTGAAGAAGACTCACCTCAGTTACAAATTAACTTCATACAAAGATCATTCATGTCTCTTGTCTCACCTTTTCAATCATAGGTTTGAGTTTCTTTCTTTCAGCCTAACGTTCTAAGAAAATTGAATAAAAACGGTATTTAATTATGCTCCCTACGAATATTCTCAGTTCCCTATTTCCTAAATTTTTCTTCGTAAAACAATTACTTCTCCTTGATGATATTAATATCTAAATCTATTTCCATCAAAGACTTTTCAAGCACTTCAACGATAGTGCTATGTCTTCCTTCCCCATAATCTAGATCCATCCTATCTTCTCCATTGCACTTTGTGGTTGCCAACTACTTTATAATCTGATCTTTCTTACTCTGAAGTTCATTAACTTCTACAGTCATTATATCTTTTCTATTTCTTATGATTCCCATCATGCTGAAACCTATTTCACTTTTCAAAGATTATTCAATACGTTCTTGAATTACTGGTTGAACCAATAATTCAACAACTTAGAATGGTTGAAGATGGTTCAACTAGTACATCAGGATAGACATAGCGCTACCGTTGAAGAGCTTGTCATGACTCTCATGGAAATAGATTTAGATGTTGTTATTGTCAAGGAGAAGATCTTGTTTGAGGAAGAAAAGTTCAAGGAATGGAGGAGTGAGAATATTTGTAGGATAGTTACATACCATTTTTTTTTCAATTTTCTCAAAATTTTAGCTGAAAGAAAGAAACTAGACCAGTAATGCAGATTTGTGAAAGATTGTTGGCTGAAAGAGAGAAACTCGACCAATAATGCAGATCTCTTTCTCCTCTAGGAAACATGTTGCCTTGCCAGTTCTATGATAATGCACATCTATGAAGAAGAATTCCTATTTTCCCCCAGCACAACTGCAACATTTAACAACAATTCAAGTGTTGTTTCATTGATGGGGGCTTCCTCATTAGACAGATCTCTTTCACCACTAGAGAACTTGGTTGCCTTGTCACTTTGGGGAAGCTGTGAAAAATAATCCTTCAAGGTATTTCAACTCCTTGTTGATTAATATGGGGGATTCATCGGCACAAACTTCCAACCTGATACCTTGTCCTTTCAATTTATTCCTTGGACAATTTACCTTCTTCTCTTTGATGTGTAATCCCCTGCATTCTGCTTCTTCATTCCCCAAAAGTAATTAGGGTTATCTTTACTAGATAGGGAAAGTGGATTTTTACAACTGCTTCCAGCTTGATTGCCTAGGAAACACTTCTTTACAAGGTGTTAATTGTAACTTCCAAGGCATAGTCTATCCCATTGAATTCCTTTGATACAATAGTTAATTCAATCAGAAAATAAATAAAAATTAACCTAACATACATTATTAATTATTATTTATGCTATTATATTAAATAGATCCAACATATTGATTCTATATCATTTAAAAATATTAGGTCTTATTTTAAAATTTTAAAAAATGATATAAATAAAAATTTAATTTAATTTAGAGTAATAAAAATATTTTCAAAAATTTATTGTTTAAAAATATCATTTTTTTTTTCAGATGTGCTTTGGATGTGAAGTTTATTTCTTTCTATTATTTGAACTGATCTTGAACAGAACTTGGATCAACTTGTTAATGTTCTGAAGTATAATTTCCACTTATATCTTAATTTCAAGAACATAAAATGATGGATGTTCATATAAGTTTTTCATTATAAAAAATGGGTTTTACAAGGACCCGAAGCTCAAAGTGAGAGAGAAAAACAAAACATAAATAGTCACTAACTAGTCTAGAACCAATGACAAAACAACTACAAAAATAGGGGCCAAGCCCACACAACAAAAACACAAAATAGTAATAGAGAGAAACTAAAAACCACTAAACCAAAGATTGCATCAGCTCTTACTTATTTTAGATCATACTCTTGTTGATTTCCTTGAGCTCATCCATGATGAACCTAGAGGTACTCTTCTCCTGGATCTTGCTTCTTGTCCTCATATAGGGACCCTGCAATTTCAGCTCCTGTATTTTCTTCTCCTCTTTGGTGTCTGAGGGTGGGATACTAGTGGTGGGCTGATCTCTTTGGTCTGTAATCATTGTATTGACCTTTTTAAGACCTTGAGCATTGTTATTCATGGCTTCCCTAATAATATTAGCTAGATTCTTCAGGTTTCCCTTAATCTCTTCCAAGATTATTTCCAACTAACCAATCCTTGATTCATGATTCATTTTCATGATCTTAACATCTTTTGTAAGCTTTTGTGTCTTTCGGAGAATTTCATCAGTTTTGCTTGGCATGGGTGTCTTAGGAAAAGTTTCAATGATACCCTTAATTCCTTCCTTCAACATATTGATCTCCTTACTGACCCAAAAAAACAAATTTTTCATGTCTTTTGATAGAGTTATTAAGGAGAATATCAAAATTAGTCTTTTTTAGTATCCCCCTATTCCTCTTGTTCAACATTAATAGTGATGTCCAGCTTTATTTCCTTCTCCTTTCCCTTGGATTTCCAACTTTTTCCGAATTTGGACTTTTTCATGTTTGTTGGGTCAGAACCCTGTAAATTAGGGTTAGGGGTTTTATACTTATAGGTATCCCATCTAGGGTATTTGTTTCTTCTGATGCTACTAGTGTTAGGTGTAATATTTTGTTGGGGGCCCTCCTCTTGAGAAGGACACCATTATGGATTATCCGAGACATGAGGTCCTACCAATCCATAGCCATACCAGACTCTTCTTCCTCCATCTCCATATCAGACACATATTGTAAATCAGGGTTCATCAAATAATTAGGGGTTTTTACAACCAAGGAGGGTTTATCCCCATTATCCTTATCATACTCCATGAGGAGCATGATTAAACCCCATGCAAAATAGGGTTGTCCCTATTTTTGGTGTGATTCGGCGAGCTATTTTCAAGAGAAGATAATAGATAGAAAGGCAAAGAAATTCTTCTGTTATGCCTAAAATAATTTAATATCATAAAGTGGTAAGAGAAGGTACTAACATAGTGACAATCAAGGGTAATGTACCTCATAATCACTTTGGCCATCTCCACCCAAAGTGATTGTAGGACCTTCCTGTTATAGCCATCATCCTTCATCTTTCACACCCTTTTTCTCTCACTTTCTTTGTCAAAGAATGCCAAAATGGCTTCTTCCACCACCTTCCTCTCTTTTTAAAACTTCTTTCCTTCCTTCTACAATCTAGTTATCTCTTCAATGAAGGTTTCATCAATTCTAAACTCTACTCCAAAGGTTATGAGGATACCTTTCTCCGAACCATTCACAAAATCTTGTGTTAATTTTGGGTCATTGCGATGAAGCCTCTCGAGATATGGGACAAGGCCCACATTAGTAATCTCTATCCATAGCTCTTTATTATTTTTTAATTTCTTGTAGGAAGTAGGCTCCATTTTGTTTTCATCAACTCTCATAAGAAGTTTACCTCTACAAAAAATGGATGTTGGTACCAAACCCAAACTAGGAAATGAAAAACTAGATACAAAAGAAAGCTCTAGAAACTTTGGTTTTGAATTTCGAACTCAAATCCCACAAAAGATTATTATTGATTTGGTAGTCTATCATCATTAATGCGATAAGAATGGTCACTGCATTCAACATCCTTTCTAGTCAGTTCACACAATTGTATCGATAGTTTCCTTTCTTGTCCACCACCGTATATCCACATAGTCCACACCAATATTCGCCAAGTGGTCAGTTGGTTTGTTACCTTCCCAATAAATATGAGAAATTTTGAAATCATCTAATTTTTCAATCATGATATGGCACTCTTGAATTAAATGATTGATACTCCATCTATGATTGGTTTGTTTACTCACACATTTGTTGATGTTTAGAGATTCATTCTCAAGCTCTAATAGCCATTTGTAACCCAATGTAATCATCTTTAGCCTCATTCTAGTGGTTTATCTGGGTGCCTAGTGAGAGTACCACCGCACAAGCAAGCCTACCATTATGGTCTCAAGAAACTCCCCATTAGCATTGATTTTGATCCACCCACTTAAGGGAGGGTCCCAAACAACATTATTTCTCATCTGCTTTAACTTGATAGTAGGTTTAGGAATATCCCAGCTGATATACCATCTATTGATAATATCCTAGTCCTGAGTCAAAGTAGGAATAGGAGGTCTATCATGTGAGAAGGACAAGAAGAGAAAAAGTTATCCTTAATGGTATTTTAGACTTTTCGAGCAATAGATAGACGAGAGGACTCTTTGTCCCAAAAGGTCTCGTTGTTTCTTTCTTTCAAAATCCCCCAAGACAGATGGGGTAACATAAGGTACTATAGCACTCTGAGAGAAGGATTATTTGAAGGGAAACACCACTGGAACCAACAGTCCAAGAGGCTTCTAGGAAGGCACCACATAATTCCTTAGAGATTAAAAAAAAGAGCCCAAACATCTCTCAAATATGAGTAATGGAGAAGCAAATGCATAGCATCTTCAGTATATTCCTTGCACAAAGATTATCTGTTTATGCATAAAGAGCTAGAAGAAGATATAAATTTTTGGAATCAACAACTTGTTCCAAATAGTTGACTAGAAAGGGGTAGGAACAAAGGATCTCATCAATAGGTAGAAAGCATGAGAAATGGGAAAAACTACTGAGGAAGAACCACTCCACACGAAAGAGTCTGCAACAAGAAAAGATGGAATGTGAATATTAGCAAGCCATAATTAAAGGGGATTTAGGATGGGGTCCACACTCATAATTTTGATCTAGTTACCCTCTTTGATATAATCAATGACCTAGTAGCCAAACCTCTCCACACATCTCTCTTTAAGTTGAGCCACACAATGGAAGTCAATTAGAGGCCAATCACCAACCCACCAATCATCCCAGAAAAAAATTATCCTCCCATTTCTAAGGACCCATATTGAAAATTAAGAATAATATCTTTGGAATTATGAAAATTAGTCCAAAGATACGAAGTTGCCACAGGCAAATTGTAATCTTCTAAAACACTTTGGCCAGAGATATCAAAAACATGGTATTTTTTATGCCAAATAGAGATCCATTCATCAGAATCATCTCCACAATTTTTTTTCCATGAGGGCTTTGTTGAAGTCACAAATGTGCCTAATGGAAAGGCCTCCAAGTCTGTTTGGGAGACACACTTGATCCCAGGCCATAAGATGAAGGTTATTTTTAGATCTAGTACCTATTGATGCAGAGGATCTTGGAAAACCAATCACAACTCTAGGATCATGCTAATCCATCTATATTTTTACCATTACAAAAATCTATTACAGGCATATTCCATCATACTTCAACAATCAATCAATCAAAAAAACACAAACTTGATCCAGGTATCAAATTTGCCAACTTGTTGTCCCTTTGGATAGACCTGTACAAAGAGGTATATAAATATCTAACTAGATATAAAAAACTCAATCCCTTCAGTCCGAACCTGAATAGCTTTCTTACAAACAACATATCCCAAATTTAGCCAAATCCAACGGTTAGATTAAAAGTTATGGTCTTTTCACCAAGACCCATTTCTGCTGTCCCCAAATAAGACATGTGCATGCCTAGTCCATCTAGGGCATCAAATATATTTCACAAAACAAAACCAAATGATTCCAAACTAATATAAAATGAAATATTTATGAATCTAGTTTCATTATATGTAAGCCATTAAATTTTCAAATGGTTAAATCATTAGATAGTCACAAACCCTTGTCTGCAACTCCATTGAAGATAGTTTACAAATAATTTTCACCAAAATCTTCATAACCTACACAAATGTGCATCAAAATGACTTAGGCCAAAATGAAATGAAATCTGATTCATATATCTTTCCAATGAATCTATTTTTTGGTCATAATTCTTCCCAATGAGTCTGTACCAAATGCTGCAACATGACTATTCTCAGGAAATCTCAAATCTACAAACAACCACTTTCACCAAAACTTTCATAACTTACTCATTTCTTCATTAAACTGGACCAAACTAAAAGAATGAGAAAGAGGATTCATTCTACTATCTAAACATTATAAATATACAGGGTTTCTAGGCCATACATGGTCGTACAAGGCCTAGAAACAACAACTTAACACAAAAACACCAATCAAAATGCAAGTTTTAAACACACCAATTTGTTCCAAAACTTTATCCTCCTTCTCTATTATTCTAATAATGATTTTGTTTGACCAATACAACATATTTATAGACTCTTTGGTAGTTATAAACCATCCAACTACCTTTATGACCCTTCATCTTCCCTTTTACCACTTTATGTGCAATTTTTGCACTTTTGCAATTTTCTTGCAACTTTGACACTTTTTTCTAGTGTCTCCCCAAATTGTAAAAAATCTTATAGACTATTTGAGATATTTCACATTGATTTTACCCTTCCATGGGTTATTTCAACAATCTTGATCTTATAGACCAAACTGGGACCTAAAGAACAACTTTTAACAACTTTATTCAAATAATTACAATAATTGATCTTGTCTTTACAAATGGATTCATGATGAATCAATACATCATAAAAATTATCAAAGTGACTTAAAACATCACTTTTCTCCTGGTGACCTCATGTTCTTGGGTGCTCTTGCACCATACTACCGACCTTGAAAGTTTTCCAAGTCTCTTGGAAATGTGAATGCAACAACCTCTTTGTCTTTACCTCTTTTTCTTCTTATCATGCCTCTACATCCTTCTCTTGCCTTCAATCAAGACTCCCAGTTATGGAGTTCATACTGGTTGCTCCTCAAGATGCTACTCCAAACATAAGTTCACCCTCAATGCTGCACCAAACTCACCAACTATCTTGCCTCACCTAGGAGTCCTTTCCTTGCCTCTCTCCCTGGGACTTTTGGCAACCCACTGGACCTCCTGCTCAGGCCCCTTGGACCATCTCCTATGGGCCCATGACAGAAGTTCATGTCTACCTACTTGTAGCTAGTGGACAAGCACCTACAACCATAAAATATTAGCAAAAACCAAATAACAAATCTTCTTGGGCTAGGTCCTGGTGTGGATTGCCTCCTTCGGCACTCTAACCACACACTCAGGCTCTTCTAGCTCTGATACCAATTTGATGTAGAGGATCTTGGAAAACCAATCACAACTCTAGGATCATGCTAATCCATCTATATTTTTACCATTATAAAAATTTATTAGAGGCATATTCCATCATACTTCAACAATCAATCAATCAAGAAAACATAAACTTGATACATGTATCAAATTTGCCAACTTGCTGTCCCTTTGGATAGACCTGTACAAAGAGGTATATAAATATCTAACTAGATATAAAAAAAACTCAATCCCTTTGGTCCAAACCTAAATAGCTTTCTTACAAACAACATATCCCAAATTTAGCCAAATCCAATGGTTAGATCAAAAGTTATGGTCTTTTCACCGAGACCCATTTCTGTTGTCCCCAAATAAGACATGTGCATGCCTAGTCCGTCTAGGGCATCAAATATCTTTCACAAAACAAAACCAAATGATTCCAAACTAATACATTATGAAATATTTATGCATATAGTTTCATAATATATAAGACATTAAATTTTCAAATGGTTAAATCATTAGATAATCACAAACCCTTGTCTACAACTCCATTGAAGATAGTTTAAAAATAGTATTCACCAAAATCTTCATACCTTACACAAATGTCCATAAAAATGACTCAGACCAAAATGAAATGAAAGGTGATTCATATATCTTTTCAATGAATCTATTTTGTGGTCATAATTCTTCCCAATAAGTCCGTACCAAATGCTGCAACATGACTGTTCTTAGGAAATCTCAAATCTGCAAACAACCACTTTCTCCAAAAATTTCATAACTTATTCATTTAATCATTAAACTACACCAAACCAAAAGAATGAGAAAGAGGATTCATTCCACTATCTAACCATTATAAATATATAGGGTTTACAGGCCATACATGGTCGTACAAGGCCTAGAAACAACAACTTAACACAAAAACACCAATCAAAATGCAAGTTTTAAACACACCAATTTGTTCCAAAACTTTATCCTCCTTTCTTCCAATAATAATTTTTTTTGACCAATACAACATATTTATAGAATCTTTGGTAGTTATAAACCATCCAACTACCTTTATGACACTTCATCTTCCCTTTTACCACTTTATGTGCAATTTTTGCACTTTTACATTTTTTGCAAATGTTGCACTTTTGCAATTTTCTTGCAACTTTGACATTTTTTTCTAATGTCTCCCCAAATTGTAAAAAATATTATAGACTATTTGAGATATTTCATGTTGATTTTACCCTTCTATGGGTTATTTCAACAATCTTGACCTTATAGACCAAACTGGGACCTAAAGAACAACTTTTAACAACTTTATGCAAATAATTACAATAATTGATCTTGTCTTTACAGATGGATTCATCATGAATCAATACATCATAAAAATTATCAAAATGACTTAAAACATCACTTTTCTCCTGGTGACCTCATGTTCTTGGGTGCTCTTGCACCATACTACAAACCTTGAAAGTTTTCCAAGTCTCTTGGAGATGTGAATGCAACAACCTCTTTGTCTTTACCTCTTTGTCTTCTTATCATGCCTCTACATCCTTCTCTTGCCTTCAATCAAGACTCCCAGTTATGGAGTTCACACTGGCTACTCCTTAAGGTGTTGCTCCAAACATAAGTCCACCCTCAATGCTGCACCAAACTCACCAACTATCTTGCCTCACCTAGGAGTCATTTCCTTGCCTCTCTCCCTAGGACTTTTGGCAACCCATTGGACCTCCTTCTCAGGCCCCTTGGACCATCTCCTATGACCCCATGACAGACCTTCATGTCTGCCTACATGCAGCTAGTGGACAAGAACCTACAACCATAAAATATTAGCAAAAACCATAAAATCTTCTTGGGCTAGGTCTTGGTGTGGATTGCCTCCTTCGGCGCTCTACCCACACACTCAGGCTCTTCTAGCTCTAATACCAATTTGATGCAGAGGATATTGGAAAACAAATCACAACTCTAGGATAATGCTGATCCATCTATATTTTTACCATTATAAAAATTTATTAGAGGCATATTCCATCATACTTCAACAATCAATCAATCAAGAAAACACAAACTTGATCCATGTATCAAATTTGCCAACTTGCTGTCCCTTTGGATAGACCTGTACAAAGAGGTATATAAATATCTAACCAGATATAAAACACTCAATCCCTTCAGTTCAGACCTGAACAACTTTCTTACAAACAACATATCCCAAATTTAGCCAAATCCAACGGTTAGATTAAAAGTTATGGTCTTTTCACTGAGACCCATTTCTGTTGTCCCTAAATAAGACATGTGCATGCCTAGTCCGTCTAGGGCATCAAATATCTTTCACAAAACAAAACCAATTGATTCCAAACTAATAGAAAATGAAATATTTTTGGATCTAGTTTCATAATATGTAAGCCATTAAATTTTCAAATGGTTAAATCATTAGATAATCACAAACCCTTGTTTGCAACTCCATTGAAGATAGTTTAAAAATAGTTTTCACCAAAATCTTCATAACTTACACAAATGTGCATAAAAATGACTCAAACTAAAATTAAATGAAAGCTGATTCATATATCTTTCCAATGGATCTATTTTGTGGTCATAATTCTTCCCAATGAGTCCGTACCAAATGCTGCAACATGACTATTCTCAGGAAATCTCAAATCTGTAAACAACCACTTTCACCAAAACTTTCATAAATTATTCATTTATTCATTAAACTACACCAAACCAAAAGAATGAGAAAGAGGATTAATTCCACTATCTAACCATTATAAATATATAGGGTTTCTAGGCCATACATGGTTGTACAAGGTCTGGAAACAACAACTTAACACAAAAACACCAATCAAAATGCAAGTTTTAAACACACCAATTTGTTCCAAAACTTTGTCCTCCTTCTCTATTCTTCCAATAATGATTTTGTTTGACCAATACAACATATTTATAGACTCTTTGGTAGTTATAAACCATCCAGCTACCTTTATGACCCTTCATCTTCCCTTTTACCACTTTATGTGCAATTTTTGCACTTTTACATTTTTGCAAATATTGCACTTTTGCAATTTTCTTGCAACTTTGACACTTTTTTCTAATGTCTCCGCAAATTGTAAAAAATCTTATAGACAATTTGAGATATTTCATGTTGATTTTACCCTTCTATGGGTTATTTCAACAATCTTGACCTTATAGACCAAACTGGGACCTAAAGAACAACTTTTAACAACTTTATGCAAATAATTACAATAATTGATCTTGTCTTTACAGATGGATTCATCATGAATCAATACATCATAAAAATTATCAAAATGACTTAAAACATCACTTTTCTCCTAGTGACCTCATGTTCTTGGGTGCTCCTACACCACCTATCCATAGAAAATTATATTGGATTTTTTTCATGCGGTCAACTAATTTTGAAGAATTTTAAAACAGACTCAAAGAATAGACAAAAAGATTTTACAAGGATGCCTTGATTAATTGGAGCTTAACATCTTAGCTCAAAAGGGAACCTTTCCAACCAATGAGCTTACTATGGAAGTGATTTATCAAACTAGACTAGAAGGAATCAAGAGCAAATCCTGAACACAATGGTAATCCCATGGTATGTGCAGGATCATGGTGTGCCAAAATAGGTCGTTAAGTGGCAAATAAATTTTAGAAAATCAAAGTTATGCAACTTGACATGAAAATTTGAATAAGTTGTGAACATTATTTTGAAAATATGTAAGAAGAGAATCTATAGACAATTGAATGTAGTTTCTAAGCTACTAGTTGTTTTTTGAAAAACAAAAATCCTATTTGATGAAAATTTCAAATTTCAATGTAGTGGTACTAAAATTTCAAGAAAAAGATAAGAAGTAGACATATGTCTGACCACCTTAATCATAATAAAATTATAATATTTATAATATAAGTATTAGACTCATGTCCGGTTGTGACACATATTATGTTATAATTTTTTATAAAGTAAATAATTATTTATGAATTTTTACTACAACTTTTTAGAAATCCTGAAACTCCTATGTCTGACCACTTTAACTTTGTCAAAACCTTATGAATTTTTAGTTTTTAAAATTTTCCCTATATTAGACGAAGCATAGGATGTGATGCATGTTTTGGATTCAAAATAAGTTATACCATTTGAAAGTTATGAGTGTTTTTCATTCAGTCTATCAATCAAGACTATTGTTAGAATTCTATTAGAAAATAAATAATAATTATTTATTAAAGTCAAAATAAGACAAGCCTTATATTGTTGGAATGCTGAGAACGTCCTTAAAAAAACCTTTTCATTTAATCAATTTTGGCTACAAAAAAGTCATCTGCCACCAGTGTAAAGTCTGGAAAATCAAGGAATACTGAAAAACACATTTTTTGAGTTGACTTTCCAGGCTTGTCACTTCCAAGCCAAATCCCAAAGCATTCCCGAGCCAAAATTTGAAATTTGAAATTTATATAACAAAAATCGGATATCTGATTTTAATAAGTAAATTCACTAACTAAATATACACATTATTAATCTATTATTTATTAATATATTAAGATATAATATTTTTATATATTAATTTATAAATAAATTAGTATATGATATTAGGGAGAGAGAGAGGGGGGAGTTGGGGGAGAAAGAGATTAGGGGAGAGAGAGAGAGGGGGGGCAAGGGAAAGAGAGATAAAGAGATTAGGGGAGAGAGGGAAAGAGAGAGAGAGAGAGAGAGAGAGAGAGAGAGAGAGAGAGAGGGTGAAGGGAGAGAGAGTTAGGGATAGGGAAGGGAGAGAAAAATAGAGAGATTAAGGAAGAGGGAGAGAGAGATTATGGGTTTTATGGTGTCCTAAGGGGTCATATTGTGTCCTACGACCCCTTAGGAAACCATATAATCCTTTAAGATGCCAAAATATGTCGTTATGGGTCATATTGTATTCTAAGGGGTCATATTGTGTCATATGACACCTTTAAGACACCATATGACCCCTTAGGACACAATATGACCCTTTACAACTTTATACGGTGTCATTACGGGTCATATGACTCCTTATGACACCATATGGTGTAGTTAGGTGTCATATGGTATCCTAAGGGGTCATGGGACACCATACGACCCCTAAGGACAATATGAAGCCCCTTAGAAAACCATATTGGGTCATTATGGTTCCTATGGTGTCCTAAGGTGTCATATTATGTCATACTACTCTTTAGGACACCATATGACCCCTTAAGACACCAAATTGTGTCGTTATGGGTCATTTTATGTCCTAAGGGGTCATGGGACACCATATGACCCCCAAGGACAACATATGACCCCTTACAACACCATATTGGGTCGTTATGGGTCTTATGGTGTCCTAAGCAATCATATTCTATCCTATGACCCCTTAGGACATGATATGACCCCTTAAGACACCAAATTTTGTTGTTATGGGTCATATTGTGTCTAAAGGGGTCATATTGTGTCCTAAAGGGTCATGGGACACCATATGACCCCTCAGGACAACAAACGACCCCTTATGACACCATATTGGATCGTTATGAGTCTTATGGTGTCCTAAGGGGTCATATTATGTCCTACAACCCCTTAGAACACCATATGACCCCTTAAGACACAAAATTATGTTGATATGGGTCATATTGCGTCCTAAGGGGTAATGGGACACCATCTGACCCCTAGGGACAACATACGACCCCTTATGAGACCATATTGGGTCATTATGAGTCATATGGTGTCCATAGGGGTCATATTATGTCCTACAAACCCTTAGGACACCATAGGACCCCTTAAGACACCATGTTGGGTCGTTATGGTTCCTACGGTGTCCTAAGGGGTCATATTGTGTCAAACGACCCCTTAGGACACTATATGACCCCTTAAGATACCAAATTGTGTTGTTATCTATCATATTGTGTTCTAAGGGGTCATGGGCACCATATGACCCCTAAGGACAACATACAACACCTTATGACACCATATTGGGTCATTATGAGTCATATGGTGTCCATAGGGGTCATATTGTGTCCTACGACCCCCTAGGACCAAAACCGGTATTGAGAGGGGGGGGTGAATCAGTAAAAACACAAATACAATCCAAAACCGGTTTGACAACAAATACTCTAAATGACTGGGAAACAGAGATATCGGTAAAACAGAGTGCAACCGGTAACATCTAGTATAGCTCAATCAGTCATGAACCGGTCACTCAATAAGCTTTTCTCTTATCTCAATACCACATTATCATTACATTCTCATCCATAAACTAGTAAACTTAACCATCAAATCTTCACAACAGTGAGTTCAATATGTTTTATAGACAGGCATAAAACATACAACCTTCATGTGCATAACAGATAAAACAGAGCATCACAAGACAAAAGCATTACACATGACACACATATTTTTCACGTGGAAACCCAACTAGGAAAAACCACGGTGGGGATGAATACCCACAAGCTTCTTTTTGAACTCTTTAGAAGTCCGCTCAGTTAGGAGCCTTCTTTGGTTAAGGACATTACAATAGGTTGTGGTAGGAACCGATCCTGTTAAGGATCACTTGGTTAAGGGATACCCGGTTAAGGGTTAAACCCAGTAGGGTCACCTTGTTATAGGATTTTAAGAACTCAATAGCTGAAAGGATCTCCTAAGCTTCTCAAGCTTCTCATAACTCAATAGCCTTGAGTTACCCAGTTAAGGGATTTGAAACAAGCTGGTTAAGACCACCCAATTTAAGGGATTTTGAATCAAGCCAGTTAAGGCTACCCTGTTAGGAGATTTTACAACTTTCGAAATGGTTAGAGATCAACAGGTATTACAATGATCTGTTAACAACACTCAATGCTAATGCAGATCTGTTTAGGCTCCTCTTTTCTTTCTACACAATCACTTTGCAGGTATCTTTTCTCTTCTTTGGTCTAGCAAGAATCATGTATCACTTTCCTTAGATACACACTCACAACTTTTGCCAAGAACCTCAGACAAAAACCCAACATTGACCTTATAGGAAACATACAGGTCGGTAGCAAAAACCCTAAACCCTAAACCTGTTAGGTTGAGAAATTCAAATGGTTCAATCCTAGCCATTGAATCATATTGCATTAAATGCACTAGTCTTGAATCGATCTCAAGACATTCTCTCCATCATCCATTATCCACTGTTTTCATGGCAGCTAATAACCCATCACACGTTATCACTATTTGACAAACTTTGCACATTCCCAAGGTAGATAGGAATAGTCATCTTCATGCAAGATCCTTCACACACACAGAGCTTACATGGCAACTCGATCTATCCTCCATCATACTACTAACTCACCACACAAAGACCACCGATTGAAACACACAAACTTGAGGTACTCCAACCGGAAACCTCGAAGTGGAAGTTTCCTACCAACTGGTAGTCATATAGTGCTTCCATGTGTCAGTTCCCATAACTACATGCTGGTTCACTTTGAACAAATATGCCACTTCACTTTGGCATATAAACTGGTTTACACATATGCCGGTTCCTCTCTATAAACTTATCACATGTGCCAGTTCACACTATGTCTCATATTGACATCAATGACAACATACAATATCATTATGGCTTCATGCTAGTTCACATAAGGCTCATGCTGGTTCACATAATTCCAACAATCTCCCCCTTTGGCATTGATGGCAATATACAAAAGATATCTTCTCTGCTTCACATCTTCTCCCCATTTGCTGCAGATATCTTTTCGCTTCACTCTCACTCCTTCTCCCCCTTTGACAACAATGCTAAAGTGGAGGTACAATCATCACTGTTTCATCATGCTACTCCCCCTAAGGATTAGCATCCATAAACACACCAATCAACAAAAGATTTGTCTTTTCAATACCTGATTGATGTGGAACAATTACTTTTAGTTCACCTCTTGAAGGGGAAATACCCCTAATTCACCTCTCAAATGCATAAATGTTTTCTTTGGGAGAGGCTTGGTGAATATGTCTGCTAATTGCTGCTTACTAGACACATGTTCCAGTGCAATCTCTTTATTCTGAACATTTTCCCTCAAGAAATGATACTTAAGCTCAAAATGCTTGGTTCTAGAATGTAAAACTGGATTCTTTGATATATTGATAGCACTTGTGTTATCACAGAATATACTTACCAGTTCAGATAGAAGGATCTTGAAGCCTTCCAGTACATGCTTCATCCAGATTGTTTGAGTGTAGTTCATGAAAGCTGCAACATACTCCGCTTCCACTATAGACTGAGAGATGCAACTCTACTTTTTACTCATCCATGAGACCAGTCTACCACTGAGAAAGAATGCACCACCGGTTGTGCTCTTTTGGTCATCCACATTATCAACCCAATCAGTATCTGTGAATACTTTCAGATTGAAATTATTGCTATATGGGTACCACAATCCATAGTCAATTGTTCCCTTTAGATATCTAAGAATCTGCTCGACTGCACTCAAGTGAGATTCTCTTGGACTCTTCTAGAACCTTCCAGTGATGCCAACTGCATGTGCAATATCTGGTCTGCTATGCACTACATAATGCAACTTACCAATCATTGACTGGTATTCCTTCTCATCAACCAGTGTGAAATCACCCTCCTTTGTCAATTTGCAAGCAGTCACCATTGGTGTACCAACCGGTTTGCTATCTTCCATGCCAAAAGTCTTCAACACCTCTTTGACATATTTGGACTGAGTGATGAAGATTCCATCTTTCATCTACTAGATCTGCAATCCAATGAAGAACTTAATCTCCCCTATGAGTGACATCTCAAACTCTTTCTTCATTTCATCAGCAAACTCATGACTCATCTTGTTATCTCCTCCAAAGATAATGTCACCAACAAAAACTTCACAGTTCAGGATCTGATCTTCTTCAGACTTCAAGTAGATATTGCTATCTTCACTTGTTCTCTCAAATCCAGTCTTCACAAGATGGGAATGTAGGCGCTCATACCATGCTGTAGGTGCTTGCTTTAGACCATATAATTCTTTATGTAGCCTACATACCATGCCACTATCTTCAGATAGGGTAAACCCATCTGGTCACTCAATATACACCTCCTCTTCAAGTACACCATTTAGGAATGTAGATTTTACATCCATTTGATATACCTTGAATCTCTTAAAAGCTGCATATGCAAGAAGCATACGAACTCCTTCCAATCTGGCTACAGGAGCAAAGGTTTCCCCATAGTCTTCACCTTCTTCTTGAGCATATTCTTTGCATACCAGTTTGGCTTTATTCCTAATCACTGTGCCGTCCACATTCAACTTATTTCTGAACACCCATTTGGTGCCAATGACATTTTTATGCTCTGGTCTGGGTACCAAGGACCATGTACCATTTTTCTCTATCTGGTCAAGTTCTTCTTCCATTGCCTTGATCCAGTCTTCATCTTTATGAGCCTCTTTGAATGACTTAGGCTCAAATTCAGAGATCATACATGAGTTTTCTCTGATCTTTCTTCTAGTAAGGATTCCTGCATCCTTATCACCTATGATCTGCTTGGGATCATGATTCAACTTGACATACTAAGGAATGGTCTTAACTGGTTCTTCTTGCTTTTCTTCATCATCCTCATCTTCATTGGTATTAGCATTCACCGATTTAGTAACACTATTACTGGTACTAGGTTGATTGACAACCGGTTCCCAGAACGTTGCAACCAGTTCATTTACAACTTGGTCACTGCTGATTTTCTCAGTCTTCTTAGAGGATTCATCAACTCTTACATTGATGCTTTCCATAATTCTCTGAGTCCTATTGTTGTAGCACTTGAAAGATTTACTCTTGGTGGAATATCCTAGAAATATTCCTTCATCACATTTAGCTTCAAATTTATCTTGATGTTCACTCTTGATGTAACATTTGCTGCCAAATACCTTAAAGTAGTTTACCACAGGTGTCTTACCGGTCCAATACTCATAAGGAGTTTTGTCCTTACCCTTTTTGATGACTACTCAGTTCATAGTGTAAACTACAGTGCTCACTGCTTCTCTCCAAAAGGTGTGAGAAACCTTTCCTTGGATCAACATAGTTGTAGCTACTTCAACCACAGTCCGGTTATTCCTCTCTGCTAGGCCATTCTGTTGTGGAGTCCAGGGGGCAGACAGCTATCCCTTGATGCCAAATTCTTCACAATACTTGTTGAATTCACTGGAAGTGAATTCCCTTGCTTGATCAGTTCTGAGACATTTGATCCTTTTACTGCTTTCCTTCTCCACTAATGCTCTGGAAACTTTGAATTTCCCAAAAGCTTCAGACTTGTCTTTTAAGAATGTGACCCACATCATTCTTGAGCAGTCATCAGTGAGAATCATGAAGTACCTATCACCC
The DNA here is from genome assembly GCF_030272615.1 of Cryptomeria japonica. Lineage (NCBI taxonomy): Eukaryota > Viridiplantae > Streptophyta > Pinopsida > Cupressales > Cupressaceae > Cryptomeria > Cryptomeria japonica. The sequence continues at coordinate 286,567,856 of NC_081406.1, read as the reverse complement.
TGCACACTTCTAGTTTTCATAGGACTACATAAATTAGTATGCACAAGATCAAGAAAGTTGTCAGCAGTAAAAGATTTACCTCTAAAGGTTGAGGAAGACATTTTCGCTAATTGACATTATCTACACAAGGTATTATCTAGTTTGCTCAGCACCGACAACGCTCTAACTACCTTGATCTTACTAGCCTTGACAATGTTATCAAAGTTCACATGGAAAAACCTCCTATGCCATATCTAGCTATCATCAAGATTAGCCATAAGACATGTACTTATATTTTCATTTAGATGAAATAGGTTACCTTTAGTCTGCATGCCGGTGGCTACCAATTTACCATCTTTACCTTTGATTCTGCAAACTCCATTCTTGAATTGCAGAGTGAGACCACTGTCATTTAGCTGGGCAACACTTAGAAGGTTGTGTCTAAGACCATCAACCCAATACACATTGTCAGCACTACTCTTTCCATTCAAAGAGAGGGACACTCTGCCTTTGACCATGCATGGTGCATCATTTCCAAAGCGAACCACACCACCATCATACTCCTCTAAGGATAGAAACTTGCTTCGGTCACCAATCATATGGTGAGAATAGCCACTGTCAATGATCCACTCATTGGAATCATTAAACTGGGAGACAAGAGCCTTCTTGTCTGCCACATCTTCCTTTACCACAACAAACACAATGTCTTCATTTTCTTCATCTTCTGATTCCTCATCTATGATACCTTCATCCACTGCCACAAAACAATTTCTCTGGTTTCCTCCTTTGAATTTCTTGAACCTTTCCGGTTTATCCTTGTTGTCACTATTAGGACAGTTCATAGCAATATGTCCTATCCAGTTACAGGAGAAACATTTCAAAGGAAGCTTACCTTTGTATTTACTAGTCCCTTTTGAAAATCTCCTTGCAAGAAGAGCTTCAAATTCCATCAGAAACTCTTCATCCTTCATTTCTCTATTTTGACTAGGTTCCCCAATAGTGCTAGACTCTTTTCCTTTTCTAGATGGTATAGCAGAAGCTTTAAAAGCTAATTCTAACTTTTGAACACTAACATCAAAACTATTCAGCTCATAGGCTGTCAACTTGGCTATGGTGGAGTCCAAGGACGCCTTAGACTTGTCTATTGATCTCAGCTCCTGAATAGCAGCAACCCTTATTGCATAGACCAGCAACAAGGATCTCAGGACTTTACTTACCATAGTGGAATCTTCTATTTTCCCACTTGCACTCTTTATTTCTCCAACAACTATTTTGATTCTTATTCCCTACTGTTGAATGGTCTCTCCTTCAATCATCCGCATGTCTTCAAACTTTCCTCTCAAGTTCTCTTCCTTAGCCTGTTTTACATGCTCATCACCACCATAGATATTTTCAAGAGAATCCCATACCTCTTTGGGATTTGTCTTGTCCTAAACATCAATAAAATTAATGTCATATAGACTACTGATGAGGGCTTCCATGACTTGCCCATTTTCTTGTATCTCTCTCTTTTGCTCATCAGTGAGAGTACCAGTAGGAACAACACATACATTTTCAACATAACTCCAGTGTTGAACTCCCATGCTTTTGATGAATATCTTCATCTTGTCTTTCCATATACCAAAGTTTTCCTTGTTGAACTTTGGACCATCCCTCTTCATCATTTGACTAGGATCTTTTCCTCAAGTGGTTAAGCTTACAACACAGAGGACTTGGAGGGCTCTGATACCAATTGATAACTCAATGATGAACCACTAGTACTGAACTAGTACTGAGAGTGGGGGGCGGGGTGAATCAGTACAAACACAAATACAATCCAAAACCGGTTTGACAACAAATACTCTAAATGATTGATAAATAGAGATACCGGTAAAACAGAGTGCAACCGGTAACATCTAGTATAGCTTAATCAGTCATGATCCAGTCACTCAATAAGCTTTTCTCTTAGCTCAATACCACATTATCATTATATTCTCATCCATAAACTAGTAAACTTAACCATCAAATCTTCACAACAGTGAGTTCAATATGTTTAATAGACAGGCATAAAACATACAACCTTCATGTGCATAACAGATAAAATAGAGCATCACAAGACCCTTTTTGAACTCTTTAGAAGTCTTCTTAGTTAGGAGCCTTCTCCGGTTAAGGACATTACAATAGGTTCTGGTAGGAACCGATCTTGTTAAGGATCACCTGGTTAAGGGATACCCATTTAAGGGTTAAACCTAGTAGGGTCACCTTGTTAGAGGATTTTAAGAACTCAATAGCTGAAAGGATCTCCTAAGCTTCTATAGCTTCTTAGAACTCATTAGCCTCAAGTTACCCAGTTAAGGGATTAGAAACAAGCCAGTTAAGACCACCTGATTTAAGGGATTTTGAATCAAGCCAATTAAGGCTACCCTGTTAGGGGATTTTACAACTGTTGAAATGGTTAAAGATCAACAAGTATTACAATGATCTATTAACAACACTCAATGCTAATGCAGATCCATTTAGGCTCCTCTTTTCCTTCTACACATTCACTTTGTAGGTATCTCTTCTCTTCTTTGATCTGGGAAGAATCACGTATCACTTTCCTTGGATACACACTCGCAACTTTTGCCAACAACCTCAGATAGAAACCCACCATCGACCTTATAGGAAACATACAGGTCGGTAGCAAAAACCCTAAACCCTAAACCTATTAGGTTGATCAATTCAAATGGTTCAATCCTGGCCATTGAATCATACTGCATTAAATGCACCAGTCTTGTATCGATCTCAAGACATTCTCCATCATCCATTATCCATTATTTTCATGGTGGCTGATAACCCATCACGCGTTATCATCGTTTGACAAACTTCACACATTCCTGAGGTAGATAGGAATAGTCATCTTCATGCAAGATCCTTCACGCACACAGAGCTTACGTGGCAACACGATCTATCCTTCATCATACTGCTAACTCACCACACAAAGATCATTGATTGAAACACACAGACTTGAGGTACTCCAACCAGAAACCCTGAAGTGGAAGCTGCCTATCAACTAGTAGTCATACTGTGCTTCCATGTGTCAGTTTCCATAACTACATGCTGGTTCACTTTGAACAAATATGCCACTTCACTTTGGCATATAAACCAGTTCACACATATGTTGGTTCCTCTCTCTTCACTTATCACATGTGTCGGTTCACACTATGTCTCATATTGACATCAATGACAACATACAATATCATTATGTCTTCATGCCAGTTCACATAAGGCTCATGTCGGTTCACATAATGCCAACAACCATATGACCCCTTAAGACACCAAATTATGTTGTTAGGGGTCATATGGTGTCCTAGTGGGTCATGGGACACCATATGACCCCTAATTACAACATATGACCCCTTATGACACCATATTGGGTCAGTATGGGTCCTATGGTGTCCTAAGGTGTCATATTGTGTCCTACAACCCCTTAGGATACCATATGACCCCTTAAGACACCATATTGGGTTGTTATGGGTCCCATGGTGTCCTATGGGGTCATATGGTGTCCTATGACCCCTTAGGACACCATATGACCCCTTAAGACACCAAATTATGTCATTATGGGTCATATAGTTTCCTAAGGGTGTAGTGCCCCTACCCTAGTCAACTTTGCAAAACTGGTTTGACGTTGATTGATTTCCTATGTGGCCTTCTTGAATGGTTGATTTATTGTGATGTAATGTTGTAGATTATATAATACGAATATTGTGCATACCTGTTAATGTGCTTTCACATCGATTCTTATGTAAGTTTAATTGTTTCCCTAATTCTTGTTATAAATATTGAGCTAATGCCTTCATTGAATATGTATATATATGTATGCTTGCGTGACTCATGGTTGAAAGAGATTGGAGGTACAGTACTGTCTAGGTGCAAGGTTCATCTCCATCAGGATTCACAAGGTTGAGAATATCTCTTTCATCCTTAGAATTTGGATTAGGTGGTCGTAAAACCCTCGTCTTGCCTTAGCCATGATCAAGTGAGCATCGTGTGTGGTCCATCGGGTTCCCTCTTTTCATTTGGGTTTGCGTGTTGTGTGATTGGTTGGATCTCTTGGTTTGCATGCCTTGCGTGTGGTAAAATGGAGTATTTTATCCTAAGTATTTAATTTAATTTCATGTGTTCATTTACACATTAGTAATTGAGAAATTTAAAATAAATAGGTTTCTTTTATGTGATTAATCATTAATTAAAATGATCGCTTTATTTATGTTTGTAGCGAGTTAATTTAATGGTTAATTTTAAATAATGAATTCAATTAGTTTATGCATTTTACAAAGGAAAGATTTAAAGTTATTTGAAATAGAAATAATTCAATCTCTTTTGCATTTTGGAAAAGAAACGTTAATTTTACTTATTTAAGAAAATCAATTTTTATTAGAAAAGCAAGTTTAATTTATATGTATATTTGATATAGTGTGAAAGATTGATTTTGGAAATTAATTTAATTCAAATATTTTATCTTCGTCAATATTGTGAAATATAAATGTTAGCTTAGTTAATATTGAGAAAAAAAAAATTAAATGAGAGAGAAGCATTTTAATTTTAATTAGAAAAGCAAGCTAGATTATTTGAATAGTTGAAAAGAATGATTATTTTCATTTTTTATTTAAAAAAGTGCTTAAATTTGAAATTAGAAATTAGGTCAAAATTTGATTCTTTTAACCTAGGTTGGAAAAAAAATTTGGGGGTTGTTGATTTTTTTTTTTTTCTTAAATATATATTTTTGGATGGAGAAAATTGGGGATTTTGGAGAAAATGGAGGTTTTCTTGAGTTGTAGGTTGGGCTCTCCATCGGATCTTGCTAGGAATGCGAAGAGAGGTAGGATTCTTATTTTGTTTCCTTGTTGAGAAAAAAAAAAAAAGAAGAAGAAAGGAAAATCAAATTTCTGGTTGTTCTCCTTTGGAGAAATTTCTTGATTGAAATGGGGTTTGGGTTTTAAATCTATGCATTTTAGTTTAAAGTTTAGGAATTTGGGGGATTCATTGTTTGGGAAATGATCTCTATTATGCTCAAGATTTGTTTGTTGGGTTTAGTTTTTCAGCAAAGTATGTGTTTTGGAAAACCAATATTATTCTGGAAAAATCTTCAAAATGGTGTTTTTTAGACATTTTGGAAAATATTAGAGAAACTTTGCACAAGAGAAATTGGGGGTTTTTAGTTATTTTTATTTTATAGGTTTGTTGATTTAGTTTTAAAATCAGTTTTGGTATTCTTGGTCATTCTGAAAAAAATAAATAAATAAATAAAAATTTCACCAGAACTAGGAATGGAAATGTTTGGTTTTAGATTGATTATATTCATTTTCTATTTTGTCTCAGAAAATTTTTGAGTACATTTCATTTGGGGTTTTGTCTGAGATTATAAAAGCAAAAAAAGAAAAAATTCATTAAAAGAAAAAACAATGCATATAATTGTTTTTGATTATTTAAAAATGAAAACTATTCCCCAGAAATTGACTGGGAAATTTCTCTGTGACTGCTCATTTGGGGGGGGGGGGCAGATTTGTTTTATTTGTTTTTTATTGTTTTACAAAAAAAAAATTGCAATTAAAAAAAAAAAAAAAACATTATGTGGGATGGGGGAGCCAAGGCTCAATCCCAATCTTCATGCCTTGGGCTGCCAAGGGGAGAGCCAGGCTATGGAGCCATGGTGTGACTGTGTGGAGTCCACGACATGGACTCCACAACCCTTTCCTTTGGGAGGAAGTCCATGTGGGGTCCTTCATGTGGGTGGCTTTTGTTTTTTTTTAAAACAAAAAAAAAAATATATAATAATAACAAAATAATTAAAGGTTTTTAAATTTGGTTTTTAATAAAAAAAAAATTTATATAGTTTTTAATTAATTATTAATTATTATTAATATATATTTATTAATGAAGATTAATATATATTAATTAATAATTAATTTGAAATTTGATCATTAAATATTATTATTAATATATATTTTATTAATGAAAATTAATATATATATATATATATATATATAATTGGATTATTGTGTATTATTATTAATTGTGTATATTTTATTAATCATGGGTTAATAAATATATATTAATTAATATTGAATTTTGGTGTCAGTATTAATGGGGAAGTATCTTTCTAGGAAAAGGATAGAATATTTTCTTAATCGAAAAATTGTTGAAATAAAATATATTTATTAATTGATGATTTTTAAATAATACATTATCTAGGAATATATTGTTTTTTGAACTGAATGATATAGGTCATCTGAGAACTTTAGAAATAGATTACTAAAATATATAAGTAATTGAAAAAAGAAATGTTCATCATTGGATATTCTGAAAACTTAAATTATATGCTAATAGAATTATCAGGAATTTAATAATGCATCAGTTGAAAAATTGGCAAGTTAATGATATCTTCTTTTAGTAAAATAAATGGTTTAGTTATATCTTTCTCGATACTGAGAAATAAACAATGGTAGTATGGCAAGTTTAATTTATTTGTATTCACTTTGTTTAAAGTGATGGCAAGGCCCTGTTATGTTTGTTTTAGACCCTGTCGTCTATCTGAATTGTGGTTGGCCCTAGTATGGTCAGGCCCCTGGTTAGAGTACCATCAAACAATGGACCTCTGTATTAGCTTTAATTATGCTTAGTTGGATCCCTTTCTATGTAGGGATCATTTAGGATTTATTGCCTGAAGTGGTCGCTTGTATATTGGTTGTGTTTGCCTAAAAGGCAGGAATGTAAATGACATGAACCTTATGTAACTATAACTTAATTAATTACCAGAGGGATCTTGCAGTTGAGCAAACTCGGAGATGTAGCCCTCTAGGGGTGAACTTCGAGATCATTTCTGTGTTATGTGATGCTTTTGTCTCTCTTGTTTCATAGTTAGTGCTAACATGTATGGATGCATTATGTAAGTGTATAATGGGGATTAGATGAAGTTAAATTTTGAATGCATGTATAAAGTCATCTTGTTAAATGCAGTTATCAAAATCATAAAAGATTGTAGATATGATTATGGGAAGTATTTTGTTAATGTTAATGAAAAAAAGTTAAGCATGGAAAGTACTCACTAGGTTATGATGGAATTAAAGCATGTAGTGAAATTAGGTGCATGGTATATGGTTAAGGAAAAGTTTGAACGTAATGAACGGATAACAAATAGTGGATGAACTTGTCATACTACCTAAATAGTAATTCAAATGGATGAACTTCATTTAGTTACTTACCTTTTTATCTTAATAAATGAACATCATCATAATAGCTCGGTTTTAACTAAATTGGATGAATTCATTTAGTTATTTACATTTTAACCTTAATAAATGAACTCCATCTTCTTAGCAATTACATTAACTATAATGGATGAACTCATTGGTTATTTACATTTCAATCTAGATAAATGAACTTCACCTTATTAACTATATTTTCTCTATAAAGGATGAACCCATTTGGTTATGTACATTTTAACCTTAATAAACGAACTTCATTATGTTAGCTATATTGTAACTAAAATGGATGGAATCATCAAGCTAACCATACTTTAACCTTAATGGATGAATTTACATGTGATCTATGTTTTAACTTCGATGGGTAAATATTCCTCATGTTAACCTCATCTTCAACCATAATAGATGAACATTTCCTAATTTCTATAATGTTAATTCACTGAATGAATTATATCCATGTTTCAAGTAATAACATGTAATTAAGATATCCTACTTAATTGGATCAGATGTCATGAGTTGAGTTAGGTGTTAAGTTACGTAATCACATTGAGAAACTCCTTAGGTTTTGTTTTGTCTTGCGTTGTGTTAACGAAGCTTAAATATCTCCAATGTATCTAAGTGTTGTGTCTTATATTAATAAATAAATATATATATATACACTCCATTTGAGTGTTTTAGCTTTATCCCTTCGGGGTTTCCTGGTGAGGCAATACAAAGGGGTCATGGGACACCATATGACCACTAAGGACAACATACGGCCCCTTATGATACCATATTGGGTCGTTATGTCATATGGTGTCTATTGGGGTGATATTGTGTCTTATGACCCCTTAGGATACCTTATGACCCCTTAAGACACCCTATTGGATCATTATGGGTCCCATGGAGTCCTAAGGGATCATATTGTGTCCTACGACCCCTTAGGAAACCATATGACCCCTTAAGACACCAAATTGTGTCATTGTGGGTCATATGGTGTCCTAACAGGTCATGGGATACCATATGACCCCTAAGGACAACATACGACCCCTTATGACACCATATTGGGTAGTTATGAGTCATATGGAATCCATAGGGGTCATATTGTGTCCTACGACCCCTTAAAACACTATATGATCCCTTAAAACACTGAATTGTGTCGTTATGGGTCATATTGTGTCCATAGGGGTCATATTGTGTCCTAAGGGGTCATGGGACACCATATGACCCCTAACGACAACTTACAACCCCTTATGACCCAATATTGGGTCGTTATGGGTCCTATGGTATCCATAAGGGTCATATTATGTCCTACAAACCCTTAGGACACCATATGACCCCTGAAGACACGAAATCTTATCGTTATGGGTCATATTATGTCCTAAGGGGTCATGAGAAACCATATGACCCCTAGAGACAACATACAACCCCTTATGACACCATATTGGGTTGTTATGGGTCCTATAATGTCCTAAGGGGTCATATGGTGTCTTACGACCCTTTAGGACACTGTATGACCCCTTAAGACACCATATTGGGTCCCTATGGGTCCTATGGTGTCCTAAGGGGTCATATTGTGTCCTATGACCCCTTAGGACACCATATGACCCCTTAAGACACTAAATTGTGTCATTATGGGTGATATAGTGTCCTAAGGGGTCATGGGACACCATATGACCCCTAAGGACAACATACAACACTTTATGGCACCATATTGGATTGTTATGAGTCTTCTGGTGTCCATAGGGGTCATGTTGTGTCATACGACCCCTCAGGACACCATATGACCACTTAGGACACCATATGACCCCTTAAGACACCAAATTGTGTCGTTATGGGTCATATGTTGGCATATGTGGAGTTTTATGACATGATGATATTATATGTTGTCATTTGTGTCAATATGCTAAAGTATGAACTAGTATATTAAAGTAAGCAAACTGGCAAGAGAACCAATATGATGATGTCAACTAGTATATGAGAAAAAGTGAAGCGGTATGTTTGTTCAAAGTGAACCAGTATATGGAAAGTTTTATATCAGGGTTTCATTTGGTATGACTACCGGTTGGTAGTATTAGCTTCAGGGTTTCCGGTTGATGCATTTCAACTCTATGTGATTTGACTGACAATATTCTATGATGGGTTTCCATTAAGATGAAGATTAGATCATGTTTCCATATCAGCCTTGTGCGGGTAAAGAAATTCCTTGAGGATCTTGCATGAAGAAGATTGATCCTATCTACCTTGGGAATGTGCAAAGTCTCAGTAAATGGTGGAGAGCGCGTGATGGGTTATCAACCTCCAGAAGTGGCAAAGAATGAGCGATGGAGAATGTCTTGTGATCTGTTCAAGACTGTTTTATTCAATACAATGTGATTGAACGGTTAGGATTGAATTGACTATATTAATAACCTAAATATTTAGGGTTTAGGGTTTATGCTACTAACCTATCTATTTCCTATAAGGTCAATGATGATTTGCATTGTGAGATTGTTGGAAAATGTTATGTATGTATCCAAGTGAAAAGATACTTGATTCTTGCCAAACTGGAGAAGTGTGTTGATACCTATAGAGTGTGATTGCAGAAGCAAAGGAGATAAACAGGATCTTCCTTGGCATTGTGTGCTGTTATCAGATCAGTGTATTACCTATTTACTTCTAATCATTTCAACAGTTGAAAAATCCCTTAACCGGGTAGCTTTAAAAGTATTTTGTGTAAATCCTTTAATAGGGTGACTCAATTCAATGAGTTCTTCAAATCCTCTTGCAAGGTAACCTTTAACATGGTTCTAACCTTTAACCGGGTATTTAGCCATCCCTTAACCGGGTGATCCCTAGCAAGATTAGTTCCTAGCAAAACCTATTGTAAAATCCTTAACTAGATTTGGCTCCTAACACAGTGGACTTTAGAAGAGTTCAAAGAACAGCTTGTGGGTATTCATCCCCATCGTGGTTTTTCCCAGTTGGGTTTCCATGTGAAAAATCAGTGTGTCATGTGTGATGCTTTTTCATGTGATGATCAGTATTTTCTGTTATGTAGTAATGCATACTAATCTAGTGGTCTTTATATTCCTGATGTATTGCTTGTTTATGCATATGGGTAAAGTGGAAAGGAGATATTAGGTGGAGTGAAGATCTAAGTGTTACCGGTTTATGCCTTTTATAGTCATTCTATGTTTTACCGGTAGTACCCTATTTTAGATCGATGATACTATTTACCAGTTAGTTCAATCTTTGCAGTGAAAGAGGTTTAAGGAAGTTTTTGTCTATACTGATTCACCCTCCCCTCTCAGTATCTGTTGAAGTATTTACTATTCATAATTATTCATCAATTGGTATCAGAGCCTCCTCTAGGTCCTTTGTGTTGTAAGATTAACCGCTTGAGGAAAAGATCCTATTCTGATGATGAAGAGGGAAGTTCCTAAGTTTAATAGAGACAATTTTAAGATATGGAAGGACAAAATGAATATATGCATTAAAATCATGGGTGCTCAACACTGGAACTATGTTGAAAATACTTATGTTGTCCCTACCGGTACTCTCGCCGATGATCAAAGAAGAGAAATTTAGGAGAATGGGAAAGTCATGGAGGCTCTTATCAGCAGCCTTTCTAATGTTGAGTTTATTGGTGTTCAAGATAAAGACAATCCTAAAGATGTATGGGATACCCTGAAGTCTATCTATGGCAGTGATGAGCATGTAAAGCAAGCTAAGGAAGAAAGCCTTAGAGGAAAGTTTGAAGACATGTAGATGGTTGAAGGAGAAACCATTCAATAGTATGGGATAAGAATCAAAACTATTGTAGGAGACATCAAGAGTGTAGGAGGCAAAATAGATGATCCCACTGTTGTGAGAAAAGTCTTGAGAACCTTATTACTAGTCTATGTAATAAGGGTTGCTGCTATTCAGGAGTTGAGATCTACTGATAAGACAAAGGTGTCCCTTGATTCTATCATTGCTAAGTTGACCAATTATGAGCTAAACAGTTATGATGGTAATATTTAGAAGACTGATTCAACCTTTAAAGCATCTGCTACACTATCTAGAAAGGGTAAAGAAGTTATTACTAGTTGTGAACCTAGACAAAGCAGAGATATGGATGATGAAGAAATTGTGATGGAATTTGAAGCTCTTCTGGCCAAGAGACTTCCTAAGGGAACTGGTAAATACAGGGGTAAGCTTCCTTTGAAATGCCTTTCTTGCAATAGGATTGGACACATTGCTGTTAACTATCCTAATGGTGATAATAAGGACAAACCGAAGAGTTTCAAAAAGTTCAAAGGAAGAAATAGGACAAACTATCTTTTTGTAGTTGATGAAGGTGTCACAGATGATGAATCAGAAGATAAAGAAAGTGAAGACATAGTATTTGTAGCTGTCAAGGAAGATGTGTCAGACAAGAAGGCTCTTGTCTCCTGCTTTGATAACTCTAATGATTGGATTATTGATAGTGGTTTTTCTCACCTCATGAATGGTGACTGGAGAACATTTCTGTCTTTGGAAGAATATGACAAAGGTGTAGTCTGATTTGGTAATGATGTAGCTTGCATGGTAAAAGGAAGAGGGTCCATCTCTCTAAATGGAAAAAGCAGTGCTGATAATGTGTATTGGGTAGAAGGTCTCAGGCATAACCTTCTGAGTGTTGCTCAACTAAATGATAATGGACTCACTCTGGAATTCAAAGATGGAGTGTGCAAAATAAAAGGAAAGAGTGGTGAACTGATGGCCACTGGTATGCAGACCAAAGGTAACCTATTTCAGTTAAATAAAAATATCAGTCAATGTCTAATGGCTAAGTATGATGAAAGTTGGATATGGCATAGGAGACTCTGCCATCTCAATTTTGATAACATTGTGAAGGCCAGTAAGATCAGGGTAGTCAGAAGATTGCTTGTGTTGAACAAACCAGAGAATCCTTTGTGTAGAGAATGTCAACTTGGGAAAATGTCTTCCTCAACCTTCAAAGGTAAATCCTTCACAGCAGAGAATTTACTTGATCTTGTGCATACTGATTTGTGTGGTTCTATGAAAACTAGGAGTGTTCAAGGTGATGCATACTTATGATTCTTACTGATGATTGCTCAAGAATGATGTGGGTCACATTCTAGAAAGACAAGTCTAAAGCTTTTGGAAAGTTCAAAGCCTTCAGAGCACTAGTTGAAAAAGAAAGTGGCAAGATAGTCAAATACCTTAGAACTGACCAAGGAGGTGAGTTCACTTCTAGTGAGTTCAATAAGTACTGTGAAGAAAATGGCATCAAGAGGCAACTGTCTGCCCCCAGACTCCACAATAGAATGGCCTAGCAGAAAGGAACAACTGGATTGTAGTTGAAGCAGCCAGAACCATGCTGATTCAAGGAAAGGTTGCTCACACTTTTTGGAGAGAAGTAGTGAGCACTGCAGTTTACACAATGAACCGGGTACTCATCAAGAAAGGTAAGGATAAAACACCTTATGAGTATTGGACCGGTAAGACTCCTTTAGTAAGATACTTTAGAGTGTTTGGTAACAAGTGTTATATCAAGAGGAGTGAACACCAGAGCAAGTTTGTGATAACTTAATGATGAACCAATAGTACCAAACCAGTACTGAGAGGGGGGGGTGAATCAGTACAAACAAAAATACAGTCCAAAACTAGTTTGATAGCAAATACTCCAAATGACTGGCAAGCAGTGATACTAGTTGAAGCAGAGTGCAACCAGTAAGACCCAAAATAACTAAAACAATCATAAACTGGTCACTCACTAAGCTTTCCTCTTAGCTCAATACTATAGTACCATTACACCCTCATGCATGAATAGGTAAACTATCATCAGATCTTTACAATAGTTAGTTCAGTATGTTTTGTAGATAGGCATAAAACACAGAACCATTATATGCTCAACAGGTAATAACAAAGCATCACAAGACAAAAGCATCACACATGACACACATATTTTTCACGTGGAAACCCAATTGGGAAAAACCATGGTGGGGATGAATACCCATAAGCTACTTTTTGAACTCTTTAGAAGTCCGCTCTATTAGGAGCCTTGTTCAGTTAAAGACATTACAATAGGTTTTGTTAGGAACCGATCCTGTTAGGGATCACCTAGTTAAGGGATGGCTACAATACCCGGTTAAGGGTTAAACCCAGTTAGGGTTACCTTGTTAGAGGATTTCAATAACTCAATAGCTAAAGGATCTCCAAAGCTCTATAGCTTCCCAGAACTCATTAACCTCAAGTTACCCTATTAAGGGATTTGAATCAAGCTGGTTAAAGCTACCCTGCTAAGGGATTTGTATCAAGCTAGTTAAGGCTACCTTGTTAAGGGATTTCACAACTATTGAAGTGGTTAAAGATCAACAGGAATTACAATGATCTGGTAATAGCACTCAATGCTAATGCAGATCCATTTTGGCTCCTCTTCACCTTCTGCACATTCACTTTGCAAGTATCTCTTCTCTCCTTTGGTTTGGCAAGAATCATGTATCACTTCCCTTGGATACACACTCACAAATTTTGCCAACAACCTTAGAAAGAAACATAACATCGACCTTATAGGAAATAGACAGGTCAGTAGCAAAAACCCTAAACCCTAAACCTGTTAGGTTAAGCAATTCAAGTGGTTCAATCCTGGCCATTGAATCATACTGCATTAAATGTCACAATCTTGAATTGATCTCAAGACATTCTCCATCGTCCATTATCCACCGATTTCATGGTAGTTGATAACCCATCACGTGTTATCACCATTTGACAAACTTAGCACATTCTCGAGGTAGATAGGAATAGTCTTCTTCATGCAAGATCCTTCACGTGCACAGAGCTTACGTGGCAACATGACCTATTCTCCATTATACTGTTAACTCATCACACAAAGATCACTGATTGAGTCACATAGGCTTGAGGTATTCCAACCGGAAATCCTGAAGTGGAAACTACCTACCAACTAGTAGTCACACAGTGCTTCCATGTGCCGGTTCATCTTGAACAAATATATCGCTTCACTTTGGCATATATACTGGTTCACACATATGCCGGTTCTCTCTTCTCACATATCACATATGCTGGTTCACTTCATATCACATATTGACATCAATGACAACATACAATATCATTATGTCCTTATACTGGTTCACATAATGCCAACAATCTCCCCCTTTGGCATTGATGGCAATATACAAAGATATCTCTCTGCTTCACATCTTCTCCCCCATTTGCTGTAGTTCTCCCCCATTTGCTGTAGATATCTTTTCTGCTTCACTCCTTCTCCCCCTTTGACAACAATGGCAAAGTGGAGGCACAAGCATCCCCGTTCCATTATGCTGCTCACCCTGAGGAACAACATCCTTCAACACATCAATCAACAAAAATTTTACTATACAATACTTGACTGATGAGGAACAAATACTTGTAGTTCACCTCCTAAAGGGGCAGTACCCCCAATTCACCTCTTAAATTCATGAATGTAGTCTTTGGAAGAGGCTTGGTGAATATGTCTGCTAACTGCTCCTTACTGGAAACATGTTCCAATCCAATCTCTTTATTCTGAACCTTTTCCCTCAAGAAATGATACTTAAGCTCAAAATGCTTGGTTCTAGAATGTAAAACTAGATTCTTTGAGATATTGATAGCAATTGTGTTATCACAGAATATACTTACCAGTTCAGATACAGGGATTTTGAAGCCATTTAAAACATGCTTCATCTAGATTGTCAGAGTGCAGTTCATGAAAGCTGCAACATACTCTACTTCCATTATAGATTGAGAGATACAACTCTTCTTTTTACTCATCCATGAGACCAGTCTACCACCAAGAAAGAATGCACCACCGGTTGTGCTTTTCTGGTCATCCACATTACCTGCCCAATCAGCATCTTTGAACACTTTCAGATTGAAATCATTGTTGTATGGGTACCACAATCCATAGTCAATTGTTCCCTTTAGATACCTAAGAATCTGCTTGACTGCAATCAAGTGGGATTCTCTTGGACTTTTCTGGAACCTTGCAGTAATTCCAACTGCATGTGCAATATTTGGTCTACTATGCACTACATAATGTAACTTACCAATCATTGATCGGTATTCCTTCTCATCAACCAATGCTGAATCATCCTCTTTTGTCAATTTGTAATCGGTCACCATCGGTGTACCAACCAGTTTGTTATCTTCCATGCCAAAAGTGTTCAACACCTCTTTGACATATTTGGACCGAGTGATAAAGATTCCATCTTTCATCTGCTGGATCTATAGTCCAGTGAAGAACTTAATCTCCCCTATGAGTGATATCTCAAACTCTTTCTTCATCTCATCAACAAACTCATGACTCATCTTGTCATCTCCACCAAAGATAATGTCATCAACAAAAACCTCACAGATTAGGATCTAATCTCCTTCAGACTTCAAGTAGATATTGCTACCTTCACTTGTTCTCACAAATCCAATCTTCACAAGATGGGAATAAAGGCGCTCATACCATGTCCTAGGTGCTTTCTTTAGACCATATAAGGCTTTATGTAGCCTGCACACTATATCACTGTCTTCAGATAGGGAAAATCCATCCGGTTTCTCTATATGTACCTCCTCTTCAAGTACACCATTTAGGAATGCAAATTTTACATCCTTTTGATATACTTTGAACCTTTTAAAAGCTACACATGCAAGAAGCATACGAACTCCTTCCAATCTGGCTACAAGAGAAAAGGTTTCTCCATAGTCTTCTCCTTCTTCTTGAGCATATCCTTTGCACACCAATCTAGCTTTATTCCTAATCACTTTTCCATCCTCATTCAGCTTGTTTCTGAACACCCATTTGGTGCCAATGACATTTTTATGCTCTAGTCTAGGTACCAAGGACCATGTACCATTTTTCTCTATCTGGTAAAGTTCCTCCTCCATTGCCTTGATCCAGTATTCATCTTTATGAGCCTCTTTGAATGATTTAGGCTCAAATTTAGAGATCATACATGAGTTTTCTCTGATCTTTCTTCTTGTAAGGATTCCTACATCCTTATCTCCTATGATCTGCTTGGGATCATGATTTAGCTCGACATACCCAAGAATGGTCTTGACTGGTTCTTCTTGCTTTTCCTCTTCATCCTCATCTTCATCAGTATCAGCATTCACTTGTTCAGGAACACTGTTACTGGTACTTGGTTGACTTACAACCAGTTCCCAAAAGGTTGCAACCAGTTCATTTATAGCTTTCTCACTGCTAGTTTCCTCAGTTTTCTCAGAGGATTCATCAATTCTTACATTGATACTTTACATAATTCTCTGAGTCCCATTGTTGTAACACTTGGAAGCTTTACTCTTGGTGGAATATCCTAGAAATATTCCCTCATCACATTTAGCTTCAAATTTTCTCTAATGTTCACTCCTCTTGATGTAACATTTGCTACCAAATACCCTAAAGTAGCTGACCATAGGTGGTCCAATACTTATAAGGAGTTTTGTCCTTACCTTTCTTGATGAGTACCCGGTTCATAGTGTAGACTGCAGTGCTCACCGCTTCTCCCCAAAATTTTTGAGTTACCTTTCCTTGAATCAACATGGTTCTAGCTACTTCAACTAGAGTCTGGTTATTCCTCTTTGCTAGGCCATTCTGTTGTGGAGTTCAGGGGATAGACAGTTGCCTTTTGATGCCAAATTGTTCACAGTACTTGTTTAATTCACCAGAAGTGAATTCCCCTCCTTGATCGGTTCTGAGACACTTGATTCTTTTACCGCTTTCCTTCTCCACTAATGCTCTGAAAGCCTTGAATTTCACAAAGGCTTCAGACTTGTCTTTCAAGAATGTGACCCACATCATTCTTGAGCAATCATCAGTGAGAATCATGAAGTACCTATCACCCTGCACACTTCTAGTTTTCATAGGACCACACAAATCAGTATGCAGAAGATCAAGCAAGTTGTCAGCAGTGAAAGATTTACCTTTAAAGGTTGAGGAAGACATTTTCCCCAATTGATAGTCTTGGCGCAAGGTATTATCCAGTTTTCTTAGCACCGGCAACCCTCTAACTACTTTCATCTTACTAGCCTTCACAATGTTATCAAAGGTTACATGGCAGAGTCACCTATGCCATATCCAGCTATCATCAAGCTTAGCCATAAGACATGTACTTATATTTTCATTTAGATGAAATAGGTTACCTTTGGTCTGCATGCCAGTGGCCACCAATTTACCATCTTTTTCTTTGATTCTACAAACTCCATTCTTGAATTCCAGAGTGAGGCCACTGTCATTTAGTTGGGCAACACTCAGAAGAATGTGTCTGAGACCATCAACCCAGTACACATTATCAGCACTACTCTTTCCATTCAGAGAGATGGACCCTTTGCCTTTGACCATGCATGGTGCATCATTGCCAAAGTGAACCACACCACCATCATACTCCTCCAAGGATAGAAACTTACTCTAGTCACCTATCATATGGTGAGAATGGCCACTGTCAATGATCCACTCATTGGAATTATCAAACCGGGAGACAAGAGCCTTCTTGTCTACCACATCTTCCTTTACAATAACAAACACAATGTCTTCATTCTCTTCATCTTCTAATTCCTCATCTGTGACACCTTCATGAACTGCCACAAAATAGTTTCTCTAGTTTCCTCCTTTGAATTTCTTGAACCTTTCTGGTTTGTCCTTGTTGTCGCCATTAGGACAGTTTATAGCAATATGTCCTATCCGAATACAAGAAAAGCATTTCAAAGGTAGCTTACCTTTGTATTTACCGGTTCCTTTAAGAAGCTTCCTGGTAAGGAGTGCTTCAAATGCCATCAAAATCTCCTCATCATTCATTTCTCTACTGTGACTAGGTTCCCCACTAGTGCTAGCCTCTTTTCCTTTTCTGGATGGTATAGCAAAGGCTTTAAATGCTAATTCAGTCTTTTGAACACTACCATCAAAACTATTTAGCTCATAGGCTATTAACTTGGCTATGATGGAGTCCAAGGATACTTTAGACTTGTCTATTAATCTCAACTCCTGAATAGCAGCAACCCTTATTGCATAGACCGGCAACAGGGATCTCAGGACTTTGCTTACCATAGTGGAATCTTCTATTTTACCACCTACACTCTTGATTTCTCCAACAACTATTTTGATTCTTATTCCATACTGCTGAATGGTCTCACCTTCAACCATTCACATATGTTCAAACTTCCCTCTCAGGTTTTCTTCCTTAGCCCATTTCACATGTTCATCACCACCATAGATATTTTCAAGAGCATCCCATACCTCTTTGGGATTTACCTTGTCCTAAACATCAATAAACTCAATGTCAGATAGGCTACTAATGAGGGCTTCCATGACTTGCCCATTTTCTTGAATTTCTCTCTTTTGGTCATCGGTGAGAGTACCAGTAGGGACAACATAGACATTCTCAACATAACTCTAGTGTTGAGCACCCATGCTTCTAATGAATATCTTCATCCTATCTTTCCATATACTAAAATTTTCCTTGTTAAACTTTGGACCTTCCCTCTTCATCATTTGACTGGGATCTTTACCTCAAGCGGTTAAGCTTACAACACAGAGGACCTAGATTGCTCTGATACCAATTGATAACTCAATGATGAACCAATAGTACCAAACCAGTACTGAGAAGGGGTGGGTGAATCAGTATAAACAAAAATATAGTCCAAAATTGGTTTGACAACAAATACTCCAAATGACTGGCAAGCAGTGATACTAGTTGAAATAGAGTGCAACTGGTAAGACCCAGAATAACTAAAACAATTATAAACCAATCACTCACTAAGCTTTCCTCTTAGCTCAATACTATAGTACCATTACACCCTCATGCATGAACAGGTAAACTATCATCAGATCTTTACAATAGTTAGTTCAATATGTTTTGTAGACAGGCATAAAACACAGAACCATTATATGGTCAACAAGTAATAACAAAGCATCACAAGACAAAAACATCACACATGACACACATGTTTTTCACGTGGAAACCCAACTAGGAAAAACCACGGTGGGGATGAATACCCACAAGCTACTTTTTGAACTCTTTAGAAGTCCGCTTTGTTAGGAGCCTTGTCCAGTTAAAGACATTACAATAGGTTCTGCTAGGAACCGATCCTATTAGGGATCACCCAGTTAAGGGATGGCTACAATAGCTAAAGGATCTCCAAAGCTCTATAGCTTCCTAGAACTCATTAACTTTGAGTTACCCTATTAAGGGATTTGATTCAAGCCGGATAAAGCTACCCTGTTAAGGGATTTGTATCAAGCCAGTTAAGGCTACCCTGTTAAGGGATTTCACAATTGTTGAAGTGGTTAAAGAGCAACAAGAATTACAATGATCTGGTAACAGCACTCAATGCTAATGCAGATCCGTTTTGGCTCCTCTTCACCTTCTACACATTCTCTTTGCAAGTATCTCTTCTCTCCTTTGGTCTGGAAAGAATCACGTATCACTTCCCTTGGATACACACACAACTTTTTCCAACAACCTTAGAAAGAAACACAACATCGACCTTATAAGAAATAGATAGATCGGCAGCGAAAACCCTAAACCCTAAACCTGTTAGGTTAAGCATTTCAAGTGGTTCAATCCTGACCATTGAATCATACTGCATTAAATGCAACAGTCTTGAATCAATCTCAAAACATTCTCCATCATCCATTATCCACTGATTTCATGGCGGCTGATAACCCATCACGCATTATCACCGTTTGACAAACTTCACACATTCCCGAGGTAAATAGGAATAGTCTTCTTCATGCAAGATCCTTCACGCACACAGAGCTTATGTGGCAACATTACCTATTCTTAGTTATACTGTTAACTCATCACACAAAGATCACTGATTGAGTCACACAGGCTTGAGGTACTCCAATCGGAAATCCTGAAGTGGAAACTACCTACCAACTGGTAGTCACATAGTATTTCCATGTGCTGGTTCATCTTGAACAGATATACCACCTCACTTTGGCATATATACTGGTTCACACATATGTCGTTTCTCTCTTCTCGCATATCACATATTCTGATTCACTTCATAGCACATATTGACATCAATGACAACATACAATATCATTATGTCCTTATACCAGTTCACATAATGCCAATAGTTTGATGCAAAATGTAATGAGGGAATATTCTTAGGGTATTCCACCAAGAGCAAAGCTCTCAAGTGCTTCAAAAATAGGACTCAGAGAATTGCTGAAAATATCAATGTTAGAGTTGATGAAACCTGAGGAAATTGGTAGTGAGCAAGGGGTAGATGAACTGGTTGTAACCTTCTGGGAACCAGTTGTAAAATAGACTAGTACCAGTAATAGCTCTCCTACACCAGTAGATGTTGATGCTGATGAAGATGAGGATGAAGAAGAAAAGTAAGAGGAGACAACTAAGATCATTTCTAGGTATGTAAAGCTGAATCATGATCCAAAGAAGATCATAGGAGCTAAGGATGCAGGAATTCTTACAAGAACAAAGGTCAGGGAAAACTCTTACATGATCTATGAATTTGAGCCTAAAACATTTAAAGAGGCACATAAAGATGAAGACTGGATCAAGGCAATGGAAGAGGAACTTGACTAGATAGAAAGAATGGTACATGGTCTGTGGTACCCAGACTTGAGCATAAAAATGTCATTGGCACCAAATGGGTTTTCAGAAACAAGCTAAATGAAGATGGTATAGTGGTAAGAAACAAAACCAGACTAGTGTGTAAGGGATATGCTCAAGAAGAAGGAGAAGGCTATGGAGAAACCTTTGCTCCAGTAGCTAGATTGGAAGGAGTTCAAATGCTTCTTGCATATGCAGCCTTCAAGAAATTCAAAGTATATCAAATGGAAGTAAAATCTGCATTCCTAAATGGAATACTTGAAGAGGAGGTGTATATAGAGCAACCAGATGGATTTGCCCTATCAGAAAATAGTGACATGGTGTGCAGGCTACATAAAGCCTTGTATGGATTGAAGCAGGCACCTAGAGCATGGAATGAATGTTTATACTCCCATCTTGTGAATATTAGATTTTAAAGAACAAGTGAAGATAGAAATATCTATCTAAAGTCAGAAGGAGATCAGATTTTGATCTATGAAGTGTTTGTTGATGACATAATTTTTGGGGGAGATGACAAGATGAGTCATGCATTTGCAGATGAGATGAAGAAGGAATTTGAAATGTCACTAATTGGAGAGATTAAGTTCTTCATTGGACTACATATTCAACAAATGAAAGATGGTATCTTTATCACTTAGTCCAAGTATGTCAAAGAGGTGTTGAAGACCTTTCACATGGAAGACAACAAATTGGCTGGTACACTGATGGTAACCGGTTGTAAATTGTCAAAAGAAGATGACTCAGTGTTGGTTAATGAGAAAGATTACCTATCAATGATTGGTAAGCTGCACTATGTAGTACACAACATACCAGACATTGCACATGCAGTGGACATTATTGCTCATTTCCAGAAATGTCCAAGAGAATCCCACTTGGTAGGAGTCAAGCAGATTCTTAGATATTTGAAGGGAACTATAGACTATGGATTGTGGTATCCATAAAGTAATTATTTCAATCTCAAAATGTTTACAGATGTCGATTGGGCTAGTAATGTGGATGACCAGAAGAGCACAACTGGTGGTGCATTCTTTCTTGGTGGTAGACTAGTCTCATGGATGAGTAAGAAGCAGAATTGTATCTCTCAGTCTACAGCAGAAGCAGAATATGTAGCAGCATTTATGAACTGCACTCAGACAATTTGAATGAAGCATGTATTAAGTGGTTTTAAAGTCCCTGTATCTGAACTGGTAAGTATATTTTGTGACAACACAAGTGCAATTAATATTTCTAAGAATCTGGTTTTGCATGCTAGAACCAAGCACTTTGAGCTCAAGTATCACTTCTTGAGGGAGAAGGTTCAAAACAAAGAAGTGGTATTGGAACATGTTTCTAGTAAGGAGCAGTTAGTAGATATATTCACCAAGCCTCTACCAAAGGCTACATTTACCTATTTAAGAGGTGAATTAGGGGTGCTGCCCCTTCAAGAGGTGAACTAAAGGTGTGTGCTCCACATTAATCAGGTATTGCATTGATAAATCTTTTTCAGGATTGATGTATTGATAGATGCTACTCCTCAGGGGGAGCAGCATAGTGGAACATAGTTGTTTGTGCCTCCACTTTGGCATTATTGTCAAAGGGGGAGAAGATGTGAAGTGGAGAAGATATCTGTAGTATTGGGGAGAAGATGTGAAGCAGAGAGATATCTCTGTATATTGCCATCAATGCCAAAGGGGGAGATTGTTGGCATATGTGCAAAGTTTGATGACATGATGATATTGTATGTTGTCATTGATGTCAATATGTTGAAGTATGAACCGGTATATTAAAGTAAGCAAATTGGCAAGAGAATCGGTATGATGATGTGAACCGGTATATGTGGAAAAGTGAAGTGGTATGTTTGTTCAAAGTGAACTGGTATATGGAAAGTTTTATATTGGGGTTTCATTTGGTATGACTATCAGTTGGTAGTCTTAGCTTCAGGGTTTCCGGTTGATGCATTTCAAGTCTATCTAATTCGACCAATGACATTCTGTGATGGGTTTGCATTGAGATGAAGATCAAATCATGTTGCCACATCAGCCTTGTATGCATAAAGAAATTCCTTAAGGATCTTGTATGAAGAAGATTGATCCTATCTACCTTGGGAATGTTTAAAGTCTTTGTAAATGGTGGAGAGCGCATGATGGGTTATCAGCCTCCAGAAGTGGCAAAGAACGAGTGATGGAGAATGACTTCAGATCCATTCAAGACTGTTTTATTTAATACAATGTGATTGAATGGTTAGGATTGAACTGACTATATTGATAACATAAATGTTTAGGGTTTAGGGTTTATGCTACTAACCTATCTATTTCCTATAAGGTCGATGATGATTTGCATTGTAAAGTTGTTGGCAAATGTTATGTATGTATCCAAGTGAAGAGATACTTGATTCTCGCCAGACCAGAGAAGTGTGTTGATACTTGCAAAGTGTGATTGCAGAAGCAAAGGAGCTAAAGTGGATCTGTCTTGGCATTGTGTGTTGTTATCAGATCAGTGTATTACCTATTGACTTCTAGGCATTTCAACAATTGAAAAATCCCTTAACCGGGTAGCTTTAACATGATTTTGTGTAAATCCTTTAAGAGGTTGACTCAATTCAATGAGTTCTTCAAATATTTTTGCGAGGTAACCTTTAATAGGGTTCTAACCTTTAACCGGGTATTAGCCATCCCTTAACCGGGTGATCCTTAGCAGGATCGATTCCTAGAAGAACCTATTGTGAAATCCTTAACCAAATTTAGCTCCTAATAGAGCAGACTTTAGAAGAGTTCAAAGAACAACTTGTGGGTATTCATCCCCACCGTGGTTTTTCCCTGTTGGGTTTCCACTTGAAAAATCAATGTGTCATGTGTGATTCTTTTTCATGTGATGATCAGTATTTTCTGTTAAGTAGTAATGCATACTGATCCAATGGTTTTTATATTTTTGATGTATTCCTTGTTTATGCATATGGGTAAAGTGGAAAGGAGATATTATATGGAGTGAAGATCTAAGTGCTACCGGTTTATGCCTTTTACAATCATTTTGTGTTTTACCGGTAGTACCTTGTTTTAGATCGGTGATACTATTTAGTAGTTAGTTCAGTCTTTGTAGTCAAAGAGGTTTAAGGAAGTTTTTGTCTATACTGATTCAACCCCCCCCTCTTAGTATCTGTTGAAGTATTTACTATTTATCATTATTCATCATCATATTGTGTCCTAAGAGGTCATACTATTGGCATTTTTTATGTTTATGTTGTGTTTTTCATTGATGGACACACATTTGCATTGAGATCCTCTTTATATGTATGAGTTAGAGCACAACCGATATTTGTTCCAACCGGTATGTTGTATTATAGTCTTTAGACTATTGATGTTTTGCAGAATGTGTTTCCTTGTCTGAAGTGGCATGTTGACCTCAAGCGGTACGAGGGATTAAAGTGGCATAACACATTTCTACCAGTCTTCATTTTTGTCAAACCGGCAACCGGCATTTTGTATGAATCGGTAATACTTTGTGATGGGTTACCACCCACCGATTGTTTGATGATGCCAACACTGTAGCAATGCTTTTTGTGATGTATTACCTAGTATGTCCAGGTTCATTGAACCTAGGAAATTGTAATGTAATCCTATTTGATTGACATGGAATTAGTTTCCTTTATAAGGACATGTCTAGGGTTTTAGGTTGTTGTTATTGTTATTGTTGTTGTGATAGTTGATATTGTGGCTAGGGTTTAAGGTGGTTGAGGATTTGGAGAGATTATGAATGTGTAGAAGACTGAAGTAATGCTATAGTGCATTAAGAATGAGCTATCAAGGATCTAACCGAGCAGTCTGTGCTATTAGCTAGATCAAACACTTGTTGATTACTCACATCTTTGACAAGTCTGTAGCCCTTAACCAGGTAGGCCCAAAAGCCTCTTGTAAATCCTCTAACAAGGTGGTTCACATCTATGTATCTAAAATCCTATAGCAAGGTATTCTTTAATTGGACTTATCTCCTAACAGAGATTGAGATTATTAATAGGATCTGTTCTGGTAAAGAACATTGTAAGACCTTAACTAGTCTGGTTCGTATTCTGCAGATAGTTACTTGTGAGTTCCATCTCACCGTGGTTTTTCCCATTTAGGTTTCCATGCCAAAATATCTTGTGTTATGGTGTTTGTGCTGCTATGGGTGAATGCATTATTAGCTATTTGGTTTGCATGTTTGTTAACCAGTTTGTCTATTAAACTATTTTACCGGTTTACTGCTAGTGTTGCAAAGTGTTTAAGTGCAAAGTTTTTTGGCATACAAATTAACCCCCCCCTCTTAGTATTCATCAATTGGTATCAGAGCCAACCTTTCTATAAGTTTAACCACTTGGAAAGAGATATGGGGGAATACACATTGAGGGAACTTACCCACCAGCTCACTCAGTTTGAGCAAGCCTATGATGATCTAATGGTAAAATACAAGGCATCTTAGGCAAAATGAAGAGAACATGCAGAAAAGTTGATGGAGGTATCTAAAAATAGTTCTTTTGATGAAGCAGACATGGAAGCCCTAATTGCTGAAGTAAATAAGTTGAATGAATCAAACTCCAACCTGAGAAAGGAGTTGGAAGGACTGACTATCTGGATGTGTCAAGAGCTTGAGAACTAGATAAAAGTTGAAGACTTAGTGAAAGAAAGAGATCTTGAGATCTCCAAGATGAAACAAGAGATGAGTGCCCTAAATGCTCAAGTCCATGAAAGCAAGGTGGAAAAGGAAGACATGCAAGGAGAACTGAACACTGCCATCTCTGAGAATGAAAACCTATTGGAAACAAATGCTCCTATTTCCGAAGAACTCTCTAAGTCAAAGGAAATACTTGCTAAGTTCAACAAGAGTACTGTCAAGCTAGAGCAAAAGCTTGAATCTGCCAAACCAGTCAAGAATACCAATGGACTTGGTTATTCCTGTAATGAGGAAGGTGAGACCTATGGTACAAATGCTGGAACATCAAAGAAACAACCAACATCAAAGGATAAAAGTAAGTAAAAGTTTAAACCTATTTGTTTCAACTGTCTTAAAGAAGGACATACTGCAAATGTGTGTAGGAGTAAGGCTTACAACAATTTTCCTTATTTTCTAAACGATAAGCTTAGATCCTATAGATTTGATGGTAACTATTATGCATGCAACAAGTATGGGCATAGAGCACCTAAATGCAGGTCTGTTATAAATAACACTGGAACATATCCTCAGAGGACCCAAGGAGTTGGTCCTGAACCTTATGTGAATCAGAATCACAACCAGTTTAATGTCTTCAATCATCAGCCAAGAAGTGGTGGTTATCAAGTGGCAATTGGATGGAGAGAAAATTGTATGATCTGTCATGGTCATGGTCACACTACTACAACATGCAGAAGGAAGAATGGAAACATGAACAATGGACCTTAGAGAGCACCTAGATTGGTCTGCTATCACTGCAACAAACTAGGTCACATTGCTAGATTCTGTAGATCAAGAAAGGACATATCTCATGATATACCTGTCACTCCAGAAGGAGACATTGATGTTGAAACCATTCAAATGGATATGAACAAAACCTGGAAGAAGAAACCATCGGTGTTACAAGAGGAACCGGTTTCTGCACCTAGTGTGGAAATCACAGAACCGATAAACTAAGCTTCAGAAAAGCTTAGGGGGAGAAAACAAAATAATGTTTCAAACCTCTAGTTTACACCGACAAAAGACCTTAACTGGTATGTTATACCTATCATTTGGCAGAAGACCAAAAATGGTAAAAAAGGCAAAATTAGGGTTTACGCCCTAATGGAGGAGCATTAATGATGGTAGGTGAGGAATATGTTTAACAACATTTTTCAAATCATTTCTCACTATCAGTTATTGAGCGAAGAAAAGTTTTTCAAAGAGCAGAGCGACGAAAAGGCGATTTGAGTAGAGATTTTGAGAAAATGAGAAATCGTGAAGGAGATTCAAATTCAAACTGGAAATGGTCAAGTGGAGAACACAAAGCGGTGATTCAACAACTGACGGAGTGTGAAGTGAAGGAGAATCAGCAAGCCCTAATTTCATGTGTTTTAAAAGGTTTTTCTCAAGTTCTTAAGATTTCTATCATGGCTTCTGCATCTCATACTAGTTCTAGTGCATCTGTTGAGTCTGCAAGTTTTATTCAATGAAAGTCCAAGTGTAACGCCCTATCACAAGTTCTGGCTGGTGTGATAGTAGAAGAGGGAATTTCTAACTACATAGATTGCAAAATAGAAGACCTAGGGTCTCTATCTATCCACACCCAGTTAGGTTTATTTTGTGGTAAAGATAAGAAGATCGAACAGGAGTTTAATATTTTGGAGAAGAAAAAGCTCCACAATGTTGTTTACTTCCTGGAATATTTCACAAAGGATCATATATAGATCATTCTGAGAAGAGTCCATGGTGATAATATGTACCTAGAGAGAACACATGACATCATGCCGCAGACAATTCATGCAGTCACCAGATTCTACAACACTGGGGAAGTGCCAGCCCTAAGAATTGTAAGCAAAACTAAAATGTCCAAGCTCATTGGTTTAGTGAGTGACTCACGTGGCATGACAGTAAATTCTATCAAGGATGATCTAGTTAAGTATGCATGCATGGTGATTGGATACCGGACATTCTCAGCTAACAGAATTAACTCTGTATCTGCTCTAGCAGTAAATGCTGCTTACCAGATGATAAAGGAGGATGCATCATTTGATCTATGCACCAACATGCAGAGACAACTCCTATTGAATCTAAAGGTGATCAAATAGAATAATGCACTTAGGTTAAAGTTTGGAAAACTATTAGTTGGGTTGTTCTTCTATTTCAAAGGCTACTTCCTAGGACTAGGAGATGTTCAGTGGTCTGGTGACCAATCAGTAACCAAGCAAATCAAGGAAATCATTGAAGCACTTGGAACCGGTTACCCTGATATTCTGAACAAGTATTTTGATGAGTTCAGAAGGAAAATGAGCCAAAGAGTGAGGATATCAGGTGACATCATCAAGAAATATGAAGACAATATCTGCTTCACCATCCAAGTAGATAAATGCATAATGGAGGCTATTGAGCCTAGACAGGAAGAAGTGGAGCCAATGGGTTATGAGGTGATGTACGATATGCTGGAAGGGTATGCCTCTACCCTTATTGCCTCACCGCTTGATCCTAAGATGAAGAGAACAGACACCTACCTAGAGAGGATAGCATCGGTTGAGGAACCACCAAAAATGAAAGAAAAGGAACCAACAGTGAAGAAGGAAAAGGCAGTGCCTGTAACGTTTGCACCAGTTACTACTGGAACTCCAAAAGTGGCCAAGCGGTCACCAACCAAGAAGAAACTAGAAGCTGCACCAGCTAAAGTCTTCCAGAGAAAGAGGAAGACAAGGAACACCTCTCCAGACTCAGAATAAACCTTGTCTGAGGAAAAGCCAAAGAAAACATGTCAAACAAAGAGGAAGACATATAATGAACTGACATCATCTGTACCAGTAAATATAGATATATCTTCCTATAAACCTTTGACACATTATCAAAGAACAATAAAAAATATTAGGAGAAAAGTGCTAAATGACTTGCTTGAGTGTTTTGATGACTTAATGAGGATGAAAAGGAAGCGGATGAAAAAGAAATAATTCAGTATTTATGTATTAATGATTGGTCGCCCTCAGAGATTAAATCTCAGACACCGGATTCTCTATGTATGTCATTAGATAATAGATGGTGCATTGCCATAGAGAAAGAATAGGAAATTAGGGAGAAGGTTTTTGCACAGTACTTTCCCGACCTGTCAAATTTTGAGTTGTATGATGTTATTGACCAAAATAAAGGACTATTCTTCACTAGAAAAAGAAGACTCTGGTTGTTAGAAGGTAGAGTTGTTGATGTTGAAAAAGACACCCATCTATATATGAAAACTGCTGTCTAGACTCACAAAGTGCGTCTCGCCAACCGACAAGCTAAACAAGAACCGATTATATCCAAACTGGATGAAGTATTTGATGATGAAGGAAATCTGGTTGTTGAACCAAGCGACATCATTGATGTTGATGCTTTGGATGTTGAGGATAATACTCAAGAAACACCATCTGAGGCTACAGGACAAAAGCAACAAGCTAAATAGGCTGATAAGAAAGCCAAGGACAGATAGGAAGCGACAAAGGAAGAGGTAGAGCATAGGAAAAAGGATGAAGAAGAGAAGTAGAAGAAGGATGAAGAGGAGAAAAAGAAGAAAGATGAAGAGGAGAAGAAGAAGAAATATGAAGAGGAGAAGAGGAAGAAAGATGAAGAAGAGAAGCAGAAGAAGGATGAAGAGGAGAAAAAGAAGAAAAATGAAGAGGAGAAGAAGAAAAAGGATGAAGAAGAGAAAAAGAAGCAAGAAGATGAAAAGAAAATGAAAGAAGAGGAAGATACAGAATAGGAGAAGAAGAAGGAAGCAGAGAGGAAGAAGAAAGAAGAGGAAGATAAGGAATAGGAGAAGAAGAAGGAAGCAAAAAACAAAAAGGTTGAGGAGGACAAGGAAGAAAAGAAGAGGAGAGAAGTGGAGAAGAAGAAAGTGGAAGAGGACAAGGCAGGATAAGTGGTGAAGAGCACCTAGATGGAGACTCCAAAGGCAACCGGGAGTCAACCTAAACTAGCAGATCTCACCAGTCCTATAGATCTCTAGTCTACAAGTGAAACGGAGCTAATGTAGAGCATCAAGGTAGCTCAAGAGCACCTTGAAATCATTCGATGGAAGAAGGAGCAGGATGTAATCCAAGCAGCTGTGGATACGCTTATCGGTTTGATACCTGGTACAAATCTTACAAACACTGATTCATCACTAGCCAGATTTAAGCTCCTATGCATAATATTAGATGATTAGGTGCAGAGCCTTGAAGAGACATCAGAGGCTAATGTCAAGAAGGGGCATCAAAAAGCTCTTAATATAGCTCCGAACTGAATTGAATAAAGAACAAAAGGATATAAGGGATGTAATAGATGAGGGAAATTTGCTACTCAGCAAAATCTGCCAACCCCATTTGTTCTATGATGATGTGCTAGCTTAGAAGCAAAACTTGAAAAGGACTTGTAGTCCTACTTGAGCACATTCAAGCTACCTTATGAATCCTTTACAACTTATAGGCAAACTATTCACTAGTTTCACATCCAATTAAAAAAAATGGAGCAAGAGATCAGCACTCGGTCTAGAGATTTGCAGGAGCTACAACTGGTTCTACTCCCACAATTGCAAATTATTCAGAAGTGCTATCTGAACCTGGATGCCTTAATAGTTACACAGGAGATAAGTATAATCTATGCCATGGAAGAACAGGTATCCCAGATGCAGACAGAGCAAGAAGTAGCCACCTCCCTACTTGAGTCCTGTTCTTTGTCGATGAAACAATTCTTGCAGGACTTTAAATCTGTTTTTGACAAGTATCATTCCTTGTTGTCATAAACTTTTATTATTTTTAATATCAAATGAAAACAAGGTTGTTCCGCTATACTTTGTCATTGTTGGCAAAGGGGGAGAAGAATTCTATTTGGAAAAGTATCTGGTAATCAAATTTTGATTATATGCTCTGTATATCTCAATGTTTATGCTCTTTATGCAAAATTGTTATACATTGTATTGTCAAAGGGATAGTGTATATGCTTAGGGGGAGCAATTTTGCTAATGGCATGATTTTATTGTAAAACACTTAGATGTCAAAATTTTATTTTCCTATGTGTTGCCATCAATGCCAAAGGGGGAGATTGTTGGCATTTTTGATGTTTATGTTGTGATTGTCATCGATGGACACACACTTGCACTGAGATCCTCTTTATATGTATGAGTTAGAGCACAACCGGTATGTTATATTATAGTCTTTAGACTATTGATGTTTTGCAGAATGTGTTTCCTGGTCTAAAGCAACATGTTGACCTCAAGCAATATGAGGGATTAAAGAAGCATAACATATTTCTACTAGTCTTCATTTTTGTCAAACCGACAATCGGCATTTCGTATGAACTGGTAATACTTTGTGATGGGTTACCACCCACCGATTGTTTGATGGTGTTGACACTATAGTGATTCTTTTTATGACGTATTACCTAGTATGTCTAGGTTCATTGAACCTAGGAAATTGTAATGTAATCCTATTTGACTGACATGAAATTAGTTTCCTTTATAAGGTCATCATGTCTAGGGTTTTAGGTTGTTGTTGTTATTATTGTTGTGATACTTGATATTGTGGCTAGGGTTTAAGGTGGTTGAGGAGTTGGAGAGATTATGAATTTGTAGAAGATTGAAGTAATGCTATAGTGCATTAAGAATGAGCTATCAAGGATCTAACCGAGTAGTCTATGCTATTAGCTAGATCAAACACTTATTGATTACTCACATCTTTGACAAGTTTGTAGCCCTTAACTGGGTAGGCCCAAAAGCCTCTTGTAAATCCTCTAACAAGGTGGTTCACATCTTTGGATCTAAAATCCTCTAGCAAGGTAGTCTTTAATCAGACGTATCTCCTAACAGAGTGTTGTCTTCAAAATCTAATTCTCTTTAACATCCTTAAAATAATATGATTGAACTCGGTGCAGAAGAGACATCAAAGATAAGGAAATTCTCAAGACAACATATGACAAGGTTTGATTGAACCTTCTACACTTCGGACTTACTTAGAGCCCAAGTGGGTATACCTTTGTGAATTGAATTCACACTTTCAAACATAAACCCATAGCAAACCAGTCCAGAAAACCAGTGGATCTATTCACCTTGAAATTAACTGAAAATAAAAGAATGGAAATTATACTTAAATTCAACATGTCGATCAACAAAACATGCAATAAACAACTTCAATCAATGCCAGTGCCTTATCCAAGGTCACAGAGTCATCTAAACTCAGATAATACTCCTCAAACAAAATATCTTTATGCATCCCCTTGGCTTGGTTTCTATTAATCCTTGTATATGCGTGACACCTATAAGAACTTATGCATTCCAAATTAAGCTATGATCATCAAAATTCAAAGTTTCTTCCAAAGAGTTTACTGGTATGAGTGATCCGCGCATCTTTAATTTCCCTCCTAAAGAGAAAAGCTAGTGAACACTTCTACTAAAAATTGCTTTGCAATTCCATTCAAAAAAAATAACCCTAGATTATTCATAATGAAAATAGTAAACAAATTGTAAACACACTTGAAGATGACACAAAGCTTCACTCAAAACCAATGGTCTGTATATTGATATTAAGTTCAAGAAATATTACAAGAAGTTTTTGTATATTCTCCATTAGACTTAGAAAAGCTCAGATAAATTTCTGCAGCATTTTCTTACAATTCTTTTGCGATCCCTCTTCCTCTAGTCCTAGTATCCATTTATAACAACATGGATGCACAAAGCTTCGGACTTCTCAAGGAGAGTTTGTTACAATCATTTCTCTCAAAATAAAGAGGTTACAAGCTTTTCACAAAAACAGTTACAAGCTCTTTTCAGCCTCTGCAGTTTCTTCAATAGGTTGTTCGGTTGCAACCTCTTCTACCTTTTCAGGGGTGCTCTCCAACTGTTCCGGATCATGGGTGGCATATTTGGTTGTCCACTCATCATACACCTCTTCTGTCAGCCATGAGAAATTAATCACTTTATCCTTAGTCTTGGTCAACCTTTTCCAAGAATTTCTCATTTTGTTGACTTCTGAATTGAGAAAACCATAATGTGACTTAATTTTCTCTATCTCTTGTATTGTCAAAACAAAGAAAGAAGCATCATCTAAATCAATAATTCCTTTAATTCTTGTTGACAATTTAGCTTCTATCTCCTTAAGCCACATTTGTTTGTCCTTTAATTGATCCAGGCTAGCAAAAACTTGATCAGTATACTCCTTTTTGCACAAACTAACCTTCTTATCAACATTATCCACTTCTGCTACTAATTGTACTAAAACTTTAGTGATGTCAGAAGTGGATCTAATGATGGGATTGGCCCTTCCTTCATCGTAGGATACACACATAAACTCTAAATCTTTCTCCCTAGGCCTCCATTTGTCAAAAATAGGTGTCAAAATGGCCTTGTCTCCCCTGAGCTCATTCCATATATCCACAATTTTACCTACATTGTTGTAGAGCAATGAGGCATTCATTGTATCTACAAAACTGGAAATTGTAGCCCTTACTCTCTCCTCATACTTCTTTGCATATAAGGCCTGAGCTTGTTTTAAGTTTTCTAATTCTTGAGGAGTAATTTCAACCATTTGAGAGTTGGAGGGTGCTGGAGATGGTGGAAACTCAATGATAGGGCTAGTAGGTGGAGGTCTTGTAGGAGAAGGGGAGACCATCAGTGTTGAAGACTCACCTTGCTTGTATTGTCTAGTCAACTGGCTCTGCAACTTAGCAATGATGCTATCCTTACCTCTTACCTCCTCTTTAGCACTGTTATAGGCCTTCAAAACTGTTTCCAACTTGACTTGGAGAGCCTCTTTCTCTTTGGCTTCCTTTTCTACTACTGCAACACTAAATTTTGCAGTCTCTAACATAGTGCTAGCAGCTTCCACTACCCCTGTACTCTGCACTCTTTTCACCATCATCCCACCAAGGTAATTTGACCCTGGGGTATCTTTGCTCTTCTTACTCTCATTTCTCTTAAGAGACCACATGACGAGTGTAGAATTATCCTTATTGAAAGTAATTCCCTCCATGGGTTTGGTCTCTTTCCTCACTGCGTCTAGTACCAGGGCATCTGCTATATCCCACTCGGGTAAAATAAGCACTCCAACTTGTGCCACCATATCTCTCCCTTTCTCAGGGGTGATGGTTTTGAACTCTTCCATCATCTCTTTCTTTATTTCCTCTTCTACTAGGGCTAGATCTTTATTAGGCTGCTTAGCCTTTCTCTTTTCACATCTAGCATTATATTTATCTATGTTCTGTTTCCATATAAACTGCATAAATGCTTCTTATGTGACAAAATTGTTGTCAGCCAAGAAGGCATTACTTGCCTGCTTTATCTCAGGATCCCACTCCTGGCCTTTGAGTTCAGTGGTGGTAATATCCATTTCAGTAGCAAGGGGTTCTTCTGGCATTCCTTCTTCCACTTCATCATAAGTGTAGGCAATTTCCCCTAGACTACCTAGCTGTAGGAGTTGCTCAGTTGCTGCTTGCTCATTTCCTATATGGATAAGGGATTGGGATGGGGAACTTTCCTTTAGAGGTAGAGGGCTCCCCTGTTGTAGGCATCAGCACACTATAACTAGATTTCTTGTGTAGTGTATAATCACTAGGAGGGATTGCTTTGCTGGAAGCTGACCTACTTAGGATCATTCTCACCTTTTCAGGGTTGCTTTTGATTACAACTTCCCTCTTCTCCTTCAGGGTCTACATCACATCTTCAAAGCAAACAATTAAAAACTTTATTTTCTCCTCCTGAGGGAAAAAGCTAGACAATGGGTCATAGCTGGCATCAAACTGATGCACGAAATCCAAGGCTTTCTTATAAGCCACCCATTTCTCTTTCCTTAGCTCCTGCTCATCTAGATCAAACTCATTTCTGATGTGGTCTTCAGGAAACTGAAATAGATGGGGCCTACCTCTGCATGCTGCCTTCTTTCTAAACATGTCGTTGAAGAAGTCTTCTGGATCAACACACATGGACACTGCAGTGGACAAATGATAAGGCTTGAGAAAATCCTCAAAGCAATTCCAACCCCCCTTTGTTATTACAAATTGGTGGGCTATGGTAGTTGTAGGGAAAATAGTCCCTTTACCCTTGCCTGTCAACTCCGCCTCTTGTACACCACCAATTTTTCTAAGGATCTCTGCAATTCCCACTTTGAGAGGGACCTGGTAAGGTAACAAGAATGGGGTGCCTCTAAAGCCAAACACTCTGAAAACTATCGAGACTGGATACAAATAAATGTCACCCCAATTGTGAACAATTTTTATGTTCTCTGCGAATTCTTTTGGTCTTATGAATTCTAGAAGAACCTTGGGGATTCTTGGGTTCTCCGAGCAGAGGAGAGTCCTGATCTTGGATGTAAAGTATTTGTCAAACTTCAAGAAACTGGCATCCTCTCTATCCCATGACAACACAGTACTCCATAATTGTACCGACATTTTTTCTCCTTCTTTCTCCTTGACAAGGTCCAATCCACTGGCAAAGTAATCACCACCTTTGAAAAGAAATAGATGCATCAGGAGTGAGTACCATCCAAAAGCCCTATCCACCTTTCCATTCTTTATTCCTGTTAACCCTCCATGGATAGCATCAACAATGAAAGAAGCATAATCAAATGTAATTGTAAGAGAAGGATTCAAAATCTGAGCAATCATTAACAGGTAGTGATTTGGCATATTTGCTTAAGCATCTTCTCCCAAAACTTGGCAAAGTGCCCAATACATTCCTTTAGCCCTTAGGGTGAACATACTCAATGAAAAGGGCTCTTGTGTGTTGGGTCCTATAACTGTCAACCCACCTATCTTCACAAAAAACTCCTTGAGAGGCCCGTTCTTGAGATGACTCCTCTGTGCACTGTAAATTTGAGCTAATGATTTGAAATTTGTGGGTTCTAGAAAATTGGTAAACTCATTAAGCCCAAAAGCATTCTTGAATTCTTTAGCATTAATCTCAATAAGGGTTTTTTCATTTATATCCCAAATGCTTCTTGTGACTGGATCATAGTTGAGCGCAATTTGGGTCAACAAATCTATGTCCATAAATACCCCTGGGACTACCAACTTCCCAACATCTAATTCCCAAATACTATTTTGCGGTGCCAGAGAATTCCTCATTCCAAATCCAATGTTAAATAACCCCAACCCAGACAATCCAACCTGTGGGTCTCTCAACTAGTTACCCTTGTCATACAGTCCTTCTCCTATCTTTAAACGGGGAGCTCTAGGCACTAATTCTTTTGCCTTCGATGCCTGATTAGTTGACAATGTCAACTATTCCAGAAAATCATCATAGACACTCCTTTCAAAATAATTGACTTTGCCAGAATATTCTCTTTTAGGAGCTATTTAAAAAATGTAAGAAATGAATACCACTTCTAGACACTTCTGTGACGAATCAATATCTTATCTGAAACACACCACACAGGAATTGCTACATAGGAGTACGAGAAAACCTATTCTTAACTTGAAGTAATTTTCTCTGCAACTAAATTAACTTGCTCTGTACCTAAAGAAGATAGCTTTGCATCTGCTCCTCTACAAAATTCTTTAAAAGATATCTTCACCCAGTTGATGGGAAATCAAATATTGTATTCAGGGTCTTAACTACAACATTGATTCCGCATGCTTCGGTCGTCCCTTCAAAATTGAATTCATAGGAGAATTCATATTTTTCGCTCCAACGGGTCACAACGTTCCTACAATTCTTTCATTTTGCTCTTTCACAACTTCATGAAGCATAACTATCAGGCAGCTTGGTCCTGCGAAATAGCGCCGACCGTCCGATCAAAAGAAACTTGATCGAGCATTATACTAACTAACAACTTTGGCTCCGTGCTGTGCCCCACTTCTTTATTGGTTATGTGTTACCGTGTGGTTCTCAACCAGTGGCCTTGAAATTTCTTTTGCATTCAACTTAATGCTAGCCGTGTGTCTTTCTTTT
The DNA here is from genome assembly GCF_030272615.1 of Cryptomeria japonica. Lineage (NCBI taxonomy): Eukaryota > Viridiplantae > Streptophyta > Pinopsida > Cupressales > Cupressaceae > Cryptomeria > Cryptomeria japonica. The sequence goes on along the minus strand of NC_081406.1, from coordinate 286,531,557 downwards.
ATACCACCAGTTCCACCTTGGTGGGCCCACAAATTTCTTCTAAGACCACGTGTTGCCGGACACGTTGCCATCCATCATGACATATGGATGGTTCTCGTTCACTTTCGCTATTTTGCAGGGTATAAAGCACGAGCATCTTACCCTTGTGAAATAGCGCAGGTTGTCAGATCATTTTTTAATTGATCAACATTTAATCATCTAAATAGGCTTCGGGAAGGGTGGGCCCTCTGACTCACTTTGAACACCTGGCATCCAGTCATCTGTAGAGTTGACATGACCATCTATCATGACACATGGATGGTTCTCATTCACTTTCACTATTTCACAGGGTATAAAGCACGAGCATCTTACCCTTGCAAAATAGCGCGGGCTGTCAGATCACTTTTTAATTGATCGGCATTTAACATCTGAATAGGCTTCAGGAAGGGTGGGCCCTCTGACTCACTTTGAACACCTGGCGTCCAGTCTCCTTCGGAGATAACTCATTGCTTTTTCATATGCCGAGAGAAAGCACTAGGCTCTAGTAAATTCTTGACAGCTATATCTGCCAGGTCATCTCCTAACTTGCGACTTGACTCACCTTTGGGGCTCACCTTTTAGCCTTTAGTCCTGACCTGCTGACTGTTGTGACTTATGTCGCGTGCCGCCATTTTACTTGCTCTCATCAACCAGCTAGACTGCCTAGGTGGCATTCCATGTCATTTTTGCAACTTCGCTGGTTTTAAACTACGCGCAACTTTTCCTAGCAAAATAGTGAAAGCCATAGATTCATCCGTGAGATGCGCACTAGTTACTGGGCCCGACAACTTTAGGAGGAATACACATAAGGCATAAATTTTTTTTTGCGATTAATTAACATGACCACCTAGGCAAACGACAAGGGGGGACACTTCCTACAATCCCATGACCCATTACTTAAGTGAATAAAGCAACGAAAGAATAGAAACCAGAGGGTTTTAAACACACATTAGAGGATCTAAAATAAAAAACCCTTAAACCCTTAAACCCTAAAACAGAGCTAAAGCATTTGAAAATGTGCCCTACTCAAAATTTAAACAAACCATAGCCAATCATGGGAAAAGAAAAGCCCATTTTAATCAGTGATAACACAGAGATTGAGATTCTTAATAGGATCTGTTATGGTAAAGAACATTGTAAGACCTTAACCAGTGTGACCTTAACCGGTCTGGTTCCTATTCCGCAGATAGTTACTTGTGAGTTCCATCTCACCATGGTTTTTCCCATTTGGGTTTCCACATCAAAATAGCTTGTGTTATGGTGTTTGTGCTGCTATGGGTAAATGCATTATTAGCTATTTGGTTTGCATGTTTGTTAACAGGTTTGTCTATTAAACTATTTTACTGGTTTACTGCTAGTGTCGCAAAGTGTTTAAATGCAAAGTTTTTCAGCATACTAATTCACCCCCCCATCTTAGTATTCATCACATACTATGTCTTAAGGGGTCATATTTTGTCCTAAGGGGTCATCAGACACCATATGATCACTAAGGGCAACATACAACCCCTTATGACACCATATTGGGTCGTTATGAGTCATATGGTGTCCATAGGGGTCATATTATGTGCTACGACCCCTTAGGACACCATATGACCCCTTAGGACACCAAATTGTGTCATTATGGGTCATATTGTGTTCATAGGGGTCATATTGTGTCCTAAGGGGTCATGGGACACCATATGATCCCTAAGGGCAATATACAACCCCTTATTACACCATATTGGGCCGTTATGAATCCTATGGTGTCCTAAAGGGTCATATTGTGTCCTATGACTGCTTAGGACAACATATCACCCCTTAAGACACCAAATTGTGTCTTTATGGGTCATATTCTATCGTAACAGGTCATGGGACACCATATGACCCCCAAGGACAACATATGAACCCTTATGACACCATAATGGGTCTTTATGAGTCATATGGTGATCATAGGTGTCATATTGTGTCCTACGACCCCTTAGGACACCATATGACCCCTTAATACATCAAATTGTGTCAGTATGAGTCATATCATATCCTAATGGGTCATGGAACACCTTATGACCCCTAAGGACAACATAAAACCCCTTACAACACCATATTAGATCATTATGGGTCCTATGGTGTCCTAAGGGGTCATATTGTGTTCTACGACCCCTTAGGACACCATATAACCCCTTAAGACATGAAAGTGTGTCGTTATGTGTCATATTATGTCCTAAGGGGTCATGGGGACACCATATAACCCCTTATGACACCATATTGGGTCATTATGGCGTCGATAGGGGTCATATTGTGTCTTAGACCCCTTAGGACACCATATGACCCCTTAAGACACCGAATTGTGTCCTAAAGTGTTGTAGGACATAATATGACCCCTGTGGACACCATATGACTCATAACGACCCAATATGGTGTCATAAGGGGTCGTATGTTGTCCTTAGGGGTCATATGGTTTCCTGTAATGCCCCACCAGGAAACCCCGAAGGGATAAAGCTGACACACAAGAATAGAGTGCAAATTTTTGTTTTAAAATTAAAACAAAATCAAAGATACATTGAGATAACATTAAGATCAGATTACACAATGGAAGACTCAAATAACACATAAAGAGTTTCCCAATTTGATTACTTGGTTCCACACTTAACCCAACTCATGCTAATTAATCCAGTTGTGTTGATTAACTTAATGACATGATAATACTTTAAATAAGGATAAATTCATTCCATAGGTTAAAAATAAAGATAACAAGAGAAATTCATCCATTAAAATTTAACCATACATTTCATCCAATCTTACAATAAAATATATGTCTATTGGCATTATAATAGACAAAGAGAGATTGTTGGCATTTCAATAAGGATATTGAGAAGGTTGTTGATGATTATAGATATAATTGATCAAGGATGTTTATTGTCTTCATATTATTATTTTGTCATTTATGTCAAGAAATTGATTTTCTAATTCAGTATGATGTTGCCATATCCTAAGAAGTATGATTTGAAGAGTATAAAGATGTCGGTAAAAGACACAGAAAGAATATGATGAATAAGGCGAGGAATAAGTTATTCAATGGGTAACTATTACCGAGTTAGACAATGATGAGATCATGATGTTTAGATTGTTTTGGTATCCTACATATGTTATTGATTGTAAGGTTAATACTATACTATGTTACCGAGCAAAGAACCTAGTCAACAAACACTAAAGAATCTAGTCAGTAAACCCTAAGGTTATCGCTATCGGTTAATGAAGGAAGAATGTCTACCGAGTGAAGTTTAGTATTTACCGAGTTGCAACCAATTAGTAACATAATGCATTGAATGAATAAAAGTATTATTTAATGAAGGAAGCTAATGAGCTGGAACTGATTAAATGATTGGTATGCCATGAATGAAGTTTGTTAAATAATCTATGGGAAAGGAAAATCGGCAGGAAGATCTACAGCTCAGATTGAACCACAATACCCTAGCACAAGTTCTAGGAAATGTATTCAAGTTCCAAGGCAGGGTAAAATGTTTTCAAATCGAAGGATACATTGAATCTAGTCAAGATTGAAGATCTGATGGCTATGATTGATCATGGGATATGTGATCAAGGAGATTAAGCAGTTGGTAAATTGTTTATAAATAAGGAACTGTTGATAAACAATGTATGCGGGCAAGTGTATGCATAGGGATGCTACATAGTGATTACCGAGCACTGAAGCTTGAAGACCTATTTGAATAACAGAGTATAGAGCCTAGCAGATGGACAAAATAAGTCCTAGATTGTATTGAGCAAATAAGAATCTGCTTTAGCATTTTAGATGTGAAGTTGCAGATAGATTTTTATTACTATTATTTTGTGAAGTGACAAAAAATCTCTTAATCGAGTGGACTTAACAATCCTAGTTGTAAAACCCTCTAGCAAGGTGACATTCTGATTGAGTGTTTGAAATCCTTTAACAAGGTCACTTCTAATAAGGTGAAGATCCTAACAAATCTGAGGGAAATCCCTTAACCAGGTCACATCTAGTAGTGTGTTTGTAATCTTTAATAGGATTTTCTTTTAACCGAGCATACTCTAGAAGAGTATATTTCTTAGTGGGTCTGAAATCCCACAGTGGTTTTTCCCTATTTGGGTTTCCATGTTAAATCTAGTGTTATGAGTTTTATGATGTTTATATGCTTTTGAGTTTGCATGTTTAGCAGTTTTGGTTATTTTACTGAAGTATATGTTATCGAGGTTGAATTTGTTGTTTTTATGGAAGATTAAGGTTGTATGATTCACCCCCCCTCTCATCTTATTAGCTTGGAAACTGTACTTAACATTAAGTATTAGAACTATCAATTGGTATTAGAGCTTTGGATTTCAGAAGAAAAAGTTTAAAGGTACTTGAGGCAAAGATGCAAAGATGTATAAGAGGGATGCACCAAAGCTGAACAAGTTTAGTTTCTCTACATGGTAGAAAAGGATGAAGTTGCACCTATCAGGAGTTGTAGAATATGCTCTATATTATTTGGAGAATGATTTCATTATACCGAGCACCTATCCATTAACAATGAAAGAGATAAAAGAAAAGAAAGAACATATCCAAGCAATGATTGAAATAACATCTGCATTGACCGACTTAGAGTTTAATGATCTAGAAGGCTGTAATGATGCAAAGGCAATGTGGGACAAGCTCATATCTGTGTATGGTGGAGATGAACATGTTCAAAGAGCAAAAGTGGATAGTCTAAGAGGACAACTTGAATCTATGAGGATGAATGAAGGTGAGAACATAACCCAATACAGTACAAGACTAAAGGAGATTGTCAATCAAATCAAAGGAGCAGGTGGAACTATTGAAGAAAAGGATATAACAAGTAAGTTGTTAAGAAACCTTCTACCAGCTTATGCAATCCGAGTCTCAGCAATCAATGAATTGAGGTTTGTACAAATGTGCCAGTTTCTTTAGATGCTACTATTGGTAAGCTACATGCATTTGAGTTAAGTAACTTTGATAACAGTGGGACATCGGTAAATAAAGTTGAATCTGCATTTAGTTCTTTTCATACTAGTGAATCTGATGATTACAATGATAGAATGAGTAAGTACACTAAAGGGGATCATAGTGGAGCAAGTGAAATATTTCGCAAGAACATGGAAGAAGTACACAAATTGTATGAGGAAATCAGAAAGCAAAAAGAGTTTGAAGCACTATTAGCCAGAAGGTTACCGGCAGGCAAAGGTAAGTATAAATGAAAACTACCTTTGAAATGTTTCAATTGTGATAAGATAAGACATATGGCTTCTAACTGTCCTAACAAAGAATCTACTGAAAAGAGAGATTACTGAGATGACAGAAAGAAAGATAATCACTACAGAGGATACTGAGACTTCAAAAGAAGAGATAGAAAGTCATGCTTAATAGCTGATGAGGAATCCAATGATGATAAATCAAATGAAACTGATATAGAGGAAGTAGTTTATGTGGAAATCAAAGATGGATCAGATGAAGAAAGGTATGAAGAAAAATCCCTAATATCTCACATAAATACTAACGATTCTTGGATCATAGATAGTGGATGCTCACATCACATGACAGGTGATAAACACAAGTTTGTTATGTTAGAAGATAATGATGGAGGCTATGTAAGATTTGGTAATGATGCACCATGTCCAGTAAAAGGTAAAGGATCTATAACACTTCTTGACAATGCTAACTGTAATGATGTTTATTGGGTTGAAGGTTTGAAATACAATTTGTTGAGTGTAGCACAACTAAACAATACAGTTTACCGAATAGAATTTCAGAAAGGAATTGTCAAAGTTCATGACAAGCATGGAAAGTTAGCTGCTACCGGGACACAAACAAAAGGTAACACATTTCACCTTGACTCAACTCGGAACAAGTGTTTGTATGGAAAGATAGATGATACTTGGTTATGGCATAAAAGGTTTCATCATGTAAATTTTGATAATCTGATCAAAATAAGCAAGAAGCACTGAGTAAGAGGTCTACCGAGTCTTGAGAAACCTGAGAATGCTATGTGTCAAGGATGCCAGATGGGTAAAATGACAAGATCAAGATTTACAAGTAAGTCCTACATTTCTAAGGGAATTTTAGATCTTGTGCACACTGATCTTTGTGGTCCTGTGAAAGCTCAAAGTTATTATGGTGATAAATATTTCATATTATTTGTGGATGATTATTCAAGGATGATGTCAGTTATGTTTTTAAAAGAAAAATTAGAAGCTTTTCAAATGTTTAAATGGTACAAGGCAAGAGTTGAAAATGAAACAAGAAGACAACTGAAATGCCTTAGATCAAATAGAGGAGGAGAGCTCATATCTGATGAGTTTAACTTATTCTACAATGATCATGGTATAAAAAGACAAGTATCTACACCAAGAACTCCACAACAAAATGGGATAGCTAAGAGGAGAAACATATCTATTGTGGATTGTGTTAGAACCTTGATGATTGAAAAGAAAGTGCCACAAATATTTTGGAGAGAAGCAATAAGTACAACAGTTTACACCCTAAACCGAGTACAACTGAAGAAAGGAACTTTGAAGACACCATATGAAATCTAGCATGACAAGAAACCTAATGTAAGTTACTTCAAAATCTTTGGAAGTAAATGCTATGTACACAAAGATGAGAGAAATGGAAAGTTTGATTAGAAAAGTGAAGAAGGAACATTTCTAGGTTATTCTTCTAGAAGTAAAGCATTTAAATGTCTGATCAAATCATCTAACAAAATAGTAGAAAGTGAAAATGTGAAAATTGATGAATTTGCAGAAAGAAATGATGAAGGAAAATCCAAGGAACTAGAAGATTATGATGAATTTGTCTATGTTCAACTGACAAGTCTTACCGAGAGAACTGTTGAAGAAAATGAAGAGAATATCTAGTTACCGAGTGATGAAGAAGATCATACAGAGCCTACCGAGCCTATATTAGCCAAGTATGTCAGAAAACATCATGCATCAAGTCAGATTATAGGAGATAAGGATGATCCAATGATGACAAGGAACAAACTGAGATAGAACACATGTCTGGTATTTGAATTTGAATCGAGGATAGTGAAAGAGGCATTTAATAGTGAAGATTGGATAAATGCTATGACAGAAGAGATTGATAAAACCAAGAAGAATGACACATGGACATTGGTCTCAAGATCAAAGGACAAAAATGTAATCGGTACAAAGTGGATTTTCAGAAACAAGCTGAATGAAAAAGGTGAGGTCATTCAAAATAAAGAAAGACTAGTTTGCAAAGGTTATGCTCAAGAAGAAGGAATTGATTATGGTGAGACTTTTGCACCTGTGGCTAGACTTGAAGGAGTAAGAACATTGTTGGCATATGTTGCTTACAAGAATTTCAAAGTATATCAAATGGATGTCAAATATGCATTTCTGAATGGTATATTAGAAGAAGAAGTTTTTATTGAACAACCTGAAGGATTTGTTGAAGACAAGAATAAAGATCAGGTATGTAAATTGAACAAAGCTTTATATGGTCTAAAACAAACACCTAGAGCATGGTATGAAAGACTGCACCCTTATTTAATCAAGATTGGTTTTATAAGAACAAGTGAAAACATCAATATGTACATGAAGAATGATGAAAATGGAATATTGATCTCAAACATATTTGCTAATGATATCACATTTTGTGGAAATGACTCTCTATGCAAGAACTTTGGAAATGAAATGAGCAAAGAATTTGAGATGTCATTAATTGGTGAGATAAAGTATTTTATAGGTTTATAGATACTGCAAATGAAAGATGAGATTTTCATTACTCAATCCAAGTACATAAAGGAAATCTTGAAGAAATTTGGAATGGAGGATTCAAAACCAGCCAGTACTCCTATGACTACCAACTATAAAGTATCAAAGAATTATGAATCTACATCTGTTGATGAGACACTTTACTGATCCATGATTAGAAAGCTACAATATGTTGTTCACAGTAGGCTAGACATAGCACATGTAGTAGGTATGGTTGCAAGATTCTCTGCAAATCCTAAGGAAACACACATGACAACAATCAAGAGAATTTTCAGATACTTGAAAGGCACTGAGAATTATTGCTTAGTATATTAGAAAGGAAATGATTTTGATTTAAAAGTTTATACTAATGCTGATTGGGTAGGCAACAATGATGACAGAAAGACCACAAGTGGAGGAGCTTTCTTTTTAGGAGAAAGACTAGTGAGTTGGCTTAGTAAGAAACAAGGATGTGTTTCACAGTCAATAGCAAAAGCTGAATACGTTGCTGCAGCATTGAATTGTACCAACATAGCATGGATCAAACAACTATTGGAAGGTATAAATAAGAAAGTTACCAAGCCAGTAACTATATTCTTTGACAATACTAGTGCCATTGACATTTCAAAGAATCCTATTATGCACTCTAAGACAAAGCACATCTCTATCAAATATCATTATCTTAGAGAAGAAGCTCAAGAGAAGAAAGTGGTGTTGGAGTATGTTAGCAAAAAGGAACAAATAGCAGATATCTTTACCAAGCCACTACCAAGGGACACTTTTGAGTATCTTAGAAATAAGTTAGGGGTCCTACCCCTATCTTCCATTCACTGACCGAGTTCAGTGAACGCATCAATTTGATGACTCTATAGAATATCTTTTAGGAGTTGATGCTGATTTACACACTTTAGGATGTTTTCTAAAGGTGTGCAGGAAACAGTAATAGGGAACAGGAACAAAATACTCTGACCGAGACTAAGTTGACACATAACAGCAGGAAATCACTTCATATAGGAAGAAATTATGTTTTAGTTCTTTACTTTTTGGCATTGTTGTCAAAGGGGGAGAAGAATGAAGAAAAGAGGAGAAGACTAACGTATGGGGGAGAAGATTGATGACAAGGGCAGAGCATTTCAGCATTTTAGAATCTCATAGCAATCCAAATCAGTTAGGTCAAATCAATTGATTTTTCCATCAATGCCAAAGAGGGAGATTATTGGCATTATAATAGACAAAGAGAGATTGTTGGCATTTCAATAAGGATATTGAGAAGGTTGTTGATGATTATGGATATAACTGATCAAGGATATTTACTATCTTAATATTATTATTTTGTCATTGATGTCAAGAAATTGATTTTCTAATTCAGTATGATGTTGCCATATCCTAAGAAGTATTATTTGATGAGTATAAAGATGTCGGTAAAAGACACAGAAAGAATATGATGAATAAGGTGAGGAATAAGTTATTTAGTGGGCAACTATTACTGAGTTAGACAATGATGAGATCATGATGTTTAGATTGTTTTGATATCCTACATATGTTATTGATTGCAAGGTTAATACTATACTATGTTATCGAGCAAAGAACCTAGTCGGTAAACCCTAAGGTTATCGCTATCGATTAATGAAGGTAGAGTGTCTACCGAGTGAAGTTTAGTATTTACCGAGTTGCAACCAAGTAGTAACAGAATGCATTGAATGAATAAAAACATTATTTAATGAAGGAAGCTGATGAGATGGAACTGATTAAATGATTGGTATGCTGTGAATGAAGTTTCTTAAAGAATCTATCGGAAAGGAAAATTGGCAGGAAGATCTACAACTCAGATTGAATCGCAATACCTTAGCACAAGTTCAAGGTGGGGTAAAACATTTTCAGATCGAAGGATAAATTGAACCTAGTCAGGATTGAAGATCTGATGGCTATGATTGATCATGGGATATGTGATCAAGGAGATTAAGCGGTTGGCAAATTGTTTATAAATAAGGAACTGTTGATAAACAATGTATGTGGGAAAGTGTATGCACAGGGATGCTACATAGTGATTATCGAGCACTGAAGCTTGAAGACCTATTTGAATAACAAAGTATAGAGCCCAACAGATGGACAAGAGAAGCCCTAGATTGTATTGAGCAAATAAGAATCTATTTTAGCATTTTAGATGTGAAGTTGAAGATAAATTTTTATTACTGTTATTTTGTGAAGTGATAGAAAATCTCTTAACCAAGTGGACTTAATAGTATTAGTTGTAAAACCCTCTAGCAAGGTGACATTCTGATTGAGTGTTTGAAATCCTTTAACAAGGTCACTTCTAACAAGGTGAAGATCCTAATAGATGTAAGGGAAATCCCTTAACCGGGTCACATCTAGCAATGTGTTTGTAATCTTTAACATGATTTTCTTTTAACTGAGCATACTCTAGAACAATATATTTCTTAGTGGGTCCGAAATCCCATAGTGGTTTTTCCCTATTTGGGTTTCCACGTTAAATCTAGTGTTATGAGTTTTATGATGTTTATATGCTTTTGAGTTGGCATGTTTAGCAGTTTTGGTTATATTACTGAAGTATATGTTACTGAGGTTGAATCTATTATTTTTATGGAAGATTAAGGTTGTATGATTCACCCCCCCCTCTCATCTTATTATCTTGGAAACTGTACTTAACATTGAGTATTAGAACTATCAATGTCATGCATATAATTTTCTTACATACTTTAATTGCATTAAAAACTAATGAATACTTTCCATTATACCAACCTAGATTCTTCATGATCCAAATTAATACATTTAATAAGATAACTATATACATGCATTTAAGATTAACATCATCTAATCCATATTTTACATTTTAACCATAATGCCATCCATACATGCTAAATAAAGAGGAAACAGGAGAGCACAAACACCACATAACACCAAAATGATATCGAAGTTCACCCCTAGTGGGCTACATCTTCGGGTCTGCTCAATTGCAAGACCCCTCTAATAAATAATAGGGTGAAAAATACATAAGGTTCACATCATTTACATCCTTCCATAAGGCGTGCATAAACCAATAATGCATATGACCACATCGGTCCAATAGATACATGAATGATCCCATAAAAGGAAAAGGATCCATCTGAACATTATAGAAGCAAATATAAAAGAACTGGAGCACCCACAAGACTAGGTCTTTGCAACCCATCATAAGCAAGCCATGGTCTAACATGAATATCAGGTTCTCACAAGGGCATAAACAACTAGACATGAGTCCACAATAGTGCTCCTAGCAAAGACAACACAACTACACACTAGTGAACATAAGGGACAAATGTCATCACATAACTTGGTATGGTTACGTTGGTATCCCTCCATAGGTCCCGACCCCATCTACTGGGTTACCCTAGCAACCTTTCCCGAACCTCTAGCTCCTCTGAGTCTCATGTGGACCCAACACATCCTTTCATGAAGAGAAGGTTGTTGGTTTTCCATTTCAATCCTTCTCACTGCATGTTGAGTCTGTAGTAGCACTCAACCCATGTACGAGACACAATTATCTTACTTATTGTTTTCATTAACTAAAATCTCTAATAGGATATTAGGTTATCACTTATTTAGACACACTTTCGATGGGTTACCCTGCAACCACTTTGGGTGCGACCCCCACTCAAAAGCCACTTTCCCAAACGACACTAGACCATAATCAACCAAAACCCTAAACCAAGGAATACACCAGGTCAAGCATATGGAGTTCAATATGATAGGAATACTGACTTGGCCAAACAAGTCATCATACGAGGTGGACAGACTGACGGTACTCTGAGTAGAGACATGACTAGCTATTGTCAACCACATACCAACATTTCAACACTCGCATAAAGGACATGACCGGATACAAAACCATCACATGAAAACAGTCCAAAACTCAAGACTAAGGACATAAGTGGATTCCAAAATAAACATATGACAATATCCAACAATCACAATCTAGGACTTTCTATTTCTTAATCAAATGTAAATACATAAAATTAAACATGCATAGGCATAAATCTGAAAATGACAATCTTCTTCCATATTGTTTAAACATTACAATTGATCCAGTTTTCTAAAAGATCGAATTAGATTGCAATTTGTCTACCTCATCTAGGTGCATGTCGCTCATGGTTACTAACTCACTATAATTTAGTTTGCATCATAAAAATAATATAATCACTTCGTCATGAGTTTTCAAACTAAAATCACATTAGTATAATTATAATTATATGCAGAACATACAGAGATAAAACAAATATTCATTAATCAACTAAAATATGATATTTATTTTTTAAAATAACATATCACTCCCATTCCTTTTTCAAAATAACTGAACTATTCTCATCTTCGCAAAGCAAATATATATACTTTCAAAAAATAAAAATATACATTTAAAAAAAGAAACTAAAAAGATATTCATTTTTCCAATGAAATAAAATTTCCTTGCATATCAATAAAACAAACTTAAATATCAATTAACATATATGTATCTATATACATTAATTAATAATTAACTAATAACCAAATCATGGGGTAGACCAACGTGCCCGCCCCCCCCCCCCCCCCTTTCCCCAAGGGATAACATGGCAGCAAACGCTACCATTGGTAGCGTTACTACCAAATGGTAGTAGATCACTACCTTTGGTAGCAAATTGCTACCTTGGGTAGCACCGCTACCAAATGGTAGTAACCACTACCTTTGGTAGCACTACTACCATCCCATGTGGAGGGGTTTTTCTTGCCACGTGGGGGGATAATTTATAATATATATATATATATATATATATAATTTGTAGAGTCTCGGACAGAGACCAAAACAAAGAAATAAATTTCTAGAATTACTATGGTTTTCACATATTAAAATTTTTAGAATGTACGTTAGGAAATAGGAAATCATCACAAAAACAAGATAAACATAATAACTCAATCACAAAAGCATAATTTGCAATGAATCTATCCTAAGACACATTCAATAGAGACATGAAAACAAAGCATACAAAACTAATGATTGTGCAAACCAAATGACGATTTGAATGCTCCTTCCATGCGGCTCCATTGTTCTTCTTTCCTCTTCAAATGGTTAGATTGTGGATCTCACCTACAAGTGCACACACATCATTGAAAGAAAGATTGACATTGATTTATTGATCAAGAGTACTAGAAGCATAAATTCGATAGCCTGATTATCAATTACCAATTACCAATTAGCCTTGATTGATGAAGATCATCCAATTTATAGAAGAATTGGAGAGATGACAAGATTAGCATGATTCAATTCAAATGGAAATTGCAAATCAATTATGTCAATTATGACAAATTATGACAAATTATGCACTTTCTATGCACAATTTGTTGATTGATAATTCATGACAATTTATGACAAATTTCTATGTCAAGAATTGATTGATTGTAAATTATGACAAATTATGACAAATTGACATGTCATTTCCATGAATTTAGGAGAGAAATAGGAGGAATTTGAAATTAGGAATTAAGAAAATTAGAAAATTGAAATTGATGAAAATTAGGAATTTGAAATTAGGTAAATTAATTAATAATCTTTCATTTATTAATTAATTCACAAAGAGAGGAATAATTAGCCAATTAAATGAACATTTAATTGTAATGAGAAGACTTAGGATAAATAAATAATTTATTAATCCTAAAGGAAGAAAATGACAAGCAAGGTTACATGATTAAATCACGAAACCCTAGAAGGTGAATTAGCAATGCGAGGATGACAATTAGGTCTTGATTGAAGATAATTGATTTGATCATGATTTGATTTTGGATTGATAAATGACCAATGTAATAAATGATTTGATTGAGAAAAATGCACCAATTGACGAGGAACAATGACAAATTGATCCAAATTGACATAATTGAGACAGACAATGATCGATGACAAATCGATCGCAAAATGACAAAATTGACAAGAGGACAAGGATTGATGAAAAAATAGATTGCAAGATGACAAGACCACGATCGATGACAAATCGATCACAAAATGACAAGATCGAACATGACAACGACCGACGACAAATCGATCGCAAAATGACAAGATTGAAAATGATAAAGATTGACAACAAATCGATAAGAGGACAAAACCCTAATTAGGATTGACGATGTCCAAAATGATAAAAAATTAGCACGCACATTGATGCGATAGGATAAAATCGATCAAAATCATGATTGGATAGTGTTGTCGACAAGACCAAATTTGAAAGCGGGACAGAATGAAGAATGTAGAAGAATGACTCGATGCTCGCAAATGATAAAAACCAAGTGCATGACATAGGAGAAATGTTAATGCGACGCAAAAACCTAAAATGAGGCAATGCGCAAATGTTAAAGTATGACCTCGCAAGCATTGACCATTTTTAGGTGTCTACATAGAATAACCAGGCTCAAAATAGGCAAATTTTTCCAACCAAATATCATATTTGGCAAATAGGATTGATTACACACATTTATCCAATCCATTCAACCAATCTTACCCAAAATAAACTAATTTCCCCATTTGAAACTTGATTCTGAAGAAATTCATTGAAGTTTTAACATAATTTCATCATGAATAGCCAACCCCAATATTTGTTTTAAAAAAAACAATTTGAGCAACAAAAATTTAATCTGGAGGTTGGGAAAGAAAGCAAGGAGGGTTTGAATTTGAGATTTAACTACAACTCTTCCATATTCCACAAAATATATGATATTTTCAACAAACACAACCAAATTTCTTCAAAATCAAAACAATCTCTATTAAACAAAGAAACCAAAGAGATCAACAAGAATCCTACCTTATTCAACAATCCTGGAAAGATTTGATCAAGAGCCCAACCTGCAAGCTCAAGAAAATCCTTCTCCCCCAAATTCTCAAAATTTGCATCCCAAAAATAACTCTCCAAAAATATTTTCCAAACCTAGGTTAAAAAGGAATTTGTTTGACCAAAATTTTTCTTTTTCTGAATTTAAAAATATTTTCCTCCAAATTAAAATGAAAATTATTTTTTTCAAACAATTCAAATATGCAAAAACTTGCTTTTCTTCTAAAATTGATTTTCTTAATTTAATTAAAACTAACATTTCTATTTCAAAATGCCAAAGAGGGTAAAATATTTCTATTTTCAAATACTATTTAACCTTTCCTTCCAAAATGCATATACTGAATAAATTCATCATTTAAAATTAACCATTTAATCGAACTTGCTACAAACATGAATTGAGTAATTCTAATTAATGATTAATCACACAAAAGGGGTCATATTTAATTTAGTCCCTTAATTTACTAATGCATAAAAAAACATTCAATCTAATTAAATACTTAAGATTTAATACTCAATTTTACCACACACAAAACACACAACTCAAGAAAGCCAAACAAATACATGACCTGCATACCCAACCAAAGGGGAAACTAACGGATGACTGATGATGCTCACTTGAGCATGACTAGGATAAAAAGAGGGTCTTACAACTAATTAATCTAATTCCTTAGGACCAATAAGGTCCATTCAAACCTATGAATCCAAGTGGAAATGAACCTCGTACCTATGCGGTACTGTACCTACAATCTCCTGCAACCATGAGCCACACATGCATACATATATATTTAATGAAAGTGTTAGCCCGAGATTAATAACATGAATTAGGAGAACAAATAAAATTACATAAGAGTCGATGCAAAAACACATTTATAGGTATGCACAATAATCATAATATCTGACTATAACATGACATCATGGTAAATCAACCAAGGTCAGACTGGGTTTTAAAATCTAATTAGGGCAGGGGTACTACATTTCACATGACCCCTAAGGACAACATACAACCCCTTATGATACCATATGACTCCTAAGGACAACATATGGCCCCTTATGACACCATATTGGGTCGTATGGGGTCATATGGTGTCCTAAGGGGTCATATTGTGTCCTACAACCCCTTAGAACACCATATGACCACTTAAGACACCAAATTGTGTTGTTATGGGTCATATTGTGTCCTAAGGGGTCATGGGACACCGTATGACCCCTAAGGACAACATATGACCCCTTAGGACACCATATGACCCCTCGCTGAATGGGTCATATTGTGTCCTAAGGGGTCTCTCTCTCTCTCTCTCTCTCTCTCCCTCTTCCCCTCTCTCCCCCTCTCCCCTAATATCTCTCTCTCCCCCTCCCCTGATCTCTCTCTCTCTCTCTCTCTCTCTCTCTCTCTCTCCCTCTCTCCCATAATCTATCTCTCTCTAAAATATGAGTAATAAAATCGGATATTGAATATCCTATTTCTATCACTACCATTAACGTGGCAACAATAAAAAATAAAGGTGCCAATGGCAACAATATTTGGGACCACAAATTTATACATTAAAATCAGATATCCAATATAATCCGATATCTGATTTTATCGTATATTCAACTTTTGTAAACAAAAAAGAGCCTTGTGGGCCATTTTGTGGATTCCAAGGACCCACAATCTTCACATTCCATTTTCTGTTGACAATCATAAGTTTTTCAGATAGGTTGAGACAAATTTGTGCTTTTGAGAGAATCTTAAAGTCATATCTTATATTGTCAATCGTTTAGGAGCATCTTTGTGGAGGTAAATGGGGAATAGTAGTCATTCGAAGTCTAAATGCAAAAGAAAAATTTCAAATGTCCAAATTGAAGTGTATAGAGAAAGAGATAGAGAAGGTCATAGGAGGAGAAGACAAGGTATGTTAAATATTTCTAATGTTACTTCAAGTGAAGAGGAAATTGAATTTGAAAATGTTGAAAAAGTTATTGAAAATAAAAATGTAGATTTTGAAAGTGAAAATTTTGAATATGTTAAAAATGTTGAAAGTGATGATGAAAATGCTCAACATGATGTGAGAATGGAAAGTGAAAATTTGGGAGTTGACAATGAAGGTGTCCATAATTTTGGTGTAAATATGAATTTTTTTAACATTGGAGGTGAAAATATAGAAAATTTTGACATAGGAGGTGAACATGTGGAAAATTTTGACATTGGAGGTGAAAATTTGGAAAAATTTGACATTGAAGGTGGAATTGCTCAACCAAGTGAACAATATATAACACCTAATTACTTTAGAAATGAAGACCCTCTCATGTGTGAAAGACAAATTCAAAATCCAAGACCTTCAAGAACCCCAAAATGGTTACTTGAAATTGATGAGAACATTATTGTGAATCCTGAAGGCAAGAGGTCAACAAGAACTGTTTAGTTGTGGGCTACATAACTTTTTGACCAAAATTTTAGAAATAAGACATTGACCAACCAATGCCAACTCTTTGATCAATTGTTATAAAAATTGAAGATTCGTATGAACATGAAGATGGAGAGAAATTCTATTATTGCCAAAAATCTATTTGACACTCTCAATTCTATTGGAAAGAATACCAAAGAAAGAGATAAGATAGCCGCTTCAAGAGTGATTACAACCTCCTTAGTAAGTCATCAATTGAGGAAGGCTCATCAAATGAGACAAACTTGTGTTTATTTTAACATAAACCATAAAACTTTGGATAGAGCACTTGCACGAAGACAAAGACTTGACAATCCACTTCAACATGATACATGGGCTTTTGGTGGGAGGCTTCCACGTGTTGATAGAAAGTTGAGTGACAATGTGAAGGAGGAGATTCAAAATTTTTGGCACTCTAATTATAGAGTGTTACCCAATGTGAAGGACATTTTGAAATTAAGAATCGACAATCAAGACCGCACACCGCATCCTAAACATTTCTTGGAATCAAGCCAAACAATGTAGTACAATTTTTTTGTGAAGTACATCCAACTTTGCAAATATCACAAAGGGCCTTTGAATCTTTGAAGCCATTTTATTGTGTTCCTCTTAAGATTCGTAATACTTGTTGTTGCAAGTACCATGTGGAGTTTTTAATGTACCATGAACTTTTATGTCATATTCGATCTATGATGCATACTACTGAGATATTGCAGGAGTGTGGTGCAATGCTATTTTCGATATCATCAAAAGAGTTGTAAGATCTATTTTTATGCCCTAGAGATGATGGTTGTTGTTTCTATAGAAATGATTGTTTGGCTGAGAAGTTCTTAGAATGTGGTGGGTTGTAAAAGTTTGTTTCATGTTTTCATGAGGGTGGTGAACATGAGTTTGGAAAGAATTATGTTGAGAAAAAAAGATATGACACAGTGAAATATACTTTGAAGAGTGGAGGTGAAGGTTCTAGATGTGAATTATTCTCAAGAGAAGTGAGTGTTGCTGATTTTATTTTGGATTTTAAGGAAAATATTTTCTACAAGTATGCAAGGCACACCCATAGATCTCAGTGGCTGGATCAATAGTTTAGGATGTGTAAGAACTCTTTCCCGATTTGCACTATTGTACCGGTGGTTGATTTTGCAGAGAACTATGCATTGCAACCACAAAATGAGGTACAGTCTCAGTACTATAATTCAATCTAGATTGCTATTTTTGTTCACATTACATATAGACATGGTCGTGATAGTATAGAAGAGGATAGGAAGATAATCAGGAAGTATCATTTTTATATGAATGATGATAGATCGCACTCCTCCGAGTATGTGCAACTTTCTTTCAAGAATTTTTTTGAGTTCTTGCATGAGAAATATATTGCAATTGATTGACATATCATATGGTCAGATAACTATATGGGTCAATTAAAGAATGCCCATATGTTTTATTAGTTGAGTAGTATGCATATAGAGAGGTGGATACCTCATATTTGGTGTTTTTTTGAGGCAGGGCATGGGAAGGGGGAGCATGATGGATTAGGTCCATGTTTGAAGAGAGCTACAGTTAAGGAGAAATTAAGGATTTCAAGTGCAAATTTATCTAATGCACGTTCTATTGTTGGTTAGTGTAGTTCAGCATTGTCCAATGGAGGTAATCTTGATTTAGTAGTGACTAGATTCTTTTGGTTGGTTAAGGAGAGCACAGTGGGATACAGATTGGAGCAATTGAAGATTTCAAGTGTAAATTTATTTGATGCACATTCTATTTTTTATTGGTGTAGTTCATAATTGTCACATGGAGGTACTCTTGATTCAGCAGTGACCAGATTCTTTTGGTTGTTTGAGAAGAGGAAATTGAATTTTATGTGTAGACTGACAATTCTTAAAAATATAGGTTCATGCTAGATCATTTGCCGTTGACTAGTTTACTCTTGGTGATGGTACATATTCCTTTTTGAATAACCTTTGTGCATAAAAACTAAGCCAAGTAAATGTATTTCTATTTAGAAATGATCATATCTACCATCATCTTCAACCATGTAGAGAAATGCAATGAGAAGGGCTTTAATTAACATGCATCTTTCTTCAAAGTTATGCTTGTATACTTTGTAGAGAAACTAGTAAGTTTCATAATTATACAATCTTGTACATCATAAAAGTGTTTCAAATGATCTATTTATAATTTGACAAAATAATTTGTACTAAGTGTTATAATTTGTTTCTTGTAGCACATTCATTCCGCATAAAAAGGTTGCTTATTTTGGTCTTCATTTATATGTAGGCATTGTTGTACATAATATTTTCTCTTAGGACATGAGGATGTCTGTTGTAGATGAAGTGGGATGTTTTTTTTTTTGATAGGTAATAGGCCGAAGCCGCAATATTTTGAATTATTATTATTATTATTATTATTATTATTATTATTATTATTATTATTATTATTATGTTTGATTAGATTGACCCATGACCTTCCCCATTATGGAAAGCCAAGAGTCATAGCTTAGAATTCCACTTTAGATGTCCCTATTGGGAATTGAACTTGTGTCTCCACAGTGAGAACCCAGTGTTTTAACCAGTTAAGCTCAACCCCTTGGACATAGATGAAGTGGGATGTTGTATTGGTATATGGATGTGAATTAATGTAACTTTTTTATGATGATATACAATATCCATGAGAAAATTGATTTAGTTATATTGATGATATACAATGTATCTGTACATGAGTACATTGGTGTAGTTGTATTGATAATGAAAAAAAATCATGTTTGCATATCCCTTCATGGATGTCACATGAAAGTGTAATTGTAATTATGTGTATACAGTAAATGGAAATATTGATGGTCATTATGTGTCTATAGTGTAATGCTTGTTTATCTATATTTTTCATTGAATGAGACTAATGATTTTTTTGCCAACTTTGCAAAAAATGCTTCCCTGATAAAACCATAAGGAAACATGAAAAACCGAGATAGGATTTTCTAAGGACCCCTCTCATGGACTCATAGGTTCAAATAGATCATTCACAAGTGCCACAGATTTTGAGTTAGGGCCCGTCAAATTTTGATAATTTTTAGCACTTAGGGTGCTCAAAGGACAATGCTGGTAGGGTATGACCCCAAGTGTTCGACTGAGTGGGGGGGTGAAATAGGAGCATGCATAGGGTAATAATACCTAACAAGACATGTGTGAGCCAATGGTTCATTATCATGATGAGCAGGACAAAAAATTGGTCACGTGACAACATTCAATTGAATGAGACTGACGATTTTTTCACCAGTCAAAAAAATTATGTGCTATTAAACCATAGGGAAACGTGAAAAAATGAGTTGGGACTTTATAGGGAACCCTCTCATGGACCCATAGGTTCAAATGGAACATTCATAGGTGCCACAGAATCCGAGTTAGGGCCCGTAAAAGTTTGACAATTTTTAGCACTTGGTGCTCAAGGGATGATGTCGGTAGGGTATGATCTTGAGCATTTGACCAAGTGGGGGGAAATAATAGGAGCATGCATAGGGTAATAATACCTAGATTTTGAACCAATGGCTTGTTATCACGATGAGGAGAATAATAAATTGGTCATGCCACAACATTCGATTGAATGAGATTGACAATTTTTTTGCCAACGAAAAAAATATTGCCCTTATAAAACCATAGGGAAACTCAAAAAAATGAGATAGGATTTTGTAGGGAGACCTCTTATGGCCTCGTAGGTCTAAATAGATCATTCACAGGTGCCATGAATTTTGAGTTAGGGGCTGTCAAAGTTTGGCAATTTTTTAGCACTTACGGTGCTCAAGGGACGACGCCGTTAAGGTATGACCCCGAGCATTTGACCGAGGGGGGGGGGAATAGGAGTATGCATAGGGTTATAATTCCTAAATAGACATGTCTAAGCCCATAGTTCATTATCACGATGAGGAGAACGAGAAATTGGCAATGCGACAACATTCGATTGAATGAGACTGACAATTTTTTTGCCAACTGAAAAATGTTGCGGTAATAAACCGTAGGGAAACTTGAAAAACCGAGATAGGATTTTAAAGGGACCCCACTCATAGCCCCATAGGTTCAAATGGATTATTTACAAGTGCCACAGATTTTGAGTTAGGGCCCGTCTAAGTTTGACAAGTTTTAGCACTTAGGGTGCTCAAGGGATAATGCCAATAGGGTATGACCTAGAGCGT
The DNA here is from genome assembly GCF_030272615.1 of Cryptomeria japonica. Taxonomy (NCBI): domain Eukaryota; kingdom Viridiplantae; phylum Streptophyta; class Pinopsida; order Cupressales; family Cupressaceae; genus Cryptomeria; species Cryptomeria japonica. Next base: position 286,510,369 of record NC_081406.1, on the reverse strand, counting down.
TTGACCGAGTGGGGATGAAAGATAGGATCATACATAGGGTAATAATGCTTAACTAGACATGTCTAAGCCAACACTTCATTATCATGACAAGAAGAATGAGAAATAGGGCACGTGACAACATTTGATTGAATGCGACTAACGATTTTTTTGCTAACCGAAAAAATGGCACTCTAATAAAACCATAGGGAAAATTGAAAAACTGAGATAGACTTTTGTAGGGACCCCTTTCATGGCCCCATAGGTTAAAATAGATTATTTGCAGGTGCCAAAGATTCTAAGTTAGGGCATGTCAAAGTTTGAGAATTTTTAGCACTTAGGGTGCTCAAGGGACGATGCTAGTAGGGTATGACCCCGAGCGTTCGATCGAGTGTGGGGGGGAAAGAGGAGAATGCATAGGGTAATAATGCCTAACTAGACATTTCAAAGCCCATGGTTCATTATAATGACGAGAGAGCAAGAAATTAGCCATGCAATAACATTTGATTGAATGAGACTGAGGATTTTTTCCCCAACCAAAAAAATGTTGCCCTAATAAAACCATAGAGAAATTTGAAAAATTGATATAGGATTTTGTAAGGACCCCTCTTGTGGACCCATATAATCAAATGCATCATTTGTAGGTGTTACTACTTATCAAATTGTCATTAGTTTCATATCCAAAGTCATACTATATATGCTAGTCGGTTAGTATTACTGAATCATGCAGTCGGTACACACAGAGAAGTCAGTATGAATCGTCTAGTCGGTTATAGAAGAAAGCAGTCACAGAACGCAGTATTCATTGAGCTGTTTACCGAGTAATGGTTCATGGCTACCAAGAAGTAAAGTTAGCTCATCGAGCTGATATTCACTGAGTGAAATGTTTTACAGATACATTGAGCCTGGTCATGCACATGAAAACATGTTACAAGATCGAGGCACATCTAATCATTTTACATCTAATCATTTTACATTGGAAATTGCACAAGGAGATTGTGTATGATTACAAGGTCAATCTGACCAATTAAATATTTAGTTTAGTTATTCATTTGAAGAATCTTTTTGTAAGATCGAAGCAATGAATTAGATCACCACTGTAAGAGATCTATTTATACAACATGATTTTAGGGTTAAAAAAGAGACACATGTGAGATATGTGTGTGTATGCATGAAGGAAGACTGTTATAGAGACACAGAGAGGTCACCGAGAAGGTTATCAGTGAATAGTCGAAGAACAGAGTAAACATAAGGGTTTACTGAGTTACAATATGGGTTACTGAGGTATGCTACAAGCTAGGTAATCTTATTCTGAGCACATAGAATCTGCTATAGCATTTGAGATGTAAAGTTGCAGATATTTGTAATGATTTTATTGTAAAATTGTGAAGTTGTAAGAGAAACCTTTAACAGGGTAAAAGACTCTAACCAAGTCTATAAATTGTAAATCCTCTAACCAGGTGCAACATTTATATAGTGTTGTAAAATCCTTTAGTAAGGTAGATCTAATAGATCTTGATACTCCTAACAAGGTAAGCTATCAGAAATAGCTAAATGTAGCTCTAATCGAGCAATCTTTATTATTGTAGTAGTGAAGTTGTGGGTGCCATCTCCAGCGTAGTTTTTCTCTCTAACCAAGAGTTTCCGCATAACCAAAATATATGTGTTATGGAGTGAATCATGTATGATTGTTATCTGTTTGTTTTAACTTTATTTTATGTTACTACACTATTCTATTTATGCATAACAGTAAGGTTATTATTGAAGAAATTTTTTGGAGTACTGATTCACCCCTCCCCTCTCAGTACATTAGCTTTCCATATTTGGCCTAACAATTGGTATAAGAGCTTGAATCTTGGAAAAGGGTTTAACTACCTAAAGAGAAAGATCTTAGCAATGGATGGCTACAAACAATCTCGGAGGATTGTGTATCAATAAAAAGAGCTGGATAATGCAAATCAAGTGATTACAAACATGCAAAGGCAAATGAAAAAATCTATAAAAGTAAGGAGAAGATTATCTAATGACTTGCAAGATTCTCAAGAGCTAGTGGAACAAATCGAGACATCATCTGAGAATAGTATATCTGAAGAGACTGAAGAAATGATTGGAATGTTGAAAGAAAAGAACAAAGCATTGGCTGATCAACTGAAAGCAATGAAAAGAGAACATGAACATTTCAGTACACAGATGACTGAAAATCTAGATGCATTAAGGATAGCTGAGGATAAAGCAAGAGATCTACAAAGAGAGAAACAACAGCTTGGAGTTCTAGTATCTGATAAGGATGATGAAATCATAAGGTTAACTAGTATTCAACAAAATATGATAGATCAACTAGGTTATGCACATCATGAAGAAATTTTGAAGAATGATGAAAATCAATCATTGAAACTTGAAGTATCAAGGTTGACTAGTGAACTTGAAACTGAGAAGAAATCCAAAGAATCATTGGAGAAAAGTTATGAAGCATCAAAGATGTTGGATGAGCAACTGAATACAAGAAGACCCTACAAAGATGGAGGACTCAGTTACAAAGGAAAAGAATCAACTGAGAAAGGAATTCATACCACTGAGAGAGGAGAATCATCAAAGCAAGCTGGAAAAAGGAATAACATCAAAAGGAAGAAGCCTATTTGCTACTACTATGGAAATCAAGGTCATACTACCAACATATGCCAGATTAGAAAAGGTAAGTAACCAAATATCACTAAGTCCAATGGATATTGTTACAATTGCAATAAATATGGTCACACATCTAATCAATGTAGGACAAAGTCTATTAACAACTATTAGAAGGCAAAATTCAAAGGGTTTTGTAGGAACTGCAATAGATATGGACATAGTATCGAGAAGTGCTGGTTTAAGTAAAAGAACTACATGAAGTATCCACACCAAGCAAAAAATAGAGGTTATCGAACTCACACATATCCTTACTAATAATATGTAGTAGTACCATGGGACTACAATACGAGGATATGGTGTGAATGTTGTGGAAGATATGGACATATTAGTGCCAACTGTTTTATAAGATTTGGAATGAACAACTGGAGATCATGGGGAAATCTTGGTATGGCATGTTTTCATTGTCACAAAGTTGGACATTTAGCTGGAGATTGCAGAGATCAACCGAGAAGAGACACTGAAGAGATAAAAGAAAAATTCAATATGATTCAGAAAAAGAAAGAAATGATGTCAGATGAAGAAAGCACCTTACCTACCAAGTTAGGTGCACCTATTTCAAATTAGTCAAGAAAAGGTATGAAGGGACTACACTCTCTAAAGGTTAAATCATAACAATTCCTATTCTATTATGTACAAAATTCAAAATCTACATAGTTAAGATGCAATTAGTTAGTTTATATACTATACAGGAAACCTGTCAAGTCGGTGTATAGAGGAAACCTGTCAAGTCGGTTAATAAAAGAAAGTTAGTTACTCAAAAACAAAAAAAGGTGTAAATTGGTAAAAGGTGAACCGAGTGCATTTAATGTCTTGACCTAACTTGCATGGAGCCCAATAAGGTATTTTTGAGTACTTAAAAGTGTTTTTGCGGTCATTTTCATTTACCCAAGTTTTCAAGAAGTAGAGCAGCGCGAATCAAAGTGATCAAACTTCGTTCAGAGCGAATTTCTAGGTATTTACATCAATCTATTCACACTTTTAGTTGGTTTCTAATCTAGTCAAATTGCTATTGTCTACCACATGTGAAGCATCAGTCATTTGTAAACCCTAAGGATAATTTGTCAAATCTTACCCGAAACCTACCATGGCGCCCAAGATCCAAGACCCCGTAGTTGTCCAAAATGTGGAGAAGCCCTCGCTAAATATTCTCTAACTCCCAAAGTTGCCTTAGAACTGGATGACAAAACTGCATTTTCACTCATCCCAGATCAAGTCTTGTTAGTAGAAGATGTCAGATTCTTCACCAAATGTCGTGTTGAGGAACTCGATCATGTAGAGATTAGTGACACATATGATGAACTTTGCACTGATGGCAAACTGGATAGCAAATTTGAGCATCTCAAAATCAAGGGATTAACTAAAGCCCTAGTCTATCCCCATGTGTTCAAACCCCAGTGGGTTAAGTTTGTCTTGAGAAAAGTACATGATGATTTCATGTGGCTACAAGAGCAACCATTTAAGATCACTAAGGAAATCATTCACCTGATCACCAGGTATCCCATCTACGATCATGCACCAACATAGAAAATGATATCACAAAAGGAGCTAATCAGTCTAACCGGAGTAGAATCTGATTACCGAGGACTAAAATTGAATAATGTCACTGATGCAGAACTCAAGTTTGCAATTAGAGTTATTGGTTACTATTTCTTCCAATTTGCAAGGGAAAATAGTGTACCATGTACTGCAGTTGACTTGGCCTACAAAATAGTGAAGAAGGGAATAAAAGTAGGCTTGTGTGAAGTACTATTGAAGAACTTGTTTGAGAACTTGAACACAATAAGGAAGTCAAAGAAGAACAACTCGAAAAATACACTAAAGTTTGGCTCACTACTTGTATGTATGTTTTTCTACTTTGAGAAGTTCTTTCCCTTAGTCGATAAAGTAGTATGGGAGCTACACTGACCTATCACCCATCAGATCAATGACTTCATCAAGAAGTTGGGAGATAACTTTAATGATATCATAGATGATTAGTTTAGCAAATTCCAAGAGAAAATGCACAACAGGTACAGGATTCCACCACAGTTGGTAGAAAAATACAAGGACAATATATGTTTTGAGGTTGATACTAATTATTGTTATGTGAATGTTGTTGAACCGAGGAGTCAATCATTGCAACCAATGGGTTATGAGATTGATTATGATATAACACAACAACAAATTGATGCCTATTTATCATTGCTAAGGCATGCAACCGAACTAAGTTATGGAACCTATGAAGAGGTGAAGGAGAAAGTAAAAATGAGCATTGTAGTACCTAAGGCTACAAGAAAAGCTACAAAAATGATAAAGGCTTTATTTGAGAAATTAGGAGAAGAATCCTCCTCTACACCTATAAAAGGAAATCTTGCCATTATCGAAGAGGAATCAAAAGCTCAAGAGGCTACAATAACATTGAGCACAAAGTTGCCAAAGGGTAAAGTTCTGAAAAGAAAGAAACAAGACATTACAAAGGCCCTACCAACTCCACCAACAAAGAGACCCAACACCAGAGCATCAACTGCATCACTGAGTAAGAAGCAAAAGAGTGTTACTGCACCAAAGGTAACCAAGACCTATAAGAAATCTACTTGAAGACTCATTTTGGCAAAAGAGTCGAGTGATATAGAGTCTGATGATTCAAATAAATTCTAGATTGTGAAAAGCAAAAAGGTAAATATTCACAGTGTTGAAAATTTTTGTGCCAATCTTAAAGAATACGATGGATTTGCAAGATTTAGATATGTTAAGTATGAGACTAGGAATAATGATGAGAAGTGACAAATTGAAGAAGTTGTCATATGTACACTTCTGAAGTTTCGGCTAGCTCCATTAGAACTAGCAAAGTCACTTCCAAGTGAACTCTACTTACATATTGATAACAAATGGAAATATGCAATTGACTCAGAGAGACAAATAAGAGAAATAAGTCTAGTCCATCTATTTCCTGACATGTCTGTAACAGAAATCAAGGAGCATTCGACCACATAAAATTCTAAATTTCTTTTGAAACAAAGAGCCTTAAAATTGATGAATGGGCTATACATTGATGTGGAGAATGAGACAAAAGCCAAGTGGTAGGTGATCTTCAAACAAAAGGATGTTAGTGAACAATCTCAAATTGAAATTGTTGATGTCACTGAGCAAGATCTAGATGTCACAAAGGAAGGTCCAGACCTGGTTGACACTATTCAAATTGATGAAGATGTAATGGATGAAGCAACACCAGAGCAGGAAATGATTGAAGGCACTACTTATGCAAAACTTATCTCTAGTGAATCTGTTTTAGAACAAGTTTAGCCTTATCCACCGATGAAGCCACCTATCTCAACTGAACCTCTCAAGGACACTAAGCAAGGCACCAAAGGTAACAAATCTGAAGCTACAGGAGATACAACCAAAGATCAGACATCTCAAGCACAAACAAGCACTGCAAATGTTATAGCTGAGACCCCTAGCACCGAGCCACCCAAAGACACTACAATAGCTATAGGAACTAGCCAAAGTGTTGCATCTACCAAGCAACCTACCGAGGGTCAGCAAGCCTCACAAGCACTTGTCTTAGTGCCATTGACCAAAGGAAAAGAGAAGAAGGTGAGAAAGCATGGTTTCAAGTTTGACTTATCTAAACCGATCGTGTTGCCCAATGTAGACATCTCCAAATTGAAAGGGCAAGCACTCACTATATTTGGTGAACTATGCAAAGAAAAGGCCAAACAGGAGAAGCAACTGGCCATATAGAAAAAGAATAAAGTACTTCAGAAGGTTAGGATACTACTCATAGAAATGCTACCTTCAGCAACAATGTCACCCGATGCAGCCATCCATATTCAATTGGATGAACTCCTAAATCAGATTGAAACATCTGGAGTTGATGCATCTGAGTACTTAAGCAAGCTCAAGGATAAAGAGCTAACTGCTGAAATGATAGAGGAAGTACAAAAATCGATTGCTGTTGGCAAGGTAAAACTTGTCAAATTCATTGTTGAGTTGTCCCCTCAACTCAAGCATATTCTTTATTTATTCTAGAAACTGTGTACATTTTCCTTATTCATTAAAGATGTCAAAAATAAAATTGATGCAATTGAGAAAGAGATCACCAATCTCTCAACTAAGTTGACCATCGAGCCTAATTCAGTTTAGAATTTTTATACAAAGCTTCAATAGCTCATGGCACAACAGTTAGAACTGAAGAATGAAGAGCATAAAATAAGGATGGATATAATGACCCTTTAGACATTATTTCTTCCTCATCTCTCATCAGTACAGGAATAGATCAATAGAGCTACATGCCTATCAACTACACAAGAGGGAAGCACTCTTGATGGCTTAATATGACTCCTATCTGATATTCAAGCACAAAATTCATTAATGGAAAGTGTAAAGGATTCACTCTCAGTCGCCCTCACCGATGCCTGGACCAAGTATAAGTCTATTTTTCATCAGTTACCACCTCCGGATGGAAATTGAGTTTTTGATGTTTGTCAAAAACGAGGAGTAATATTATGATACTACATAGAGGAAAGTAATACCTAGCAAAGGGGGAGTAATTCTATATTTGGAGAGTAATACAGTTTTGATAACACAATTTTGAGTATTGTATACAAAGGGAATATACCGAGTAGAATATATAGAGCATTCAGAGCACACTAGCATAATACAGAACCGAACATGCAAAATTCAGAGTTATGTATAAAATAACGATAAGGGGAGTATATTTGCATATACTACTTCATTGACTATTGTATATATTGTCAAGTATAGTCATTTTGCAAGTATATAGTTTTTGAGTTATGACTTTGAAAGTAGTTTTTGTCAAACATCTCAACTAATGTCAAAAGGGGAGATTGTTACTACTTATCAATTTGCCATTAGTTTCATATCCAAAGTCATACTATATATTCTAGTCAGTTAGTATTATCGAATCATGCAGTTGGTACACACAGAGAAGTCAGTATGAACAGTCTAGTCGGTTACAGAAGAAAGCAGTCACAGAACACAGTATTCACCGAGTAATGTTTCATGGCTACCGAGTAGTAAAGTTAACTCACTGAGTTAATATTCATTGAGTGAAACATTTTACCAGATATATTGAACCTGGTCATGCACATGAAAATGTGTTACAAGATCGAGGCACATCTAACCATTTTACATTGGAAATTGCACTAGGAGATTGTGTATGATTACAAGGTCAATCTGACTAATGAAATATTTTGTTTAGTTATTCATTCAAGGAATCTTTTTGTAAGATCAAAGCAATGAATTAGATCACTGCTGTAAGAGATCTATTTATACAGCATGATTTTAGGGTTAAAAAAGAGACAGATGTGAGATATGTGTGTATGCATGAAGGAAGACTATTACAGAGACACAAAGAGGTCACCGAGACGGTTATCACTGAACAGTCAAAGAATAGAGTAAACAGAAGGGTTTACCGAGTTACAATATGGGTTATCAAGGTATGCTACAAGCTAGGTAATCTTATTCTAAGCACATAGAATCTGCTATAGCATTTGAGATGTAAAGTTGCAGATATTTGTAATGATTTTATTGTAAAATTGTGAAGTTGTAAGAGAAACCTTTAACAGGGTAAAAGACTCTAACCAAGTCTATAAATTGTAAATCCTCTAACCAGGTGCAACATTTATATAGTGTTGTAAAATCCTTTAGTAAGGTAGATCTAACAGATCTTGATACTCCTAACAGGGTAAGCTATCAGAAATAACTAAATGTAGCTCTAATCAAGCAATCTTTATTATTGCAGTAGTGAAGTTGTGGATGCCATCCCCACTATAGTTTTTCTCTCTAACCAAGAGTTTCTGCATAACCAAAATATATGTGTTATGGAGTGAATCATGTATGATTGTTATCTATTTGTTTTAACTTTATTTTATGTTACTGCACTATTCTATTTATGCATAACAGTAAGGTTATTATTGAAGAAAAGTTTTGGAGTACTGATTCACCCCTCCCCTCTCAGTACATTAGCTTTCCATATTGGGCCTAACAAAAGGTGCCATGGATTTCAAGTTAGGGCCCATCAAAGTTTAACAATTTTTAGCACTTAGGGTGATCAAGGGACGATGTTGGTAGGGTATGACCCCTAGTGTTCGACCAAGTGGGGGAGAAAAATAGTGGCATGAATAGGGTAATAATGCCTAATTGGACATGTTAGAGCCCATAGTTTGTTATTATGATGAGAAGAATGAGAAATTGGCCATGCCACAACATTCGATTGAATTCGATTGATAATTGGTTTGCCAACCAAAAAATGCTGCCCTAATTAAATCGTAGGGAAACTTGAAGAAAGGAGATAGGCTTTTTTAGGGACCCCTCTCATAGCCTCATAGGTTCAAATGGATCATTCGTAGGTGTCATGGATTCTGAGGTAGGGCCCGTTAAAGTTTGACAATTTTTAGCACTTAAGGTACTCAAGGGACGACGTCAGTAGGGTATGACCCCTAGCGTTCGACTGAGTGGGGGGGGAAATAGGAGCACGCATAGGGTAAAAATGCCTAACTAGACATGTTTGAGCCCATGGTTCATTATCACAATGAGAAGAATGAGAAATTGGCCATGCGACAACATTCGATTGAATGAGAGTAATGATTTTTTTGCCAATCGAAAAAATTCTTCCCTCATAAAACCATAGGGAAACTTAAAAAACTGAGATAGGTTTTTGTAGGGACCCCTCTCATGGCCTCATAGGTTCAAAGGAATTGTTCACAAGTGCCATGGATTCTGAGTTAGAGCCCATCAAAGTTTGGAAATTTGTAGCACTTAGGGTGCTCAAAGGACGACGCCGGTAGGGTATGACCTCGAGTGTTTGGCCGAGTGGGGGGGGGGAATAGGAGCATGCATAGGGTAATAATGAATTCTATTGTATTGTTCATTAAATAAATTGCATTGTATTGCTAATTAAATGAATTGTATTATTCAGTAAATGAATTGTATTGTTCATTATACAAACAACACTTACAATGAAATGAAATGAATTGTATTGTTCATTATACAAACAACACTTACAATGAAATGAAATGAATTGTATTTTTCATTAAATAACCATTACTAACCATTGTTAATTATTGGAATGAAGATTAAATATCTCCATGATAACACCATGCACAAATGAGAAACAATTTATATGATCAAATATCAACTTTTATATATATGAAAATGTCAAATGATTACAAGTGTAAGTCCATACACAAATATGGCATAAACACCAACTCAAACAAACTGTATGTGTATATACGTGAATGTATGTCCATATACAAAATATACATGCCATGTAGACATGTAAGCATCCCAAAACTATCTATAACATCCTAAGTTGCTGATGGGTCATCAAAATCGATGCTCTTCTCCACACTGCTCGACTCTGAAGGATCATGTACAAGAAAAAACAAACCACGATTAAGATTAGTTATATTATATAACTCACATTCGAAAAGTCAACATAAAAATGAACTATAATTGAACTATTCTTTTTTGCCTCATCTCCACATTTTCTCTTTGGCTTTGCAGGACTCTTGATGTATGTCTTTGGTAGAGGAGGTGTTTTTTCAATATTTTCATACAAAACCTACATATGTTCACAAACATGACATTGATACAAGTTAGTATATAATTGTCACTGATAATAAAAAATTATATCTACTAAACACAAAATAAAATAAACACACATGTACTCGAGGCATCTTTTATTCTTCATCTTCAGGTATACTGGGTGTAGTCAACAAGGATGTGAAGCCATGAATTCTCTATACATATACACATGTATATGAAACTATCAATCTATGTATAGACATGTATAATTACTATAAGTTATTTAAAATATTCATTCAATCATATTTTCATTCAATTACCTTTCGCTTGGACCTCCAACTGTACTACCAGATCCTAAATCACATAGCCCCACACTCATCTTGCTTGTGCCCTACAAAAGTAAAATAAGATATACATGCAAGTTAATACATAATCTAATACCAATATAAATGATGAGCATGTATGTACAATAAAATACAAACTAGGTGCAATAATATATGTATTGTCAAGCTATCAAGTGTTGGCATTTGATGAACTGGTATGTTGGCATATGATGATATGATAATAATGTATGTTGATGTCAATAAGTTCAGGTCAACCAGTATGAAGATTGGAGGAAGTTATTGTTGGTGATTAAGTTGGAGAATTGGTATGAAGAGATGTAATGAACTGGTATCAGGGTTTCACTAAGTGTGACTATTAGTTGGTAGTCTCAGCTCTAGGGTTTCCAATTTAGCAATCTAGCTTGTGCGATGCAACCGATGATATTTTGTGATGAGTTAGCTAAGAAATGAGGATGAGATCAAGATGCCACACCAGTTTTGTGCACGTGAAGGATTTTCTTGAGGATCTTGCATGTGAAGATTGCCTGCATTAAATGTCTACCTCGAGAATGAACATTCTTCTTAGCAGTATGAGAAGAAAGCATGATGGGTTACTGATTTCTATGTGCAGTGAAGATTGGACAATGCAGAATGACTTGTGATCTGTTTAAGATTATTTTATTCTATGCTAAGTGTTTTGTATGGTCAGGATTGGACTGCTTGTAATGTAAACCTAAATGCTCAGGGTTTAGGGTTTATGCTACTGATCTAATTGTTGTCTATAAGGTCGATGATGTTTGTTATTGTAAATTGTTGGAAAAGTTGTGTATGTATCCGAGTGATGAGATACTTGCCAGAAAAGTGAGATAAAACTATAGAGTGTGATTGCAGAGTAGAGGAATTGAAAAGGATTTGCCTTAGCATATAGTGTTGTTATCAGATCAGAGTTTTACCTGTTGTCTTCTAACCATTTCAACAAAAGGAAAATACCTTTTCTAGGTAACTTTAATAGGCTTACTGTAAATCCTCTAACTAGGTGACTCAAGTTCATTGAGTTCTTTAAATCCTCTAGAAAGGTAACCTTTAATAGGGTTTCAACCTTTAAGAGGGTATATAGCCATTCCTTAACCGGGTGATCTTTAACAAGATCAGTTCCTAGCAAAACCTTATTGTAAAGTCTTTAATCGAACTAGGCTCCTAACAGAGTGAGCTTCAAAAGAGTTCAAAACAAGCTTGTGGGTATTCATCCCCACCGTGGTTTTTCCCATTTGGGTTTCCACGTGAAAAATCTATGTCATGAGTTGTGCATTTTCATGTGATGATTAAGTATTCTTTGTTTAAGTGATTATGCATGCAAAGCTAATGGTTATGGTATTTTTGATATACCACATGCATATGTTTATGGGTGAAGTAGTTATCAAGTATTGAATGTATTTGAAGTATTTAGTTTTACCTGTTTATGTTGTCTAAAGTCTTACCGTGTTTAACCAGTATTACCATGGTTAAGTCCAATAATGAAGACAACCAGTTATCATTATAAGTTGTGGAAATTTTTTTGTATGTATTGATTTAGCTCCCCCTCTCAGTACTAGCTAGGGTATCTACTTTTCATCATTACTCATCAATTGGTATCAAAGCAACTCCAAGTCCTTAGTGATATAAGCTTAACCACTTGAGGAAAAAGATCCTACTTTAATGATGAAGAGGGAAGGTCCTAAATTCAATAGAAATAACTTCAAAATATGGAAGGATAGAATGAAGATCTATATCAAGAGTTTGGGTGCTCAACACTGGAGCTATGTTGAGAATACCTATGTAAGTCCCATTGGCACTCTAACCGATGATCAAAAAAGAAAAATTCAAGAAAATGGGCAAGTTATGGAATCTATTATTAGCAGTTTATCCGATATTGAGTTCATTGATGTACAAGATAAGGACACTCGTAAGGATGTATGGGACACATTGGAAACTATTTATGGTGGTGATGAGTATGTCAAGCAAGCTAAGGAAGAGAGCCTTAGAGGAAAATTTGAAGATATGAGGATGGTTGAAGGACAGACCATTCAACAATATGGCATAAGGATCAAGACTATTGTTGGAGATATCAAGAGCACTGGTGGAATAATTGATGATGCCACCATTGTCAGTAAAGTTTTGAGATCATTGTTACCAATCTATACAATCAGAGTTGTTGCTATTCAGGAACTAAGGACTATTGACATAACCAAGGTATCCTTAGACTATATCATTGTTAAATTGACTGCATATGAGTTGAATAGCTATGACAATAGTGTTCAGAAGACTGAGTCAACCTTTAGAGCATCTATTGAACCAACCAAAAAAGGAAAAGAAGTAAGTATCAGTTATGAATCCAGGCAATGTAGAGATATGGATGATGAAGAGATTTTGATGGAGTTTGAAGCTCTTCTTGCCAAGATACTTCCAAAAGGCACTGAAAAATACAAAGGTAATTTTCCTTTAAAATTCTTTTCCTGCAATAAGATAGGACATATAGCCATTAGTTATCCTAACAATGACAATAAGGATAAATTAGAGAGGTTTATAAAGTACAAAGGAGGAAATAGAAGAAATTGTCTTGTTGCAGTGGATGAAGGTGTTACTGATGAAGAATCAGAGAATGAAGAAAATGAGGACATAGTGTTTGCAAGTGTAAATGAAGAAGTGTCTAACAAGAAAGCACTTGTCTCTGACATTGACAACTCAAATGAGTGGATTATTGATAGTGGTTGTTCTCACCACATGATAGGTGATTGGAGAAAGTTTATGTCTCTAGAAGAATATGATGGAGGTGTTGTCAGATTTGGAAATGATGCACCTTACTTGGTAAAAGGAAAAGGATCCATCTCACTAAATGGAAAGAGTAGTGCGGATGATGTCTACTGGGTAGAAGGTCTTAAGCATAACCTGTTGAGTGTTGCTCAGCTAAATGACAAAGGACTCATTTTGGAGTTCAAAGGTGGAGTCTGAAGTATAATTGGAAAGAGTGGTGAACTTATTGCCACCGATAAGTAGACCAAAGGTAACTTGTTTCAGTTAAATGCCAAGATTAGTCGGTGTCTGATGGAAAAGCTTGATGACAGTTGGATATGGCATAGGATACTTTGTCATATGAACTTTGATAATATTGTAAAGGCTAGTAAGATCAAGGTAGTAAGAGGATTGTCTTTGCTGAAAAAACCAGAGAATGCTTTATCTAGAGACTGTCAACTTGGGAAGATGTCTTCCTCAACTTTCAAAGGTAAGTCTTTTTCAGGAGAAAACTTACTTGATCTTGTGCACACTGATTTGTGTGGTCCTATGAAAACTAGAAGTATTCAGGGAGATAGGTATTTGATGATTCTTATTGATGACTACTCAAGAATGATGTGGGTCACATTCTTGAAAGACAAGTTTGAGCCGTTTGGAAAATTCAAAGCCTTCAAAGCATTAGTAGTAAGGAAAGTGGTCATAAGATAAAATGCCTAAGAACTGATCAAGGAGGTAAATTCACTTATGATGAATTCTATAAATACTGAGAAGATAGCGGTATCAAGAGGTTGTTTTTTTCCCCAAGGACACCACAATAGAATGGCATAGTAGAAAGGAATAATAGGACTATAGTTGAAGCGGCTAGAACAATGCTGATCCAAGGAAAGGTTGCTCACACTTTGTGGTGAGAAGTGGTGAGAATTGCAATCTATACTATGAACTGGGTACTCATCAAGAAAGGTAGAGTTAAAACACCTTATGAGTATTGGACTGGGAAGACTCCCACTATGAGTTATTTTAAAGTATTTGGTAGTAAGTGTTACATCAAGAGAGGTGAGCATCTAAGCAAGTTTGATGCTAAATGTGTTGAAGGAATATTTCTAGGATATTCCACTAAGAGTAAAGCTGCTACAACAATAGAACATGAAAAATTGTTGAGAGTATCATTGTCAGGGTTGATGAATCCCCTGAGGAACCTGAGGAAACCTGTAGTGAGGAAGTGGAAGATGAACCGGGTGTAGCCTTCTAGGAACCAATTAAGAAAGAAACAAGTAAAGATCTTAGTGTTTCTATATCGGTAGAAGCTACAGTAGGTGAAGAAGAAGAAGAAAGTGAAGAAGAAGAGGAAAAGCAGGAAGAACCAACTAGAACCATTCCTAGATAAGTGAAACTACATCATGATCTGAAGCAGATCATAGGAGATAAAGATGCAGCGATACTCACAAGAAGAAAGGTGAAATAAAACTCTTGCATGATTTCTGAATTGGAACCCAAGACTTCCAGAGAAGCATTTACAGATGAAGACTAGATTAAGGCAATGGAAGAGGAGCTAGAACAAATAAAAAAGAATGCAACACGGTCCTTGGTACCCAGACCCAAACACAAAAATGTCATAGGTACCAAATGGGTCTTCAAGAATAAGCTAAATGAAAAAGGAATAGTTGTGAGGAACAAGGCAAGACTTGTATGCAAGGGATATGCTCAAGAAGAAGGAGAAGACTATGGAGAAACTTTTTCTCCTATGGCTAGACTGGAAGGTGTCTAAATGCTACTTGCATTTGTAGCATTCAAGGGATTTAAGGTATACTAGATGGATGTAAAGTCTGCATTCTTGAATGGAATCCTAGAAGAGGAAGTGTATATTGAGCAACTAGATGGGTTTGCCTTATCAAAAGATAGTAACATGGTGTGTAGATTACACAAGGCCATGTATGGATTGAAACAAGAACCTAGGGAATGGTATGAACAGTTACACTCTAATCTTGCGAAAGTAGGATTTTAGAGAACAAGTGAGGATAGCAACATCTACCTGAAATCTGAAGGTGATCAGATTCTGATTTGTGAAGTATTTGTAGATGACATAATCTTTGGAGGAGATGATGAAATGAGTCATGTATTTATAGATGAAATGAAGAAAGAATTTGAGATGTCTCTAATTGGAGAGATTAAGTTCTTCATTGGTTTACAAATTTAGGAAATGAAAGAGGGTATCTTTATTACCCAGTCCAAGTATGCCAAAGAGGTATTGAAGACCTTTGGCATGGAGGAGAGCAAATCGGTTGGTACACCAATGGTGACCGACTATAAACTAACTAGGGAAGATGATTCAACATTAGTGAATGAGAAGGAGTATCAATCAATGATCAGTAAGAGGCACTATGTGGTGCATAGCAGACCAAATATTGCTCATGTAGTGGGCATTATAACTCATTTTCAGAAAAGTCCAAGAGAATCCCACTTGGTAGTAGTAAAGAGGATTCTTAGATACTTGAAAGGCACTATTGACTATGGATTGTGATATCCATACAATGGTGATTTTAATCTCAAGGTATTTGCCAATGTAGATTAGGGAGGTAATGTGGATGATTGGAAAAGCACAATCAGTGGAGCATTCTTTCTTGGTGGAAGACTAGTCTCATGGATGAGTAAGAAGCAGAGTTGTACTTCTCAGTCTATAGTTGAAGTGGAATATGTGGCAGCATTTATGAACTACACTCAGGCAATCTGGATGAAACATGTATTAGATGGTTTCAAAGTACCTATACTTGAACCGGTGAGTATATTTTGTGAAAATACTAGTGCAATCAATATTTCCAAGAATCTGGTATTGCATGCTAGAACTAAGCACATTGAGCTCAAGTATCATTTCTTGAGAGAGAAGGTTCAAAATAGAGAGATTGTATTACAACATGTTTCTAGTAAGGAGTAGCTAGTAGACATATTCACTAAGTGCTTACTGTAGACAACATTTACCTATTTGAGAGGTAAATTGGGGGTTTTTCCCCTTCATGAAGTAAACTAAAGATGTGTGTGCTCCACATCAGTTGGGTATTATCGTGAAAAATCTTTTAGGACTGATGTGTTGAAGGATGCTACTCCATAGAGGGAACAACATAGTGGAGTATGGAAGCTTATGCCTCCACTTTGGCATTGTTGTCAAACTAGGAGAAGATATATAATAAGGGGAGAAGATATATGATATGGGAGAAGATATATGTTGTATGATATCTAATGAAGATATTTTAGTTGCACTGGTCTATGATGTTTCTTGTTGCAATGCTACGTTATGTAAGTATTGCCATCAATGCCAAAGGGGGAGATTGTTGGCATTTGATGAACTGCTATGTTGGCATATGATGATATGATAATAATGTATGTTGTCATTGATGTCAATAAGCTCAGGTCAACCGGTATGAAGATTGGAGGAAGTTGTTATCGGTGATCAAGTTGGAGAACTGGTATGAAGAGATGTAGTGAACTGATGTTAGGTTTTCACTAAGTGTGACTACCAGCTAGTAGTCTTAGCTCTAGGGTTTTTGGTTTGGCAATCTAGCTTGTATGATGAAAGTAATGATATTCTATGATGAGTTAGCGAAGAAATGAGAATGAGATCAAGATGCCATGTCAGTTTTGTGCACGTGAAGGATTTCCTTGAGGATCTTGTATGTGAAGATTGACTGCATTAAATGTCTACCTCCGGAATGAACATTCTTCTTAGCAGTATGAGAAGAAAACATGATGGGTTATTGATTTCTATGTGCAGTGAAGATTGGATGATGCAGAATGACTTGTGATCTATTTAAGATTGGTTTATTCTATGCTAAGTGTTTTGTATGGTCAGGATTGGACCGCTTGTAATTTTAAACCTAAATGCTTAGGGTTTAGGGTTTATGCTACTGACGTAATTGTTGTCTATAAGGCTGATGATTTTTGTTATTGCAAGTTGTTGGAAAAGTTGTGTATGATCCAAGTGATGAGATACTTGCCAAACCAGTGAGAGAAAACTACAAAGTGTGATTACAGAGTAGAGGAACTAAAAAGGATCTGCCTTAGCATTATGTGTTGTTATCAGATCAGAGCTTTACCTGTTGTCTTCTAACCATTTTAACAGAAGGAAAATCCCTTTGCCAGGTAGCTTTAACAGAATTACTATAAATCCTCTAACCAGGTGACTTAAGTTCATTGATTTCTTTAAATCCTCTAGCAAGGTAACCTTTAACAGGGTATATAACCATCCCTTAATCGGGTGATCTTTAATAGGATCGGCTCCTAGCAGAACCTTATTGTAAAGTCTTTAACCAGACTAGGATCCTAATAGAGCGAGCTTCAAAAGAGTTCAAAACAATCTTGTGGGTTTTCATCCCCACCATGGTTTTTCCCATTTGGGTTCCCACGTGAAAAATCTATGTGTCATGAGTTGTGTATTTTCATGTGATGATTAAGTATTCTTTGTTTAAGTGATTATGCATGCAGAGCTAATGGTTATGGTATTGCTGATATACCACATGCTTATGTTTATGGGTGAAGTAGTTGTCAAGTATTGAATGTATTTGAAGTATTCAGTTTTACTTGTTTATGTTGTCTGAAGTCTTACTCTGTTTAACCAGTATTGCCATGGTTAAGTCCAGTAATGAAGACAATCGGTTATCATTATAAGTTGTGGAAAAGTTTTTGCATGTACTGATTCACCCCGCCCTCTCAGTACCAGTTAGGGTATCTGTTGTTTATCATTATTCATCATCAAGGCCAAATGAAATAGTTGTCAAGGTTGTTAGGATTCCCAAAGATACTAAGGGGGGGGTGAATTAGTATCTAACTAGTTTATGAATTTACTTGAATTAAAACATGTAAAGCATATCAATACTGTGGACTAGTAAACCAAAAATAATGCAGTAAACAAGAATAACAACAACCACATGAAAAGCACACAATAACACAGTAGTTTAATGAGGAAACCCAATGTGGGAAAAACCTTGGTGGGATTTGTGACCCATAATATTCACTTACTAGCCAATAAGGGAATATTACTATTTTACAAGAGGGGCCTGCATATGCAGGAAGGCCAAGTGCCTAGAGCTCAATGCTCAATTACAAAGGAAGTCACACTGACTTACAAAAATGGATTATACAAATCCAATGTCTTGTACTACTTCAAATTAGCATCTGCTATGCTAGATCTAGTACTGGTTTTAGCTTTGCTTCATACATAAACCCTTAACCTATAATTCGCATAATTAGGTCTACTTAATTTTGCCTATCACATTTCATACTAAATGTTCTACAATGATCTCATACATATATGAGTCATATTACAACTTTCCATGTCGGCTTACAATGATTTTATAATTAATTATAAAATATATTATCAACAAAATTCCTATCAGCCAGAGTGTCGGTATCCATCCTTTCACTGCTGGTGTTCTATGTGCCAGTGTAGAGTTTGTCATTGTCAATGCCAGTATATTTGTCTTGCTGGAATCATATGATTGCAAGGTTGCCATCAATGACAAAACCTTCAATCACCTACAATTTCTCATTGGAGTGTGCATTTGCCAACAATATCCCCCTTTGGCATTGATGGCAACACTCATGAGAAAAATCAAAAAGTGTCCAAAACTGATATCCCCAAAAAATAGTCTGCCAAAAATGTCTTACCAAAACTGTATACCTTACCAAAATTGTATGCTCAAAATTGTGTGCTCTCCTTGAGTAGATGAACCATTTTTCTCCTTCCTCTACTCCCCCTTTCACATCAATGACAAAGGTTGTCATTCACTGTCAGTGGAGTCCTACCTAGATTCTTGTAACTGGTGGGTTACAATCTGAAAAATGTCTGTCAAAACTAGATTTATTCCACTGCTGAATGTTTTGCAGTCTTTTATGGCTTCTTGAGTCCTCTGCACTATACTGATGAGTATGTGCATTTTCTCTTCCGATGTCTTTAGTTCGGGAACCAGAGCCTCAAATATTTCTTTTCTCAAAGAAATAAGATACTCTAGTCTTGGACCAAGTCTGCATTTTAAGTCCTTTGCTTTGTCCTTTATTCTTTGTTTTTCATTTTCCAATTTCTTGATTTTCTCTTCCTGCTCTGCAATTTTCTTCTCTAATTCCAAAAATGAGTCTGATGTTCCATTCAGATTATCAACAATATTATTAATCTTATCTTGTGCTTTTTTGATTTCTTTGTCAAGATCCTCTGTTAATACATCCATTTTGCAAGTGTCCCTGTACAATTTCTTGAAGTCAAAATGATTTCAGTGAGTACTGCTAAAAGAGTATCCATTTCCTCTTTGTTCTTATTCACAATTTCCATAAAGAATTTCTCTTTCTCCTTTATTAATCTCTCCTTAAATGTATCCTCATTTATTTTGTCCAGTGTTATTAGGTTGTCGGTTATATACTTAGACAATGTGTCTAATTGGCTCAAAGAATCTTTGTTGTCTATGTTACACTTTGGAGCTATCATCTTCAAAATTGGTAAAGTGTCATCTATAGCCTTATAGGCTTGTGCATTGCACTCTGTTATTTTCTTTATTGAATCTAATAAGACCTCAATTACATTAGTAGGTCTGAATTCTATCATGGTTGTTCCAGATGTTTGTCCAACATATTTAACAATCTGTAATCCGCCAGTTGTGGTTATAGCTTTGTTTTCCTCTTTCTCTAGAGGATTTGTTTGAGTTTGCATTTCTACAAACAAAATTTTAGGCTTTCCATTTTGGGTCGGTGGCACTGTCTCTATCTGTACCTGTGAAGGAGCCTATTGCTCTACCTATTTCTCAGTGTTGTCCACTGCCAGTTTTTCCTCTGTGCCGGTGTAGAGTTTGTCATTACCAGTGCTGATATATTTGTCTTGCCGGTATCATATGATTGCAAGGTTTCCATCAATGAAAAAACCTTCAATAACCTACAATTTCTCATTGGAGTGTGTATTTGCCAACAAAGGTACCCTCCTATATTTGTGTCAACTCCTCCTTGGTCATCAATTGTTAAATAGACCATGCAAATAAAAATTAGTACTTAATATTATCTAGATTATAGAGATTCATTTAAAATATAGAATGAATTGTGAAAATAAAAATCTTATTTCTACATCATCAATGAATGATGAACGTGCCTCCTCTACTCTAGCATACAAGGACTCCCCAGCATATCCTCTAGTCTATGTCATAATATCTGGTACATCGTGCATCTCATGCACCTCATAATCTGCACTATGCAGAGGAGGATCAATAGGTTATCTAACTGGACCCAAGCATACGTGCCAACACATGACACAACTATGGGGCCCACAAATGTGTGGAGCCAAGGAGGACGTGTTAGTGCCACCAGATGCACTACTACCATCTAAAGCAGGCTGAGCTACTGACCCAGCCTGAGAAACCAAAAGGATACTCAAAGAGTGAATAGCCGATATGGTAAGTGATGTCGCCTCACAAATGATATCTAGATGCTGCATTGGAGGTGGGGGATCAACAAGAGGAGGGGGGGCATATGGGCCTTGTACTACTCTGACTGCCCCAGGTCTATTATTGGGCATACCTAAACCCACACCCTGGAAAGGTTGGATGTCAAAGTAGTTCACATGTTTTCCTAAAACAATCTCAGCATACAATTTTTTTATGAAGTAGAAGGGGACATGAAGATTGTTGTTGGTTAGTTTGTCGAAAACCATCTACCAATGATCCCAAAAAAATTTCACAATACCATCATTTGTGCACCATTTAATTGAAATTTTTTTTGGGGGGGTCTACAGGTTGACCAGTGCGAGGATTCACAAACAATGTGGTGACAGTGGCTTTGGATATCTCGAGATACTTGATCTCCTTATAGGATAAGCCATCTGCATATTGTTCCCTCATAGAATCTCACCACAAAATAGTTTCATTGTGCTCCTCAGTGATGGCTTCCATACTCTTTATGATCACCATGAGGGGATCAAACATTGGGTTTAGGCGAGGGATCATACGATAAATATCTACAATCTCCCTCAATTGGTTCAAATTTTGTGCAATTAAATCCTGAATTGAGGGGGGGTTTGGCAAAGGAGGGTTTGGTTGTTGCGTTGTGATTGATCAATATTTTCACTGTTATCCCTCATTTTTAACCTAATTGAATGTAAACAATTGAGTTTAGTTAACAAATTTAAACAATTTTGTATTTGATTTAAAAAAATCTACTTTTCATGAAAAAACCATATTTTCAATGAAAAACCAAATAAACATTTTAAAAAATACAAAAATTGAATGAAAATGATTGAAAACAATAAAAATCCTACCTTTTAATGTATTTTTTTTAGCAAATTTGGGTCGAATAACTGGATATCGGATTCCAAAAAAATCACGCAACCTGTGTGTTAAAAATAACTCACGGGCTATTACGGTCCAGTTATATTGTCTCAGAAAATCGGATCTCCGATTTTAATACTTAAATTATTTTAAAATAACATTATATTATATATTACGTATTATATAATAATATAATAATATATTATATATTATATAATATATAATATAATATAATAATATATTATATAATACGTATTATATAATATATATAATACATAATATATAATATAATACTACATTATATATTATATAATTTATTTTTTAATTTAAAATTACCTATAAAAATTGGTTATTCGATTTAATCCTATATCTAATTTGCTTAGTTGTTTACCATGCCAAGGTGTATTGACACCTAGGCCAAACAAAAAGTCAACACAGATTTTCGCATTTTTAGGTGAATGGAGAAGGATATTTTTTTCACTTTGCCACTTTTTGGCCCCCCATGATCCTATAGTAACCCCCCATATAGACATCTTGCAATGAGGCTAATTTACAACCCAAAATATATGCTATCTTGGTCTATCTATGGGCAGGCGTGTTGAGGAAGAAAATAAAACTCTTTGGCAAGCTAATCCTCTACACAGATCCTCTTTTATAAAGATTAAGAATAGACTTCAAGATCTTAGCTTCTTCCATAGAACATTCCCCCATCAACAAAGTATCATCCACAAAATCCTAGTCAAAACAAACTTGGGATTGAGAAGAAGGGCGGAGCCCTTTGACTCTTCTAAACCTGATCTCTCTTTGAATAATTTTGTTGAGAGATTCACCCATCAAAATGAAAAGAAACATGGAGAGGGGATCACCCTCTCTAATACCTCTAGAGGCCGAGAAGAAACCTAAAGGATATCTTTTAATTAATACTAAGAACTTCGAAGTAGAGATGCATTGATTAACCAATTGAATGAATTGATCACAAAAAATGAAAGCCCATAGTATGTTTATTATAAAATCCCAGTTAACCCTATCATAAGCTTTAAGAAGATCCATATTTAGAAAAAAACCAAGTCTCTTATTGAATGAGAGTGAGCAAATGTTCTCATGAATAGCAATGATAGAATCCAGAATTTGTCTCCCTAGAACAAAACCATTCTGATGTTTTGATATCAAAAGTAGAACTTTCTTCAGCCTAAAAACAAGAATTTTGGTGAAGATTTTGTAGATAGAGTTGCATAAGGTGATAGGTCTAAAATCCTTAAAGCAGTTGGCATCTAGTTTTTTCGAGATTAGGATAATGAAAGTGGTGTTGAGCTCCTTTAAAAGAGAGTGAGAGCCAAAAAAAATGTCTAGCAGCATCCACAATATCTCTTCCCACAATCTGCCAAAACACCTGACAAAAGATCATGGGGAAGCCATTAGGTCCAAGAACCTTGTTTCCTTCAAAAGAGAAAACCTGCTCTTTAACTTCCTTAGAAGGAGGAATTTTGGTAAGTGCCTTGTTCATCTCCTAGGATAGGCTATTAGGAATCTCCGGAAGTAAATCCTCTTGAGAACACACATCTAGCTACCCCTCTTCATCCAGAAGGGAGGAGAAAAAACAAATTGCCTCCTCACTCATCTCCTCATGTTTAACAACCCATTGATTATTTGACGTAAATCCTCTTGATTCTATTGGAGGCTCTATGTTTCAAATTTGTCATATGGAAAAACTTGGTGTTTCAGTCCCCATGTTTGAGTGAGATAGCTCTTGACCATTGTTTCTAATATTCTTCATCTTAAGATATGATATCATGAATTTTAGAGAGAAATTCAACTTTCTTATCCATTATATGAGGAACTGTAATGTCCTAAAATTGCACTCCTTTCAATTTTGACCGCATTTTGGACCCTCATCTTGTCAGTCTCATCCTCGCGCTTGATTGAGACCTATATTTGTCTTCCCTATGCAACCATACTTCATTTTTCACCTTTCACCTTGCATGACCATGTTGATCTTGCCCCAAAATAGGGCAAGACCAAGGCGTGGCACCCTGGTCCCCACTAGGACTAGGGCATGGATTCCTAGGATCCCCTAAAGGGGACCTTTCTTTTCCCCTCTCCCTTGGAATTATCTCAAATGTGAGTGAGAAATAAAACCCTATGTCGACCTCTGTCAGAAAATTAAATATTTGGCAATAGGAAAGTATATAAGGAGGTATTCCCCTCTCATTTGGCATAACATAATATCATCATACATTCATGAAGGTCGAATTGGATCTCAATTGGTCAAGCATTAAGCATTCAGACATTCATCATCTAGCATTCCTCAAGGCTACACATTCTTCATCTATCCATTGGAGCAACATTAAATCATTCATTTAGAAGCATGTGTGTGTGTTAGGGTTTTGTCATGTTCATGCCATTTCATACAACATATGTGATTACATCTAAGAAGAAAAACATCATTATGATCTATTGTAGGTATGAAGGTATACATTTCCATCATTTATTTCAAGCATTTGCAGTATTTCATACAAGGTTAATTCCAAAATTGGGTTTGACTTAGGTAAACCCTATTCCCAACCCCTTTCTTGTTCCTTTTGTATGTAGGAAGCAGGTGTACAACTGTACTTTTGGAATTAAGCTTTATTCACAGAGACAGAAAAACCCTTTTTGATGCACAAAAAGTTCAAAGGACTGATAGGAGGGTGTCCTTGTCCAGACGCACAATCCCTATAATTTTTTCCTAATTTTGTAGAGCCGATCCGAATCATCTTAAACTCCTATGATCTAGGTGGACGACTGAATCTCAAATCTGTATCTCATTATTTTTTACTACTTTGTATTCAATTTAAGCACTTTACTTATTCAACTTACAAAAGAGGGTCAAGCACATTCCAATTTCAACCAATCTACTTAGTATTTGATCCTTGCATCATTTAGGATTAGATCTAGTAGATTCAACCCCTCTTTTGAATGTAAAGTCTTCCGAGTGAAAATTTTGCTTAGTGATTTTCCCCTTTCGAGTGGTAAATTTGCTAAGCTCTCAATTTTTCACTTTACATTTTGGTGAACATTGTAGACACCTAAAATTAATATTTAATTAATTTAAGCTTATCAACATAACATAATTGTGAGGAGAACTTGGGGAGCGGGAATGGGAGAAGGAGCAGGAAGTGGCAATGGGAGAATTCAAAATTCAAATTCTCTGCAAGGTGGGAACCCTGGTTCCAATGGTGGGAGCGACCAGAATGTAGCTGGTGCCATAGGAGAGAAGGATAAGCCTCCGGAATTTCCAGATGCTACTGCCATTTAGCACACTGGTGGTACTCTACTAGAGGAGACAGTGGGTTCCTCTGGGCTCTTGGGGGAAGGGTCCAGTGGGGGGCCCATCCCACATGACGACTCCAGGGAGAGCAGAAAATAATAAAAAAAATTGTCTTTCCTCTTTGGAACTAGACCAATTGGTAAATCCTCTTTTCCTCCTGTTAAGAATATTTCTAATCCTTTTGGAGGAAAGTTCGCAATCTCTATCCCTAATCTGGTTTTGGATCACAATATAAATAGTATGTTGAACTCCTTGGTAGGCAAATTTATGGGACCACATCCTAATATTGAAGTTGTTAGGGCCTATGTCAAATGAAAATGGGCCTTAAGGGTAATGTAGAAATTTCGGCCTTACCTAAAGGCCTTCTTTCTTTTACTTTTTCATGTGAAGAAGACAAACTTATGATTCTCTGTTGGAGTCCCTGGTTGGTAGGAAAGACAGCCTTGGTTCTTCATAAATGGCAACCGAATCTGAATATGAATGACTTTGTCTTGACATAAGTTCTAGTTTGGGTAAAGCTACCAGACTTACCTCTTGAATATTGGGTAGAAAGCATCTTCTCTGGAATCGCAAACTCCTTTGGTGAACTGCTTTCTATAGACCCAGTAACAACTTCAAAAAGGAGACTCACTCATGCTAGGTTCTGCCTAGGGATAACCCATGATGCAGATATGCCAAAACAGATAGATTTAGTATCAAAGCTGGGAATATGGAAGCAACATATTGAATATGAATCTATTCCCTTTGCCTGCTTCCATTGTAAAAAATTAGGTCACTGGGA
Organism: Cryptomeria japonica; assembly: GCF_030272615.1. Classification (NCBI taxonomy): domain Eukaryota; kingdom Viridiplantae; phylum Streptophyta; class Pinopsida; order Cupressales; family Cupressaceae; genus Cryptomeria; species Cryptomeria japonica. Next base: position 286,484,710 of record NC_081406.1, on the reverse strand, counting down.
AAAGTTTTTTCCTATCAAACCCAAGGCAGAATCTAGGCAGCCTAAGCCCCATATTGAGAACCAAAGGGTGCCAGAAAAAATGGTATGTCAAGTTAAAAACTTAGAGAATAAAGAAGAAAAATCAAATCATTTTAATCCCTTGGGGGAGAAGAAGGAAGTGCCCTCAGCCTCTATCTCTAGTCCCTCAACCCAAGAAGCTTTGAGAAATGATTCAACCAAAGTCAACTTTCTGGTTACTTCTCAAACAGGGGAGCTGAAAGATAAAACTAATTACCTAAATGATATAGATTAAGTGGTAGCTGATACTTTTGAGGGAAAGGAACTGCAAGAGAAAAATGATCAACTAGAGGAAGGACAGATCCCTGACTCCCAAGAAGAAAAGAACGATTCCTCTCTGCTCATGCCTAGTCTTGAAATACAAGAAGCCCAAAAATGTGCAATTTTGGGTCTGAACCTCTCAAACTTAGACTGGGGCTCAAAATCAGCTAACAGTGATCTAAATGATTCTAATGCTTCCAAAACCCCTAATTGGGGAAACAAAGAAGAAATTTCCAAAATCGTTAGCAACCCAGAAGCGGCTCCTGAGATAGATGCTGAGTGGAAAAAAACAAAGCATAGGAATAAGAAATGAACTACTCCCTTGACCTCTCTTCTAAGGAAATCTAGTAGAATATCTCAAGTTGATGTCGGGTATACATCCTCTTCCCCAAGATGACCCTCTAATCATATAGTCAGAAACAAGGAGGCCAACAAGAACATTGCAGATGGAACCTAGAAGACTCTTAAGGAGTTACAAATTGGTAAGTAACTATGAAGATTCTTTCTTGGAATATTAGGGGACTCAATAATCCCCATAAGAATGATATCATTAGGAACATGATAAGGGACAATAAACCTAATATCTTTCTAATTCAATAAACCAAAAAGAGTAAAGAAAAAGTTGAATCATTGAAGTTTTTCAAAAACGGAAATGTTAGTGGTGGCAGTTCTAAAGGTGCTTCAGGAGGCATAGCTACCATTTGAAATCTTAATTCTGTCAAAGGGCATGTTATCATTTAGGACAACAATTTATCTTGTATCAAATTTGAGCACTTAAAAGATGGTACTTCATGGGTTGTCACCAACATTTATGCTCCCAACTCTTTGAAGGCTAGAAATTCCTTCTGGAAAAAACTTATTCAAGCTAGGGACAACTTCAAAAATCTTAGTTGGCTGGTTATGGGAGACTTCAATACTCCTTTGAGAGAGGAGGAAAAATATGGAGGAAGCCCCGCTCAGATGGAAAGTAGGTTGGCCCTTATGGATTTCATTAATTCTCAGGCTCTCAATGACTTGGAAATATAGGGATGCAATTATACTTGGACTAACAAGAGAACTGGTAATGATCTTATCCAAGTTCTTCTTGATAGGACTCTCATTTCTGATGACTAGTATAGTCATTATTTCTATTCTTTGTTGGCCCACATTCGGTTTGGATGGGATCATTTTCCCATCACTTTCATTGCTAACTCCATTAATACAAGGAGAAACTTCCCCTTCAGATTTGAAAAAATGTGGACCCTTCACCCATACATCAAAAGTAATATCCAGAAATGGTGGAGCATTCAAGTTGAGGGAACTGCTATATATAGAGTTGTTAAGAAGCTTAAAAGTGTAGAGGATAACATAACACTCTGGAATAAATCCAGCTTTGGGAACATTTTTGAGGCCAAAGGCAAAGTCTAGGAAGACCTTAAAGAAATACAAGCTCAAATCCAGAAAGATGGTTTTAGTATTGTGTCCATTGCTGATGAAAATGAGACTCTCAAAAAATACCATGATATCATTTCCAAAGAGGAAACCTTCTGGAAGCAGAGATCTAGATGCATTTGGCTTAAGGAAGGAGATAGGAACACAAGATTCTTCCATATGTTGACGATCAAGCATAAAGAAGTTAATAGAGTTACCAAACTTGTGGTGGATAATGAGAAGATTATCAAGGAGGATGAAATTAGGAATGAATCTAAAAGGTTTTTCTTAGAACTACTAAAGAGGGATCATAGGTTGGATGTTGAAGCTCAATCTTCTTTTCTTCATAACATCCCTTGTCTCATTGATGAACAAAAGAACACCTCCCTTTCTTCCATTCCTTCATTTCTGGAAATTAAAAATGTTGTCTTCTCCTTCGATGGTAACAAAGCGCCTGGCCTAGATGGTTTTCCCATGTTCTTTTTTCTAGATTTTTGGGACACTGTCGGGAAAGATGTTTCCAATGGGGTCAAGGAATTTTTTGGGGCTAGAATTTTTTTGAAAGAAATCAATGGTACTTTTCTTGCTCTCATTCCCAAAACTCAAGGCACTGACTCTATGGACAAATTTAGACCTATCAGTCTTTGCAATTCTTTTTATAAGATTATCTCTAAGGTTCTAACTTCCAGATTATTGTCTATCCTTCTTTCTCTTATTAATCACCAGCAAAATGGTTTTGTCCCTGGACGTCAAATTCTTGACTCTATTATAACTGTCCATGAGAACATCCACTCTCTTGTTAAAGAAAAGAAGCAGGGTCTCATCCTCAAGCTTGATCTCTCCAGAGCCTATGATAGGGTTGACTGGTCTTTTCTCTTGAAGGTTCTCATGTCTTTTGGTTTCTCCTCCAAAGTTTTGGATCTCATCACCCAACTTATCACCTCTTCCTCTTTTGTTGTCCTTGTCAATGGTTCCCCTTCTCCCTTCTTTTAAGCTTCTAGAGGTCTAAGGCAAGGGGATCCTATTTCCCCATCCTCTTCATTATTATGGCAGAATGTTTTGGAAGGACTATGGAAAACATGGTTTTGCAAGGCTCCTTTAAGGATCTCCACTCTTCCTCAGCAAATCTTGTTTGTTCTCATCAACAATTTGTTGATGATACTATTATCATGGGGGAATCTAGTATCTTTGAAGCTAAAATTTTGAAGAGTACTCTTTGTAAGTTTGCCTTTGCTTCTGGTCAGCTAATCAACTAGACAAAAAGTGAAGTTTTTTTCATCAATTCCCCTGAGAGAAGATAACAGAGAATCAGTGGAATCCTGGAGTGTAGGATTGCTGATCTTCCTACTACCTACCTTGGTCTCCCCATGGGCACTGCACCTCCTAAATCCTTCTGGAGTTCTCTAGTGGACAAATTCCATTAAAAGTTAGTTGGCTAGAAAGGAGCCCTCCTAAGTTAGGCTAGAAAGCTCCAACTTCTTAAAGCTTCTCTTCAAAGTATTTCGATTTATGCTCTTAGTCTTTTCAGAATTCCAGTTAAGTATGGTGATGCAATCGAGAAAATTCAAAGAAGATTCATTTGGCCTGGGGTTGAGTACAAGAAAATAATATCTTTGGTGGCTTGGGACTAGGTCTGTAGACCGAAGAGCCAAGGAGGCTTGGGCTTGAGGAGAATTCGAACCTTAAATGAAGCTCTCTTGTCCAAATAAGTCTGAAGTATGTTTCATTTAGATACTGAATGGTGTAAAATTTGGTGAAGTAAGTAATCTCTTCAGTCCTCCTCTCTATCTTCTTTTATCAATTCTAATCTTAGCATTAATGGATCCCACATATGGAATCATGCCTCTAAATGCATAGAAAGTTTAGCCAAAGGAGTGATCTGGAAAGTTGGAAATGGTAGGAAAGTTAAATTCTAGAAGGATCCTTGGCTTTTTGATAAACCTTTGATAGAAATCAATGAATGGGCCCCCCATGGTCCCTCTTGTATAAGAACATTTGGCTCCTTAGTTGTTGTGTATTGGGCTAGTAACAAATGGTGGAATATTGAAGGCATCCATCCAACCCTTTCTAAGCTCAAGATCCATTTGTCTGTGGTTTGGTTGAACAAAGAGGTAGACTCCCTGATTTGGAAACATGATCCCAAAGGTACCTTAACTATTTCCTCTATGTATTGTGTCCTGCCCCCCACTCCTTTAGGTAATCCTTATTGGTCTAAAGCTTGGATTAAAGGACTTATCCCCAAAATTAATTTCTTCCGGACCATCTTCCATAACAAAATCTTGACCCTTGACAACCTAAAAAGAAGAGGCTTTGCTTCCCTAATAGATGTGCTCTGTGCCTTCAGGAAGAAGAGTTTGTGGACCACCTTGCCATCCACTGCTCCTTCTCAGCCTCAGTCTGGGAAAGATTTCTTAAAAGTTTTAGTATTGTCTGGGTGTTTCCTAATACCATCAGTGATCTATTTTCCTCCTGGAATATAAAATGGACTAACTCCTTTTTGAGATCTTTGTGGCAGCTCTCTCTTCCTCACATCCTATGGGGACTATGGAAAGAAAGAAACAATCAAATCTTTAGGGATGTCTCCCTCAATCAAGATATTGTGTTCCAGAAAATTCAATGGGCGATTCAGGAAAATATAGGGATCATTGAGGGTCCTTGTTTCTTAAACAACTCTCTAGAATCAAACATCTTAAGTGCATGGAATATGAAGATTATCGATAGTCCTAACCCCAACCATAATAAAAGTCTAGAAGCTAAATTGAAAACCCCCCCTTATGGTTGGTTCAAAGTTAATTTTGATGGTGTTGCCATAGGTAACCTAGGTCCCTTAGGTTGTGGAGCTATCTAAGAGATGACAAGGGAACTTGCAAAGAAATGGTTGTTGTCCCTATTGGAACCCAAACTAACCATCAAGCTAAAGAAATGGCAACTCTCCAAGGTATCCTCCTAGCTAAAAAATGGAATTGTCCCTACCTATGGATTGAAGGGGACTCAAACAATATTATAAATTGTCTTAAGGGGATCTCAAAACCATCATGGTCGATCTACAATATAACCATCTCTGTATAGACCTTATTAGCACTTTTAAAAAAAGCTACATTTCCCACATTTACCGAGAGGCCAATGACCCTGCTGATCGGGCTGCCAATGTGGTGGTTAACGAAGAGGAAATGATCATGTGGATGGGAGAACAAGGACTCCCTGAAAATGTTAGGAGAATCATTTGTAATGATTGATATAGAAGCACTCCAAAGATTCTTGATGGACTGGATAATTATGAAAATGACTAATTGGAGTACTTCGAATCATTATAATAATGAGAGACTCATTCATTATAATACCAATGCCATTAGTTCCCACCCTCTCTGGGTAACTTTGATAGTTCTGAAAAGCTCTCTAGCTAATTTACTCTACAAGTTTCAAGATTTGGCTTTGAACAATGACAACATGGGTGGTAACAAGAGGCGATACGAACCAAGTAGCTACAAAGAATGGAAACAGAAGGAGGAGGTTTGGGGTATTATGCAGAAGGGTGGTTTCTCAAAATTCATGGAGAGACTCCATGGATGAGATGGCATGGTCACCATTTTTTTCTATAAAAACTAGAGAAAGGGTATGCTAAAAATGGGAAACCAAATGGTTGAAATTGATGAAGATTTAATTGCTCAAGCCACAGGCCTCACAAGAGAAGGGTGCAACTTATACAAAGATAGGAAAGTCAATAAGGAAGCTATTGAAAGATACCTGAATACCAAGAAGGAGAAAAAATGACTGGTAAAGTTGAGCAAAACTTAGTACCCGCCTAGGGCTTTTGCCAAACCCTGGCAGGAGGTCCTCTTTGTTTTAATACGTTATATCACTTTAGATGGCAGGTTCATAAAAGTTTATGGTTATCACTTTGTTCTACTGAATCACTTTAGGCACAATGAAAAGGTTAACTTCCCTTATTTTCTGCTTTGTTCGATGAATGCTACCATTAAGGCCTACAAAGAGAACCCATTGGGTGATACTGCCATGCATCAAGGCCTAATGGTCCTAATTTATTACCATCTCAAGGGCAACCAAATTGCTTGCATGCAACCCTCTATGGATTATGAGGATGAGGGGTCTAACCCTGTCTTCTCAGAGGAAGAGGAGTCTGACAGTGACCCTTCGACTAATATTGAGGACAACATGGATGTCTTAGATTATGAAAGTGGGAAGAAGAGGAAATGCATCAAAACTAGACTTTCATCCTCTAAGGGAAAAAAGCCTAAAGGTAGATACTAGATTAGCATTTCTTCAGAAGAGGAGGTCTCAGATGACTCTAAGGAGGAGAACCCTCAAGGGCTGCTGAAGAAGAAAACAAAATCTCACACTGAGACCAAGCAAAAGTATAAGAAGAAAGAGGAGATTGTTAAGGAACCAGAAGTATACAAGCAGGTAAGGGCCCTAGAAGCTAATCATAATCTAGAAAAGGAGACCATGAAAGAGGCTCTTAGGGTTGTAGACCCAACTACCACACAACATACCCCTAAACAGGAATAGGCAAGCCTTATAAAAGCTTACCCCCCATCAAACCCTCCCCCCGAGAGTATGCAAGGTTTCATGGAAACTATTGAGTGGCTTATTAATGGTTACAAGAAAGCTGTGGACGAAAACAAAAAACTTTGCAACAAAATCTTGATCTTGGAAACAATCAATACTGGGGAAGGGAAGACCATAGCCAACTACATAGAGGACCTAAAAAGAACCATTGCTAAAGCCGAAAACATAAGAGATGCATTCAACCCCATGTTTGAAAAAATAGAGAAGGATTTGCTGGAAAGGAAAAATCTTATTGACACTAATGACCAAACTCTCTTGGATACTGTTAGTAAAGTCGGAAAAATTGAGGAGTGTCTAAAGAGCATTGCTGAACAGAGCCTAAGCATCTTGAAGATTTCAGCTAACAACACCAATATTCTCATCAGCAAACTAGATGAAGAAAAGGAAATCCTGCACATTGACCCAAAAATTGAAGGAACAAGGGAAGTTCAAGATCCCAGAACCCGTATCAAAGGTAAAAAGAAAGAAAAGAAACCTAACAAGGATCTAGAAGACCTTAAGCTGTCAAGGCCACTTACGACGAACTGGTGGTAAAGGCAGGGGACCTGTTGAAGAAAATTATTGCGTAGTGCCTTCTTTGTTTCTTTGTTGTTGTTTTTTTTGTTGTCCTTTTGGTTTGCTAGCTTTTTTGCTAGTCATTTTGTATGCGGTTCTTAAGCACTGGATTTTTTGGTGTCTTATTTTAATCTCCTATGTTAAAGGTTTCGGGTCCTGAAAACTTGCTTTTTTAATTAATCAGAACATAACTTAATTGTGTTATCCTTATTCCTCTCATAATCAATTAAATCTAATTCAATTAATCCTGTCACTATAGCCCAATAATTAATTTATCAAATAAATTAATTATTCCCCTATTCTTCTAAAGTCATCTAAATAATCATTTCCTCTAAAACCCACTCAGTTAATTAATTCTAATTAATTAACCTAGTCATGTGATTCCTACAAATCACTTTTCCTAATCCCACTTAGCCTAATTAATCCTTCTAGAATCTCTCATAATCATGCTTATCATTATTCTCCAACTTTTAATTTCTACTCATGTCACATCAACATTGAGTCTCTCAAAGAAATTCAAATTTATTTGAATTTCTCAATGCATCCTTATTTTGGAATTTTTAATTCCTCAAGTTTGAAATTCAAATTTCTCCCCCCTTTTTCCAAAGGAATTTTATATTCCTGTTTATTTTCCCAAGGCACCCTTGATCCATGCCTTCTATCCAAAATTAATCTCAACCCTTCATAATCAAATCAATATTGGCCCTTCATTGGCCTTCTCCAATCTATAAATTGGAGCTTATTATCCTCACAAAAGACATTCGACTTCTCATGCATCCTCATGTTGCTTTATTCCCCTCTCATCACCTTCTAATCCTCTCTCAAATCTATCAAACTCATAATCCATCACTCAAATCCAATAATCCAATAATCCATCAATCTATGTTGTTGAGCATAAGGAGAGCAATCCACATTCATTCCATCTCTCTCCAACTCTCCATTTGTAAAACTTTGGAGCTAGCAAAGTTTGTGGAGGCAAGGAGGACAAGGAAGAGCTACTTGCAATGGGAGCTTCATGAGTGTATTTCATTTATGTTTTATTTTGTTTTAATGATGTTCTTTTTCAAATCCTTCTGGATATCTCATTTAAATGGTTTTTGTGTTTATTGAATACTAATCCTGCACTAACCATCTTATTGTGAGACTTTTTGGCATGCCCGATGGGACCCACATCCCGAATCTAACAAAAAATTGAATTTTTTGTGAAGGTTTTTTCACAAGTTCATGTATTAATGCGAACACCTCTAAATCAACATGAGCACCTGTTAATTAGCGCGAGCACCTCAGCTTCAGCGTGACCGCAGCAAAAATTCAAAAAAAATTGGCGGCTCTATGTTTCAACGTGACTATCACGAACATTCTTCTATCTCCTCTTCACTCTTCTTCTAATATCTTCTTCTATCTCCTCATCTATGTTTCTTTTCTGTTTCTTCTTTAACACGACTGCTCTGAGATTAGCGCGAGCATTTTTGTAAAAATTCAAATTTGAAATTTTTAGGCACTAACTTTAGTTGTATCAGCGCGAGCACCCACGTATCAGTGCGAGTTCCTGCAAATCAGCACGAAATTTTTTTTTCTTCTCTGTTATCTGTCTGTTTAAATTTTTAATAATCTATCTATTTAGCACGACGCTTGCGCATTAGCGCATCTGCAAATTATTAATTCTAGTTTTTAGTCATATCTTCTTTATCTTAATTTTGTTTTCTTCCAGACTCCACTAGATCCCCTGCAATATCATTTTGCACATTTCCTTCCTTGGGGACCTTATCCCAAAATCCATTTTTTGAAGCCCAAAATCCCACATTCCTCTATTCTGGGGGTTTGCCATAACTCCTTCCACTTTTATCCAATCACCTCCAAATTTTCTCATATTGTCTATCTCCAATTTTTACTTCTTTGTCCCTTTGGACAAATTTTTCCATTCCTTCACCTCTCCTCCAAAATCCACATTTTATGCTTACCTATCCCTTGGAAAGTGGCAAAAACCTAGTCAAATCCCATTTACCCATCAAAGTTTCCTCCAAATCCACATTTGTCATTAGTAGAAAAGTTTTTATTCTTGTTTTTCTACTCATTCCCGAAAAATCAAAAAATAATATTTTTGTCATTTGGTTGTCTTTTGCAGGACGCTTATTGAAGACTTCATTTTCAAACTACTAATCCACTTTTTTGTAGGTTCCCTCAAAAAATCTGACCAAACATTGTGTTTTTCTTAATTATTTTATTCTACACACCTAGATCTAATTAGGGGTAAAATAAATCTTGCCTTTTGTGTTTGAGAAAAGTGTAGAGGTAGGAGAGTATTCTCTTGTCTACATAGACAATCAGAAATCCTGACCCTCGAACCTTTTCTTGTTTGATTGCATGCTTACCCTTAGTGGGCTTGCCCTCCCAACTTTCTCTTTGAGAAGGTAAGAGGGGAACGACCCAAGTGAGTACACCCGGACCTGGGGTTCCCAACTCACTATAATAAATAGGCCATTGACTACAAAAGGGTTAATGGTTGGGGCTATATGAGAGTTCACTCTCACATTGGGTGCTTAGTAGGATCCTAGAGATCTCAATCATGCTTGCATGACTACTAAGTTCTTGGTGCTTCATTGTGCTATAGGCCTCAATTGTGCTTGCCCAACTTCGAAGGGTAGCTCCTAATGGGAAGACTTACTAAACACCTTGTTCATAGTGGCCAAAAACCTTCTAGTCATTGGTGCAGGAGGTTGGACCTCCGAAGACGCCCATATTTTTATGGCCCTTAGTAGAGACACAAAGTTCGCCTGAAGAGTTTTCATGGGAATTGATGCTTGGCTGCCCCAAGAAGTGAGTGTCATGGATGGGAGCCAGTGAGGTCAAGCATCTAAGTTTCCGCTATGGGTAAGCATAGCTGGGAAACCAATTGGGATCCATTGACTATTGTCTTTTCTTGTCATAGGATATGTTGTGAAGGAGCACGAGTGTCTTTTGAGTCTAACTTATTTGGCCATTGTGTTTTCTTTACTTGACATCTCTTGCCAAGTCCATCCCCCACAACCAATAAATCATCCCTCTTTCCAAATCCCATCTTGCCATCATCAAATATTTAATCCATTTCTTTCTATCCAAGAAATTCTCCAATTCCCAATCCACTTTCATCCATTCAAACAATCATCCTTCCTCGACTAATATTCATTCTTCCTCTAATCCAATCAAATCTCCAAAATTCCAATCCAAATCCAAATCCAAATCCAAATTCCAATCCAAATCCAAATCCAATCCAATCCAAATCCAATCCAACTAATCTAATCCAATCAAATCCAAATCCAATCAAGTCCTAATCCAAGGACTCATCCAATTCCAATCCAAATCAAATTCAATCCAATCAAACCAAGTCCTAACCCATTCAATCAATCAACCAATCCAATCAAATCAAGTCCTAATCCAAGGACCAATCCAATCGTTTGTATCAATCATCCAATCCAATCAAATCAAGTCCTAATCCAAGGACCAATCCAATCCTTTGAATCAATCATCCAATCCAATCAAATCAAGTCCTAATCCAAGGACCATTCCAATCCAAATAAAAAATCCAAATCAAATCAAATCTAATCCATCATCATTCCAAGCCAAGTCCTAATCCATCATCATTCCAAGCCAAAGGTAACCTGGGTCCCTTAGGTTGTGGAGCTATCTAAGAGATGACAAGGGAACTTGCAAAGAAATGGTTGTTGTCCCTATTGGAACCCAAACTAACCATAAAGCTAAAGAAATGGCAGCTCTCCAAGGTATCCTCCTAGCTAAAAAATGGAATTGTCCCTACCTATGGATTGAAGGGGACTCAAACAATATTATAAATTGTCTTAAGGGAATCTCAAAACCATCATGGTCGATCTACAATATAAGCATCTCTGCTATAGACCTTATTAGCACTTTTAAAAAAAGCTACATTTACTGAGAGGCCAATGGCTCTGCTGACTGGGCTGCCAATGTGGTGGTTAATGAAGAGGAAATGATCATGTGGATGGGAGAACAAGGACTCCCTGAAAATGTTAGGAGAATCATTTGTAATGATCGATATAGAAGCACTCCAAAGATTCTTGATGGACTGGATAATTATGAAAATGACTAATTGGAGTACTTCAAATCATTATAATAATGAGAGACTCATTCATTATAATACCAATGCCATTAGTTCCCACCCTTTCTGGGTAACTTTGATAGTTCTAAACAGCTCTCCAGCTAATTTGCTCTACAAGTTTCAAGATTTGCTTTGAATAGTGACAACATGGGTGGTAACAAGAGGCACTACGAACCAAGTAGCTGCAATGAATGGAAACAGAAGGAGGAGGTTTGGGGTATTATGCAGAAGGGTGGTTTCTCAAAATTCACGGAGAGACTCCATCGATGAGATGGCATGGTCACCATTTTTTTCTGTAAAAACTAGAGAAAGGGTATGCTAAAAATGGGAGACCAAATGGTTGAAATTGACGAAGATTTAATTGCTCAAGCCATGGGCCTCACAAGAGAAGGGTGCAACTTCTACAGAGATAGGAAAGTCAATAAGGAAGCTATTGAAAGATACCCGAATACCAAGAAGGAGAAAAAATGACTGGTAAAGTTGAGCAAAACTTACTAACTACCTAGGGCTTTTGCCAAACCTTGGCAGGAGGTCCTCTTTGTTTTAATGCGTTATATCACTTTAGATGGCAGGTTCATAAAAGTTTATGGTTATCGCTTTGTTCTGCTGAATCACTTTAGGCATAATGAAAAGGTTAACTTCCCTTATTTTCTGCTTTGTTCGATGAACACTACCATTAAGGCCTACAAAGAGAACCCATTGGGTGATACTGCCATGCATCAAGGCCTAATGGTCCTAATTTATTACCATCTCAAGGGCAACCAAATTGCTTGCATGTAGCCCTCTGTGGATTATGAGGATGAGGGGTCTAACCCTGTCTTCTCAGAGGAAGAGGAGTTTGACAGTGACCCTTCGACTAATACTGAGGACAACATGGATGCCTTAGATTATGAAAGTGGGAAGAAGAGGAAATGCATCAAAACTAGACTTTCATCCTCTAAGGGAAAAAAGCCTAACGGTAGATCCTAGATTAGCATTTCTTCAGAAGAGCAGGTCTCAGATGACTCTAAGGAGGAGAACCCTCAAGGGCTGCTGAAGAAGAAAACAAAAGCTCACACTGAGACCAAGCAAAAGTACAAGAAGAAAGAGGAGATTGTTAAGGAACCAGAAGTACACAAGCAGGTAAGGGCCCTGGAAGCTAATCAGAATCTAGAAAAGGAGACCATGAAAGAGGCTCTTAGGGTTGTAGACCCAACTACCACACAACACACCCCTAAATAGGAATAGACAAGCCTTATAAAAGCTTACCCCCTGTCAAACCCTCCCCCCGAGAGTATGCAAGGTTTCATGGAAACTATTGAGTGGCTTATTAATGGTTACAAGAAAGCTGTGGACGAAAACAAAAAACTTTGCAACAAAATCTTGATCTTGGAAACAATCAATACTGGGGAAGGGAAGACCATAGCCAACTACATAGAGGACCTAAAAAGAACCATTGCTAAAGCCAAAAACATAAGAGATGCATTCAACCCCATGTTTGAAAAAATAGAGAAGGATTTGCCGGAAAGGAAAAATCTTACTGACACTAATGACCAAACTCTCTCGGATACTGTTAGTAAAGTTGGAAAATTTTTGGAGTGTCTGAAGAGAATTGCTGAACAGAGCCTAAGTATCCTGAAGATTTGAGCTAACAACACCAACATTCTCATCAGCAAACTAGATGAAGAAAAGGAAATCCTGTACATTGACCCAAAAATTGAAGGAACAAGGGAAGTTCAAGGTCCCAGAACCCGTACCAGAGGTAAAAAGAAGGAAAAGAAACCTAACAAGGATCTGGAAGACCTTAAAGCTATCAAGGCCACTTACGACAAACTGGTGGTAAAGGCGGGGGACCTGTTGAAGAAAATTATTGCGTAGCGCCTTCTTTGTTTCTTTGTTGTTGTTCTTTTTGCTGTCCTTTTGGTTTGCTAGCTTTTTTGCTAGTCATTTTGTATGCGGTTCTTAAGCACTGGATTTTTTGGTGTCTTATTTTAATCTCCTATGTTAAAGGTTTCGGGTCCTGAAAACTTGCTTTTTTAATTAATCAGAACATAACTTAATTGTGTTATCCTTATTCCTCTCATAATCAATTAATTCTAATTTAATTAATCCTGTCACTATAGTCCAATAATTAATTTATCAAATAAATTAATTATTCCCCTATTCTTCTAAAGTCATCTAAATAATCATTTCCTCTAAAACCCACTCAGTTAATTAATTCTAATTAATTAACCTTGTCATGTGATTCCTACAAATCACTTTTCCTAATCCCACTTAGCCTAATTAATCCTTCTAGAATCTCTCATAATCATGCTTATCATTATTCTCCAATTTTTAATTTCTACTCATGTCACATCAACATTGAGTCTCTCAAAGAAATTCAAATTTATTTGAATTTCTCAATGCATCCTTATTTTGGAATTTTTAATTCCTCAAGTTTGAAATTCAAATTTCTCCCCCCTTTTTCCAAAGGAATTTTATGTTCCTGTTTATTTTCCCAAGGCACCCTTGATCCATGCCTTCTATCCAAAATTAATCTCAACCCTTCATAATCAAATCAATCTTGGCCCTTCATTGGCCTTCTCCAATCTATAAATTGGAGCTTATTATCCTCACAAAAGACATCCAACTTCTCATGCATCCTCATGCTACTTTATTCCCCTCTCATCACCTTCTAATCCTCTCTCAAATCTATCAAATTCATAATCCATCACTCAAATCCAATAATCCAATAATCCATCAATCTATGTTGTTGAGCATAAGGAGAGCAATCCACATTCATTCCATGTCTCTCCAACTCTCCATTTGTAAAACTTTGGAGCTAGCAATGTTTGTGGAGGCAAGGAGGACAAGGAAGAGCTACTTGCAATGGGAGCTTCATGAGTATATTTCATTTATGTTTTATTTTGTTTTAATGATGTTCTTTTTCAAATCTTTCTTGATATCTCATTTAAATAGTTTTTGTGTTTATTGAATACTAATCCTGCACTAACCATCTTATTGTGAGACTTTTTGGCATGCTCGGTGGGACCCACATCCCAAATCTAACAAAAATTTAAATTTTTTGTGAGCATTTTTTCACAAGTTCACGTATCAGTGGGAACACCTCTAAATCAACATGAGCACCTGTTAATTAGCGTGAGCACCTCAGCTTCAGAGTGACAGTAGGAAAAATTCAAAAAAAAATTGGCGGCTCTATGTTTCAACGTGACTGTCGCGAACATTCTTCTATCTCCTCTTCATTCTTCTTCTAATATCTTCTTCTATCTCCTCATCTATGTTTCTTTTCTGTTTCTTCTTTAACACGATCGCTCTAAGATTAGTGCGAGCATTTTTGTAAAAATTCAAATTTGAAATTTTTAGGCACTAACTTTAGTTGTATCAGCGCGAGCACCCACGTATCAGTGCGAGTTCCTGTAAATCAGCACGACAGAAAATTTTCTTATCTGTCTGTTTAAATTTTTAATAATCTATCTATTTAGCACAATGCTCATGCATTAGTGCGTCTGCAAATTATTAATTCTATTTTTTAGTCATATCTTCTTTATCTTAATTTTGTTTTCTTCCAAACTCCATGAGATCCCCTGCAATATCATTTTGCACATTTCCTTCCTTGGGGACCTTATCCCAAAATCCATTTTTTGAAGCCCAAAATCCCACATTCCTCTATTTTGGGGGTTTGCCATAACTCCTTCCACTTTTATCCAATCACCTCCAAATTTTCCCATATTGTCTATCTCCAATTTTTGCTTCTTTGTCTCTTTGGACAAATTTTTCCATTCCTTCACCTCTCCTCCAAAATCCCCATTTTATGCTTACCTATCCCTTGGAAAGTGGCAAAAACCTAGTCAAATCCCATTTACCCATCAAAGTTTCCTCCAAATCCACATTTGTCATTAGTAGAAAAGTTTTTATTCTTGTTTTTCTACTCATTCCTGAAAAATCAAAAAATAATATTTTTGTCATTTGGTTGTCTTTTGCAGGACGCTTATTGAAGACTTCATTTTCAAACTACTAATCCACTTTTTTGTAGGTTGCCTAAGAAAATCCGACCAAACATTGTGTTTTTCTTAATTATTTTATTCTACACACCTAGATCTAATTAGGGGTAAAATAAATCTTGCCTTTTGTGTTTGAGAAAAGTGTAGAGGTAGGAGAGTATGCTCTTGTCTACATAGACAATCAGAAATCCTGACCCTCGAACCTTTTCTTGTTTGATTGCATGCTTACCCTTAGCGGGCCTACCCTCCTGACTTTCTCTTTGAGAAGGTAAGAGGGGAACGACCCAAGTGAGTACACCCGGACCTGGGGTTCCCAACTCACTATAATAAATAGGCCATTGACTACAAAAGGGTTAATGGTTGGGGCTATATGAGAGTTCACTCTCACATTGGGTGCTTAGTAGGATCCTAGAGATCTCAATCACGCTTGCATGACTACTAAGTTCTTGGTGCTTCATTGGGCTATAGGCCTCAATTGTGCTTGCCCAACTTCGGAGGGTAGCTCCTAACGGGAAGACTTACTAAACACCTTGTTCAGAGTGGCCAAAAATCTTCTAGTCATTGGTGCAGGAGGTTGGACCTCCAAAGACGCCCATATTTTTATGGCCCTTAGTAGAGACACAAAGTTTGCCTAAGGAGTTTTCATGGGAATTGATGCTTGGCTGCCCCGAGAAGTGAGTGTCGTGGATGGGAGCCAGTGAGGTCAAGCATCTAAGTTTCCGCTATGGGTAAGCATAGCTGGGAAACCAATTGGGATCCATTGACTATTGTCTTTTCTTGCCATAGGATATGTTGTGAAGGAGCATGAGTGTCTTTTGAGTCTAACTTATTTGGCCATTGTGTTTTCTTTACTTGACATCTCTTGCCAAGTCCATCCCCCACAACCAATAAATCATCCCTCTTTCCAAATCCCATCTTGCCATCATCAAATATTTAATCCATTTCTTTCTATCCAAGAAATTCTCCAATTCCCAATCCACTTTCATCCATTCAAACAATCATCCTTCCTCGACTAATATTCATTCTTCCTCTAATCCAATCAAATCTCCAAAATTCCAATCCAAATCCAAATCCAAATCCAAATTCCAATCCAAATCCAAATCCAATCAAGTCCTAATCCAAGGACTCATCCAATTCCAATCCAAACCAAATCCAATCCAACTAATCTAATCCAATCAAATCCAAATCCAATCAAGTCCTAATCCAAGGACTCATCCAATTCCAATCCAAATCAAATTCAATCCAATCAAACCAAGTCCTAACCCATTCAATCAATCAACCAATCCAATCAAATCAAGTCCTAATCCAAGGACCAGTCCAATCCTTTGAATCAATCATCCAATCCAATCAAATCAAGTCCTAATGCAAGGACCAATCCAATCCTTTGAATCAATCATCCAATCCAATCAAATCAAGTCCTAATCCAAGGACCATTCCAATCCGAATAAAAAATCCAAATCAAATCAAATCTAATCCATCATCATTCCAAGCCAAGTCCTAATCCATCATCATTCCAAGCCAATTCCTAATCCTCATCTTCATTTAACATCATCTTCATAATCTTTCCCATCCAATTTCAATCTAATCCTTCACTCTCAACATGACTACCCATAATTTCAAAGCTTGGTATGAGAATATGCTCACATAAATTCATGAACCTGCCTACTAAGTTAATCCCATAATCTCCCACTCACCTATCATACCTTCATCCATCCCATCTCAACACATTGCACCCAATCCCAATCTATACCATATCTCTTATCCTTCCTCTACCTTCGACAAGGGAAATCCATCTTATTCCTCATCCATAAATCCATCTTATCCCCCATCCATAAATCCATCTTATTCCCCATCCATATCTCCATCTTATTCCTCATCCATATCTCCATATTATCCCTCATCCATATTCTCCTATAATCCAATATGTATACCCCCATCTCCCCCCCCCATCTACATCCCAATCCCCATCCTTCTACAATGCATTCATTACCTCTACTCCCCATCCAAATCCTTTACTCCATATTCCTCCAATCATTAATCCTAATTCTCCAATCCATTATTTTAATCCTCCATCCAATCCCAATCCCAATCCTAATCCTCCATCCAATCCCAATCCCAATCCCAATCACACATCTAATCCCAATTTTCTATCTAATCCCAATCCTCCAAATCCATCATCCATAATCTTATCCAAGACATGCTAGAAAAGGAGACAAAATCCTCACCTCAAAGAAAAGTGGCCAGGTCTCCTCAAGTCCCCCATCCACCTTGTAAAGCGGAAAAATCGAACCCTAGTTGTCCTCCCCTCCCCAACTCCAAGGAGAGAGAAGGGAGAGTCACTAGGGTTGATGGTTTTCACTTAGGAGAGACTTTACATTCAAAAGAGGGGTTGAAACCCACAAGATCCAATCCCACGCAATGCAAGATTGGATTCTGAATGAGTTTTAAGGGTTAAGACATCAAGGATACCCTCTTTTGTAAAGAATGTAGATAGAAAGATTGAACTAGGAATGCATGCAAAGTAGGAAATATTCACTTATAAACAGAGATAGGCATATGGGATGAAGCTGCGGACTTGGAATTAGCAGTAAAATGTCGAGATGGTGCTGTTCTGCAAATTTGAGCGAAAGTTGACGGGACGATGGCGCCCGGCGTGCACACGGTCCTCGGAAAAATCCGCGAAACAAAGGGGGATCTGTTCGTCTCTGCACAAGGATTCCAGATCTTCAATTATAGCTGCGTACCTGCAACCTACACATAGAAAAGAGAGGACGATTGGGTGGTTAGGGATGAGGGGTTTGCCTTTAGGTCAAACCCCGGTTTTGGAATTAACCAAGAAATGAGAATGTTGTAAATGTAAATGTTTGTAATGTAAACAAGTACTGATACCTTGTTGTAAGAATGTTTGTATCCTTACATGCGAAGGTGTAATGTATGTAGTATGTTGTATGTTGTATGTGATCTCCTCTTCAATGGTTGAATCCTTGTCTTGAATGCAACACTTAGCCTTGAATGGAGATTTAGAATGATCAATTGCTTGAAGAAATGCTTGAATGATTGAATGTTTGAATATCGTTTCTGCCTTTTTTTTTTCTCTACCTAAATGGGAGAGGAAATGTAGTTTATATACTTGTCAATTAGGGTTGACAGAATGATTTTCCCGACCTTAGGCCGACCAGGAAATATTATTTTCCAATTTGCAAACTTAAAGACCCGAAGCCCCATAAGAGACCGGGCCCAAAATAGGGCCAGGGACCAGGGCGCTAGGCGCCATGGTCCTGGGGGACCAGGGCACTGGGCGCCCTAGCCCTGAAGGACCAGGGCACTCGGCGCCATGGTCCCACCTCCAGGGACTGCAGGGTGCAAGGAGGATCAGGCTAGGGTGCTGAAAAATGCAGTTTTTGATGTCATGAACAAGTTTCAGGGTCTCCATTCAGGTTCAGTGTTGCGCCACCATCGTGAAGACCCAAATTCCATCGAAATTACAAGTGTCACAATTTTAGGACGCTACATTTAGCCCCCACTTTAGCGGGAGTATAGGCGTATGCTCATACTTCCGGTAAAGTATAAGGAAACAACATTGAAAAACTTTCACCATGTCAAGGAGGCAAGATACACCAAGCCCCCAGTGGACTAAGGATCTTACAACTTCGATTGACAAAGTAAAAGGGAAGATCACGAGGGAGAACCATGACTGTCAGTAGTAAGGTTCTCTCACTATAAGTCATGCAAGAAAGATATCAAAAATTTTCAAGGCAAAGCTAAATTCGCCAAGAAATTTTGAAGTATCTTGACAAGATATGGACGGGATGTATGCCCCCTATGTTAAAGCGATCGCACATGCCTCACCGGGGGTGATTGCTTTAAGGTAGTCATACATATATTAGATGAGAAAGGAGCATGTTATCACAAGGATTTAGCCCCCAAGTGTGAGATAAGCCCAAGGATAATAGACACAAAACACAAAGCACAAGGTGACTTCGCTTTCCTCGGGGTCAGTATGTTGTATGATAATTCATGTATATCATATGTATGTATACATAATTGTTCTTCATTCCCCAATCAAGGAAGGTCACCTCGAAGAAGGGTACACATGTGTCTTTTGAGTCAACATGAGAGAGACCAAAAGAAATCTCAATGCTTTGCATCGTCCTCAAGTAGACAACACTAAGGACAACAAATAGAAGAATGAGAATAACACATAGAAGAAGTAACAAAAGAGAGGAGGAGAGAGTCTGCTATGCTAATGAACTAGTCTAGCACTTCATCTACCCCCCGATCTTGCTGATCAATATTTCGGGAAGGTAGGGAACACGCTAGAGGAGGAACATCCAACACAGTAGATGGAGCTATCACAAGATCCAAACAAGGGCTATGTTCATATCCCAAGCCACGGTGTTCTTGTCTAGGAGCAAGGATAAGTGCTTTAGAAAATGCGTTAGATAAATGGTTATCAACATCAACATGTTCATATTCATTGTCAGAATGAACAGGAGTAACGTTTTCATCATGAGTAACATTTTCATCTGTATCATCATCAAGATTTATAAAAATAGGATCTTTAACTCGCACAGGATCAAGACCATCATGCATCTTATGTTGAGGAGATTTCGGCTCAATCGTCGGCTAAGGAGAAAATGGGATAATGTTGGCTGAAGGTGTTTTTGGGGATTGCAAAGTTTGAGAAGCAGCTGCCTAAGCTCTAAGATGACGCTTTTGTCGGCGTTCACGTGCAGAACGATTTCGTCTAGTCTTAGTAGGAAGTTGAGAAGATTGAGGAGGAGGAATGTTCTCATCCTTATCACTTGGGTGTTTAGGTTGTGGTCTCTTAGGTTGAATAATAGGAGAAGAGGAAGGTCTCTTCTCTCCATAAGAGAAAGGAGGAGAAACTGCTCCATATAAGGGAGGAATATTTGGTTTAGGAAGGAGACCAAGTCCATCATGACGAGGAGGTATAGGTCTACTTTTAGGAAGTTTATTAATCATAGGCATAGTCACATCCATAGGGATGGGTTGGGAATCTTCTTGAGGAAAGACATTAGTTTTATCTTTCAAAGGAAGAACTTCCTTCTCAAGAATGATAGGAATGTCAAGTTTGGGTGTTCTAGGTTCACTTAGAGATAGGATCATATCTTTTTTCCACTTTTGATAAGATTTGAAAAGATGATCACTTCGCGGAGGAAGAGATTGGAATTGTTTAGGCCAAAAGTAATCAATAGGAACGCTAGAAGTTCTTTCAGTAGGTTTAAAGAGGCTATGATTGACAGTAACAACTTCACCATTATGGGGAAATTTCAAACATTTGTGAATAGGAGAAGCAATAGCTTTCATGGAAGACAGCCAAGGATAGCCTAGCTTCACACGAAATTGTTCGGACGATGGAATAATAGCCTAGCTTCACACGAAATTGTTCAGACGATGGACCTCAATAGGTAATGTAATAGAACCAATTGCAGGAGAAGAAAATGCATCAAATAATTTCACAACCACATTTGTTTCATCATAGATCACTTGATTTAATTGCAAAGTAAAAAGAAATTCTTCAGTAATGATATTAACCATACAAGAAGGATCAATAAGTTCCCCACGGCAAGGTGTATTCTTGACTTTTGCATCTATATATAAAGGACCATCAGGTGCCCTGATAGTTTCACTAGAATCAAAGGTGATGGAAGGTTCTTTAGGGATTTTCTACTGCTCTACAAAGTTAATCACATTCGGAGTCATGGACACAAGATCATCAGGTGAGACAGAGGAATCAGTAGTGTCGATCACATTAGAGGTATGAGAAGGTAATTGATCAGTAAAAATCTGAAGATTTTGGTTAGGAGGAGCTACAGATGTGTTGCCTTTATCATTCACACCAGAAACAGAGATAGTATTATTATCAATCAAATCTTGAATTTTACCCTTTAAAGCAAAACATTTTTTAGTATCATGCCTAGGATGACGATGAAATTGACAAAAAGATTTGTTATCAAAATAGGGTGAATTAATCTTTGCAGGATCTATTTGCCTTATAGGAGGAAGAGTAAGCACATTTTGTTCCAATAACTTATTCATAATACTATGTAATGATTCATTCAAAGGAGTAAACTTTCTTTCTTTCCTAAAAAACTTAGAAATAGGAGGCACACCTGATGCCGCATTCACATTGTTGTTGATGATGTGTTCATTGAATTTAATGGACTCTCTATTCGGTTTAAACTTCCCAAATGGTTGTTAACTACTATCACCCTTATCACTCGGAGCCATAGGATTTGCTTGTTCCATTTGGCTCACAGTCAATTGATAATTGTGAAGAGTTGTGCACAACTGGTGGAAAGAAGTAAACTCAGAAAATAGAAGTTTTTCTCTAATATCTTTTTGTAAATTAGAAATAAAGATTTGTTGAATATCATTGTCAGGCACTGGAAAAGAAATTTGAGCATACAAATGCTTATATCTACCAATGAAATCAGTCACTTTTTCTTTAACACCTTGTTTACAATGCATTAAATCAATCAAAGTAACTTTAGGACTTATATTGTTTTGAAATTGTTGAATAAAAGCATTTGCAAGTTGTTCGAAAGAAGAAATAGAATAAGAAGGCAATGAGCAATAACATTGTAGGGCTTTATCTCTTAATGTTCTAGTAAATAGTTTTGCAAGCAACCTTTGGTCATAAGAAAAATCAGTACATATTGTTTGAAAGGTCTTAACATGTGTTAGAGGATCACCCTTACCATTATAAAGCTCCAAATGTTGAATTTCAACATGTTTAGGGGGGATAGCTCGAACAATGTCAAGAGAAAGTGGGCTCACAACATCAAATGTGGGCACACTAAACTTAGATTGATTCATAGAGGCAATTTGTTGCTGTAAAGAAGAGACAGTTTGTGCAAGATTGTTAATGGTCGCTTCAGTCGAAGAGTTCATATTAGACGTGTTAGATTGTGATGGAGGTGTTATGTTATTGAAAGAAGGTAGAGAGTAAGGTGGTGGGACGCTATGATAGTTAGTCATAGGAGATGATTGGAAAGGAGAAACACTACAAGGAGGAATGGAATGGTTAAATGAATTGCCCCCTTGTGTCATGTTTATTTGTGGAGATATAATAGGAACACTCATTGAAGGAATGAATGAAGAAGTCAGATTGAATGAAGGAAGAGGGTTGATTGAAGAAGAGGGATTGCCCCCATGACTGGTGATCATAGGAGGAATGTCTTGTGTTGAAGTAGTCATTATGTTTGATGTAAAAGTAGGTATACTAGCAATAGGAGTTGTCAAAGGAATAGAATGATTAACTTGAGTAGGAGGTTGTGTATAACCTAAAGTTTCAGCACAACTCTTCATAGGCATCACATGCGAATCCACAATGTGTGCAATACCATGCAAAATATCAATTCCATTCTTATCACTTTGAACCATACGTTTTAGACCCTCAATTAATGAAAGAGCTTGACTATCGGGGTATTCTTGAGACATCCATTGTCGAAAATCATCAAATTGGTTATCCAATTTTGAAAGTTGTTCTACAGAAACCTCATGGAGAGCTTCTTCATCATTAAGAGGATTAGAGGAATTACCCATGTCCTTGTTAAAAAGGCCATTCAAATTAGGTTCCATCTCCTCAGTAATTACACCTTGGAAAGACTTAATTCTAAGGCTTCGTCTAATGGGAATAGTGTAAGTGGGGCTTATTGTTGTAAAACTCATGCACTAAAGAAAGAGAGAAGATTTTGAATTTTTAGAGGTAGCAAATTTCAATAAAACCAGTCAATCTCCTAGATTTAAGCTGTTAAATACAATCAGGACAATCTCCCAAAATTTCGGAAAAAATGTCCGGGACCGTGGCGAACGGAGTGCACACGGTCCTCGCAACTTTTTTCGAAATTTTCAGGGATGAAAGTTATGATGATTTTAAAGCTAATCTAAAAAAATTGAGTGATTTTATGATCTGTAGATAGGCCAAATTAAAGTTGCAATCTCAAAATTGAACCCTACCAAGATTGTTGAAAAATGTAAAATTTGAATTTTGAAAAAGAGAGGGAAACTGAAATTTTGAATTTTATGATTTTAGAGGGAATGCTGAAAGCAATGCAAGTTTCAAAATTTAAAAGTTGACTTGATTTCATGCAAAATTCAATTTTGAAAGTGGAAATCAGAGTTGTTGCAATTAAACACTTAATTTCAAAAGTCAAAAATTGTAAAAATTTGAACAAAACACTGAAATTTTGAATGAATGCTAACACACTTTTCAGATTTAGGACTGTAAGAAACACAATTTTGACATGAATTTCAATTTCAACAATTTTTGAATGATTAGAAGCCTCAATCGAAGCAATCGCTAGACCAACTTTGACTGTAATTTTGAAAGTGTTAGAATTGATGAAATCAGCCAAAATTCTGGATTTTAGCAGAAAAATACAGTAAGATCTAGCTCCCGAAATTTCAAAAAAAATGTCGGGGACGAGGGCGCTCGGGGTGCACACGGTCCTCGCAACTTTTTTCCAAATTTTCAGGGATGAAAGATATTGTGATTTTATTGCGGAATCCAAAATTACAGCCGATTTGGAGGTGTTTTGATTAGTGAAATTATCAGTCAAAGGTTGAATCAAGAAGGTCTTAAAAATTAGGGTTTTGACATTTAACCACTTAATTTTCAGAATTAAAGCACAAATATGAATTGATAATTTGCAATAGAAGGGTAGATCTGAAACAAGCATTTAACAATTAAACATTTCACAAGTTTAATTACTAAAAAGAAAATTTTAGGGTTTTTATGCAATTAGCCTCTAAAATTTGCAAAAGATCCAACATGGAAATGTAATTAAGGAAACAAAATTTTCAGATCTAACCATGAATAATCAGAATGAGGATGTTCACGTCGGGTTCACCAAAATGTAAAGCGGAAAAATCGAAACCTAGTTGTCCTCCCCTCCCCAACTCCAAGGAGAGAGAAGGGAGAGTCACTAGGGTTGATGGTTTTCACTTAGGAGAGACTTTACATTCAAAAGAGGGGTTGAAACCCACAAGATCCAATCCCATGCAATGCAAGATTGGATTCTAAATGAGTTTCAAGGGTTAAGACATCAAGGATACCCTCTTTTGTAAAGAATGTAGATAGAAAGATTGAACTAGGAATGCATGCAAAGTAGGAAAGATTCACTTATAAATAGAGATAGGCATATGGGATGAAGCTGCGGACCTGGAATTAGTAGTAAAATGTCGAGACGGTGCTGTTCTGCAAATTTGAGCGAAAGTTGATGGGACGATGGTGCCCGGCGTGCACACGGTCCTCGGAAAAATCTGCGAAACGAAGGAGGATCTGTTCGTCTCTGCACAAGGATTCCAGATCTTCAATTACAGCTGCGTACCTACAACCTACACACAGAAAAGAGAGGACGATTGGGGGGTTAGGGATGAGGGGTTTTCCTTTAGGTCAAACCCCAGTTTTGGAATTAACCAAGAAATGAGAATGTTGTAAATGTAAATGTTTGTAATGTAAACAAGTACTGATACCTTGTTGTAAGAATGTTTGTATCCTTACATGCGAAGGTGTAATGTATGTAGTATGTTGTATGTTGTATGTGATCTCCTCTTCAATGATTGAATCCTTGTCTTGAATGCAACACTTAGCCTTGAATGGAGATTTAGAATGATCAATTGCTTGAAGAAATGCTTGAATGCTTGAATGTTTGAATATCGTTTCCGCCTTTTTTTTTTCTCTACCTAAATGGGAGAGGAAATGTAGTTTATATACTTGTCAATTAGGGTTGATAGACTGATTTTCCCGACCTTAGGCCAACCAGGAAATATTATTTTCCAATTTGCAAACTTAAAGACCCGAAGCCCCATAAGAGACCGGGCCCAAAATAGGGCCAGGGACTAGGGCACTGGGCACCATGGTCCTGGTGGACTAGGGTGCTGGGCGTCCTAGTCCTAAAGGACCAGGGCACTCGGCGCCATGGTCCCACCTCCAGGGATAGTAGGGTGCAAGGAGGATCAGGCCAGGGTGCTAAAAATGCAGTTTTTGATGTCATGAACAAGTTTCGGGGTCTCCATTCAGGTTCAGTGTTGCGCCACCATCGTGAAGACCGTAATGCCGTCGAAATTGCAAGTGTCACAATTTTAGGATGCTACACACCCCAATCACCTCCACCTCAAAACAAATCCCAATCCACCACATTTCATTATACTCCTAGTTCCCCATCTACTCACATTAAATCTTCCATACCTTCCTCCATCACACAATTCACACAACTCCAAACATGCCAAAAGCTTGTTCCAAAGCATGCTAGCATAGAATACTCTCCATCTCATGATGCATATCCCTTCACTCCATCTAATGATCCCCTCCCCTCCACTTCCTCTCATAATCATATGAATCCTCTATCCAGCCCTCTCCCTCTATCACGTGATCCTTCTGCATCTCATGATCCAATCACCCCTCCCTAGTCAAGATCAAAGTATCTCTTCACCCCCATGTCACAATCCCAATCCATCTAAAGATCCTAATCTTCCTTCCACATCTCATCCCCCTCAAAATGGACTCGCATCTTGTTTCTAAAATAATAAGGGTCCTCAAGATAATACTCAAGATGTTGGTACATCCTTTATTCCTCCTAAATCCAAATCTCCCTCATACAAATCAAAATCCCATTATCCCTCATCTTCCACATCTATTTTGGAACCCTATGTTCCAAAGTTAAACCCTTCATTCCTTCCATCCATTTTGGGCCCCTATGTTCCAATGCTAAATCCTCCATCTCTTCCATCCATATTGGGTCCTTACATCCCTCCATCCATCACTCCATCACCTCAAATAACCCCTAAGCAAGATCAACAAAGGCACACATCCTTGAATTCCTCCCAACACTCTTTTTCCACCATCCCATCCATAAAATCCATCAATCCTTCATCCTCATGCACCCATCCCATTGCTATTGCAAGCAATTTGGATGCCCAATCTAAAAAGCATAAAGCTCAAAATCTACAAAAATCAAAGGATCAACATGTCCCCTCAAAATGACATGCTCAAAAGAAAAATGTGATCCAAAAGAAAGAAAAATCAAAAGGCCACAAAGGCCCCAAAAGAAAAAATCAAAAACTATGTGGATTCTCAAAGAAGCAATGCATCCCAAAGAAAAATCAAAATTAGCATCCAAACTTGTTAATCCAAAAGTACCATCCATTCATAAGTCTCCCAATCCTCCATCTAACTCTCCTACATCTTCAAAATCCATTTTGGGTCTTTATGTCCGAAAATCCACCATCCCAACTCCATCGCTCCCTTCCTCTATTTTGGGTTCTCATTTCCCAAAATCTACATTTAATCCAAAATCCTCTCCTCCACTACTCCAACACCCTTCAAGGTGTGTGTCAATGTTGATCTTCCACAAATTCTTCAAAACCCCATCCATTATCCACCATCCATTTCTCACAATCCCATTCCGTTAGTCCAATCCTTTCAAAATCCTTATCTTCCATCCCCTAGCCATTTCATCTCCCAAATTATTATTACCAACATCTATGAGTATACCTCTAGTTCAAAGAATACTAAGGGATCTATGGAACTAGATGCTTGAGTCCTCCCTTCCTCCTTCACGCGTCCACTATCTTCCATATCCACTCATCCTTATCCTTCTCCATCCAAACTATTCCAAAAATTAAAAAATTAAAAAAAATAAAAAATTCAAGAAAAATATAAAAAAATAATAAAATCAGAAAAAAGTAAAGAAAAATCATTTCATCCAATGGTGAAAACCACTTCTTGTGGTGCCTTGGATAAGTACCATGATGTAAACTTAGCAAACAAGAACCATGTGTAATCCCCTCATCCCCTTACACTCTACACTTGGGGGCAAGCTTCATTGACACAAATCCTCCCATCCACCTACATCGTATCTAAGTCCATTCTCCTTTCCTATCTTTGATCTTGAATATCCTATCCATATCCTCCATCTCATATCCCTCATCCTATCAAAATAAATCCTCCATTCCTATCTTCCATTTTGATCATATAAGAGGCAAAATAATGAATCATGCATGCATTCTTTGGAGCACACAAGCTTTAATCCTCTACCATCCATATTCATTACACATTATCCTCCCATCTCATCCATATTTATTCACCATCCTTACATCCTTAATTTCACTACCTCTAGTCCTATCATTCATTCCACTACCCTTAATGGGGCATTTTTATCTCCTTTGTAGCATAGTCCTTGGGTCTCCACCACCCTACCCTCCATCCTTTATTCCTCCATTTCCTATGCATATCCAATCCACTTTACCCATCTATCCAAATAATATCTTCACCCCTCATCCATCTATCCTCTTACCAATCCTTGGTTCTCCCTTGTCATTGGTTCCATTCAATCAAATCCTATCCACCCATCCACCCCATCCAATCCAATTTCCAATCCAATTTCCAATCCAATTTATAATCCAATCCTATCTTATCCAATCATATTCTCCATCTCCTCCAATTCAATCATTAATCCCATCCTCAATCTAATCCTATTCAATCATCCATCCCCCTTTTC
The DNA here is from genome assembly GCF_030272615.1 of Cryptomeria japonica. Classification (NCBI taxonomy): domain Eukaryota; kingdom Viridiplantae; phylum Streptophyta; class Pinopsida; order Cupressales; family Cupressaceae; genus Cryptomeria; species Cryptomeria japonica. The sequence continues at coordinate 286,457,219 of NC_081406.1, read as the reverse complement.
ATCATATCTAATCATTTATCCTTCTTCTAATCCTATCCAATCCATCAAACTGAGCTTTCCCCATCTACTTGAGCTTGACTTGACTTGTGCCTAATCCAAGCACCCATCCATCCTTTGCTAAACAAATCCAAGTAACAATCCTCTCATCTGCAGATCTTATGCCTAATCCAAGCACCCAACTTGTCTTTTGTCATCCATCAATCAATCCATTACCTACCCATTGGGATGTATCCTTCCCTAGTCTGACAACTTATCCAAATCCATATCCTACTCTTGGCAAGATATATCAGTTGGTCATGTGCATGTTATTTGCATGCTTGAGCTTTTCACTTTGTTTTTCGTCTTGTGTCCCAAGACTATACTTGTTCAGGACTGCCTTGATCATCCTATATCTTGGTATGTCTTGGTTGGTGTATAATGGGGCATAGTTTTCATGGCATGGTGTGTTTTAAGGTCTTCCTTGTACGAACCGACAACCCTGCATTAGTGTTTGTCAACACTTGCATGATTATGTGCAAGGCATTCCTATTTGACCGAGCGTCAGTCCATGCCTTGGATCTTCATATCATTCCGGTTCTTATAATCAGTGGTGTAGATTATCCATGGCAATATCAAATCTAGGTTTGCTCTCTATACTTGCTCAACAAGAAATCCAATCCATTTATCATTTCTTTGTCTCATTTCATTCACAACAGTCTAACTTATCCTACTTCCCTCTTTCATTATATTTATCCTTTCGAGAGCACACCCATGTTCTTCGAAATCGCATGTTCTCTCGAGGGGGCATACTACTGCTTCCTCATCATCCTTCCTCATAATTCTTCCTCATCCCATGACTGGGGCATCATGCTACTAGTCCTTATCCTTTTCCACTATGTTTTATTTCTTCTTTGATATAACATCATTTCACGATGCTATATCAAAGAGGGGCAAAATGTAGACACCTAAAATTAATATTTAATTAATTTAAGCCTATCAACATAACTTAATTGTGTTATCCTGATTCCTCTCAGAATCAATTAAATCTAATTTAATTAATCCTGTCACTATAGTCCAATAATTAATTTATCAAATAAATTAATTATTCCCCTATTCTTCTAAAGTCGTCTCAATAATTATTTCCTCTAAAACCCGCTGAGTTAATTAATTCTAGTTAATTAACCTAGTCATGTGATTCCTACAAATCACTTTTCCTAATCCCACTTAGCCTAATTAATCCTTCTAGAATCTATCATAATCATACTTATCATTATTCTCCAATTTTTAATTCCCACTCATGTCACATCAACATTGAGTCTCTCAAAGAAATTCAAATTTATTTGAATTTCTCAATGCATCCTTATTTTGGAATTTTTAATTCCTCGAGTTTGAAATTCAAATTTCTCCCCCCTTTTTCCAAAGGAATTTTATATTCCTGTTTATTTTCCCAAGGCACCCTTGATCCATGCCTTCTATCCAAAATCAATCTCAACCCTTCATAATCAAATCAATCTTGGCCCTTCATTGGCCTTCTCCAATCTATAAATTGGAGCTTATTATCCTCACAAAACACATCCGACTTCTCATGCATCCTCATGCTGCTCTATTCCCCTCTCATCACCTTCTAATCCTCTCTCAAATCTATCAAATTCATAATCCATCACTCAAATCCAATAATCCATCAATCTATCTTTTTTAAGCACAAGGAGAGCAATCCACATTCACTCCATCTCTCTCCAACTCTCCATTTTTCAAACTTTGGACTTAGCAAAGTTCATGGAGGCAAGGAGGACAAGGAAGAGCTACTTGCAATGGGAGCTTCATGAGTATATTTCATTTATGTTTTATTTTGTTTTCATGATGTTTTTGTTCAAATCTTTCTTGATATCTTATTTAAATAGTTTTTGTGTTTATTTAATACTAATCCTACACTAACCATCTTATTGTGAGACAAACATCTAACAATGAACAACATATTTCTCATAATCATTTTAAATAACATTCAATTTCCTGTTATGTTGCTCCTCACTATGTGAGATTGTTAGCTTATCCATTGGGGACTCGTTGTCATTCATGGTGGTATAATTTCAAGTGCAATCATACTTATTGAGCAACATAGTACTCTATTTATTCTTGTATCTATTCTTGGGGGGCAAGAATACTATCCTTCCTCTTTCTAAACTTTCACCATTTCTTTTGTGGATTGCATTCTTCATAAATTGATGTCCTTTCTTTCATATAATTATCATTCATGTGAGTATGTGTGTCCTTTGTTAGGACCTATTATTTTTTTAGAATGGTATGTCTCTTATGAATAATCTAATCCCTCCTTAGGGGAATATGTGATATTTCTCTCTCTCTCTCTCTCTCTTTGAATATTACCACTTCTTTTGAGATGAATTTTACATAAACTAATGTCTTTTCTTGTATTGGATATTCATTCATGTGACTTTATTATGTATTTCCGTATCCTTAATCTCTCCTTCGAAGATTTCTTAATTATTTTTATTTTCCTTACACTTGGGGGGAAATGATTGATCTCTCGTTCTCTCTCTCTCCTCTCTAAGGATCTATTTTTCCTTTATGGTGTGGTGTGTGTTCATGATTTGGTGTCACTACTTATGTGAAGTTATTATTTCCTCTAGGATTGTCTCTTATATAAGAGGTGTAAGTCCTTGGCTACAACCTCTTCTTCACTTGGCAATGTATATTTATTATAAACTTACCCCTCACTTTGGGTAAAAAGTGTGTCATCCTTCATCAAGAATCCCTTTTGCCTAGCAATAGGACAAACAAATGGATTATTATTCTCCTTCCCTTCTTTTTCATAGAAGTTACTATGTTTGTTCAAGATAGCTCCTCTTGGAGGTAGATGTATTTTGAGCAAAGATCTATTCTCCTCCAAGGTCCCCTTTACACTTGTTGCAAGATATCTCTTTTTCAACTATCTTATCCTTGCTTGAAGAGTATTCCCCCTCTAGCTTAGATTTATGACATTTTTGCCTAAAGGATATCTCCTTGGTGTTTAAGGTAAGGTATCCTTGTCTCTAAGGTTCATTAATTCATCAACATAAAACTATGTTGACATCTTAAGGGGGGCACCCACATCGCTCCCCTTGTACCATATTGTACTATGTTCTTGTATATCATTTTTGCATGTCTTAAATGAGGTGTTCATTGTCCAAACCAAAATAAAAAATATTAGAGTGAGATGCTTCATTCTTGAAACTAGACACAACATTTGGTATATGTCATAGACATTGTTAACACATCACTGAAAACAACAGTCTTAAATGGGATGGCAACAAAACTAGGCATGTATCTTAACCACTTGGCATTTATACATTTGCACACACACAATCTCCCCTTGGAATTTACATTTACATTACATGTCTTAAACAAGTTTAAGAACACTAAAAAATAGAGAAAAGACTCTTACATGGGGTTCTATACACTTGAAACCAAACATCACTTTCACACATGCACAAGGATGGGTGAAACTAGCTAAAAACAACTAGACTATCTCCTCCCCATATGGATCACCTAGATGAAAACATATAGGGGTGAGTATTCCATGCCCTCTCTCATTATTTTTCTCATGGATCACCTAGATAAACACATCTAGTGTGTATTCAAGCTCTTTATTCTTCCTCTCATGAACTCATAGTTTTTCTATTGATAGTTCATGGATGATGCTTGCTTTTCTCTTTTATGTGATCACTTGTGTTTAATATATGGAATTTCTCAAGAATGATATTAGTTGTTGAGATATTTTTGATATCGAGGTCTCTTCGGCTAGTTGACTTGAGGTTTTGATTTGGTATTTAGCTTTTAGGTCTTGTGTGACTTTGTGTCTTTTCCTTTGTTTGTCTTTTTGTCTTGGTCTATGTTTTTCTTTTTCTTTTTTTGTGTTCCCTTTCTTATGTTTGAGTGAGTTAAGATCCTAAGATTGGGGGCTTGGTTCCACAAAACTAGTAATGTCTTATACTCTTTGTGATTTTAATCCACATTCATCATCTTCATCTCCATTTCTTCTACTTTACCATGAGTATTTGTGTAATCTCATACTCCTGCTAAAGTGGAGGCTAAATTTAACATCCTAAAATTGCACCACTTGTAATTTTGACTATATTTTGGACCCTCAGCTTATCGATCTCATCCCCACAATTGACCTGGACCTTTTTTTGTCTCCCCTATGCAACCATACTTCATTTTTCACCTTGCACCTTACATGGCTATCTTGATCCTACCCCAAAATAGGGTAGGAATAGTGCATGATGCCCTAGTCCCCACTAGGCTAGGGCATGGCACCCTAAAATCCCCTAAAGGGGACCTATCTTGACCCCTCTTGCTTGGACTCATCTCAAATGTGAGCAAGAAATAAATCCATATGCCACCCTTTGTCGGAAAATTAAATATTTGACAATAGGAAAGTATATAAGGAGGTCTTCTCCTCTCATTTGGCATAATAAAATATCATCATACATTCATGAAGCCGAAATTGGATCTCAAGCATTCAAGCATCAAGAATTTAGGCATTCATCATCTATCATTTCTCAAGGATACATATTCTTCATCTATCTATTGCAAAAACATTACGTCATTCATTTTGCAAGCATGTGTGTGTGTTAGGGTTTTGGCATGGTCATGCCATTTCATATAATATATGCGACTAGATCTCAGAGGCAAAGAATAATTATCATCTATTACAAATTTGAAGCTATACCTTTCCATCATTTATTTCAAGCATTTGTAGTATTTAATACAAGGTTGATTCCAAATCAATGTTTGACTTAGAAAAACCCCTATTTTCAACCCTTATCTTCTTCTTTCTATGTGTAAGAAGTAGGTGTGCAACTATACTTCTAGAATCAAGTTTTATTTAAAAAGAGAGATTAACACTTTTTGACGTGCAAAAAGATTTGAGGACCGATAGGAGGGCACCCCCATCTGTGTTATTGTCAGGATCTGATTATTACTAAGAGAGGGAGGGGTGAATCAGTAATAACAATAAACTGCAATATTTCACCAATCTGCAAAATACATCACAAAATAGTTCATAACTAGTACTAGTTTCCACTTAATCAAACACTTAAAGTAGATTTATCAAACTAATCATTCATATGTTCATCAACATGTAAGCAATGGAATAATATCAAAACCACACATAAATAAATCAACCACCATATGAACACTAATATTTTTTACGTGGAAAACCAAAAGGGAAAAACCACGGTGTGAATTAGTACCCACAAGATTTGCACTCTTTCAGAATGTGCCCTGTTAAGAACCTAGCCCAGTTAGGAGCTTTACAACAATTCTTGGTGAAGAGCAGACCCTATTAGGAGTCACCCAATGAAGGGATTTTAACCTCAGTTCTATGAGGAGCTATATCCTGTTAGGAGTAACCTTGCTAAAGGATTTAAAACCCAAATTAATGAGCTGCCCAGTGAAGGGATTTGCTAGATCATGCCTATAAGGACCTACTGGACTAAGGTATTTTAATACTGCTACAACTGTTAGAAAAAAATAGATAAATGATCTGGACTTAGCACTTCTCTTCTTGCTTATAAAGATCCTCGTCAACTCCAATCTGCTTCTCTCATGTAGACATCACAATCTAGTTTGGCACACACTTTTTCTTGGATCACCAACACAATAAACCTTCTAAAACTTGACCTAAATAACCTTTACAATTACATCGGTTACATAACCATATCAATTTTCAAAAAATATATAAAATTACATCAAGCACGGCAAATAAAACTGGAAAAACATATTACAGATCATTACAACAAGTTTTAAGACAATTATAGTCATTGAATGATCATAACTAATCACCACACATCAATTTGATAAGTTGTCAAACCCTTATCTCAATTTTCTAAGCACTTCGTTGTTTCCCTATAAATTCGCTCCTTGATCACGTTAAAACAACACCTTGTCACTTTACATGGATTTTGCCACATCACCATCAACTTATGAACATGAAAAGAATCACCACCAAACCATAAAGAATCACCAGTTAAAAGATCTTGTTACTAGTTCTCAAACTCTACACTAAATAACAACAGTCAATTACAAACATGAGTTTCGGTTCTCCAAACATGATGTGGTTCCAGTCATAGACTCATTATAATGTCATAAGCACACATTTCAAACCATAACACCTAACTCAACATGGATCTCTACCACAACCATCTCCTTCTCTATTCCTTCTTATCAATTCACTGTCTCTTGGTAGTTTTGCTTTCCAACTCAATCCATTATCCATTATGCTATACCAGTAGACTTAGATGACATACCAAGCATAAACAAAAATGGACAACACATGGTTGCCATCAATGATAATACAAATAACTAATCATATTGTAATTATATAATCACAAACAATCTATCAATATATCATGCTTTGTCGGTACACCATCATCTCCATCAGTTATGCCAAGGTGCCAACATTATCCCCCTTTGTCATTGATGGCAACACCAAAAACTATAAAACCCGAATTTCATCATGAAACTTGTTATGTCTGATGTACATCACTCACTGTCCATTCATCAATTCTCAATTCTTCTTCTCATTTAATCTCTCAGTTTTAATTTTCTTCTTCTTTTCTTTTTATTACTCTTCTCCCCCTATCATATTTATTCTCCCCCTTTGACAGCAATGCCAAAGATTTAAAGGCATCTTTTGTCTTCAACTCCGCTGCTACATCTCCATCATCTCATCGTTATGTTTCTCATGTTAGTTTCTCCCGCTGAGGAGTAGCCCACTTCTCATAAATCCATAGTGAAATATATTCAATAAATCATCTGGATTGATGATTCACCAACATCCTAGTTGATCTTGGGTAGGGGTATAACCCCTAACTTACCTCTAAGATATTCAAAGGCAGCCTTAGGTAATGGTTTGGTGAATATATCTACCAATTGATCCTTACTTAATACATGCTCCACTCTCACTTTATTTTCATGTACCCTTTCTCTCAGAAATTGATACTTCAACTCAATATGTTTAGTCCTAGCATGTAGTACTAGGTTATTTGATATGTTTATAGCACTAGTGTTATCACAATGTATGATCACCGGTTCTATCATAGCTTGCTTGAATCCTTCCAAGACATGTCTCATCCATATAGCTTGTGTACAATTCATGGATGCAGCTACATATTCTACTTCTATAGACTAAGATATACAACTTTATTTCTTATTGGTCAAAGCTACTAGTCTACCACATAGAAAGAATGCTCCACTATTTGTGTTTTTTTTGGTCATCTACATTCCCTGCCCAATCAACATTAGTGAATACCTACAAAGAAAAATTGCCTCTGTATGGATACCACAAACCATAATCAACTGTCCCTTTAAGATATCTAAATATCCTCTTTATTTTTGTCATATGTGTCTCCTTAGGGGTCTTCTAAAATCTTGCCACTAAACCAATTGTATGGCCAATATCCGGTCTAGTATGAACAACATAGTGAATTTTCCCAATCAGATATGTCTTCCTTCTCATCCATAGAGGGTGAATCATCTTCTTTTGACAATCTGCAATCGGTAACCATAGGTGTTCCAACTGATTTACAGTCTTCCACTCCAAAGGTCTTTAACACTTCTTTCACATACTTAGACTGACTGATAAAAATATCACCTTCTAGCTATTGGACCTGCAATCCAATGAAATTTTTAATCTCACCTATCAAAGACATTTTAAACTCTTCCTTTATCTCATTTGCAAAAGTCATACACGTCATCATTTCCTCCAAATATGATGTCATCAACTAATACTTTTGCAATCAAGATCTTGTCTCCTTCAGTCTTCAAATAAATATTGGTGTCCTCATTGATTCTCTGAAATCCTACCTTTATCAGATGTGCATTAAGTCTTTCAAACCATTCCCTTGGTGCTTGCTTCAATCCATATAATGCCTTATATAATTTGCATACCATATCCTTATCTTCTAACAATGCAAACCCATCTAGTTGTTCAATATACACCTCTTCTTCAAGAATACCATTTAGAAATGCTGACTTTACATGCATTTGATAAATTTTGAAACCTTTAAAATCTGCAAATGCAAGTATAATTATAATACCTTCAAGCCTATCAACCAGTGCAAAGGTCTCTCAATATTCTTCACCTTCTTCTTGTGCATACCCTTTGCATACTAGTCTTTCCTTGTTTCTAACAACTTCTCCTTCATTAAACTTGTTTCTAAATACCTACTTTGTACCAATCACATTTTTATCATCAGGTCTAGGAACAAGTGACCTTGTGTTGTTTTTATCAATCTAATCAAGCTCTTCATTCATTTCTTTTAACCACTCATCATCCTTAAGAGATTCTCCTATTGTCTTTGGTTCAACTGTGGAAATCAGACAAGAGCTTTCTTTGATTTTTCTTTGTCTGCACTCTAGCATTCTTGTCACCTATTATCTGGTTTTTAGAATGATGTAACCTTACATATCGAGGAATTAATTGTTCTAGTGCAATACCCTCTTTTTATTCATCTTCTTCATCTTCTACCAGTTGAGCTTCTTCCACTGCACTATTCTACTCAACATCTTTCTGCACATTCAATTTGATAAACACAAGGTTTTGTACATCATTTAGTTGATCAGATTTGCTGGTATGATCAAGTTTATCAGGGAACTCATCAATTTTTACATTCTCACTCCACAATATTTTTTGTCATTTTGTTGTAACACTTGAAAGATTTTATTTTAGCGGAGTAGCTAAGGAATATTCCCTCATCACTTTTAGGGTTGAAAATTTACCAGTATAATCATCTCTTTATATAAAACATCTACTGCTAAAAAATTTGAAATAACTGACATTAGGAGTTTTACCATACCATAATTTATAGGGTGTTCTTATCATTACCTTTCTTCACCAGTAACTAGTTCAATGTGTATACAACATACTAACTATTTCTCTTCAAAACATCTTTGGTACATCTCCTTATATCAGCATAGTCCTAGTTGCTTCAACAATGGCTTTGTTTCTCCTTTCTACACTTCCATTTTGTTGTGGTGTCTTTGGGGCAGATAATTGCCTCTTTATTCCATTTTCATCACAATATCTCACAAACTCATCTGATGTAAACTCTCTACCCCCATCAGATCTTAAGCACTTAAGATTCTTACTGGTTTCCTTTTTAACTAAGGCCTTGAATGCCTTTAACTTGTTGAAAGCTTCTAACTTTTCCTTGAGAAAAGTAACCCACATCATCCTTGAAAAATTATTAGTAAACAACATGAAATGCCTATCACCATAAAAAAATTTAGTCTTCATAGGATCACATAAGTTATTGTGTACCAGATCTAGAATATGCTCAGAAGAAAAAGATTTACTCTTAAAAGAAGATATAGTCATCTTACCTAATTGACATTCTTTACACAACACATTGTCTGGTTTAACAAGATGTGGCATACCTCTCACCACACTAGATTTGTTGACCTTAACCATATTATCAAAGTTCACATGACAAAACCTTCTATGCCATAACCAGCTATCTTCAACCTTAGCAACCAAACAATTGGTTACATTAGTATTGAGATGGAATAACTTACCTTTAGTTTTCTTACCAGTAGAAATTAATTCTCCTTTGCATCCTAAGATCCTAAACACTCCACTCTTAAACTCAAGATGATAGCCTTTTTCATTCAACTAACCAACACTCAACAACTTATGTTTTAAACCTTCAACCCAATATACATCATCAACATTACTTGTACCATTAAAAGAGATAGAACCTTTACCTTTAACCATATAATGTGAATTGTTTCCAAATCTTAGTACACCACCATCAACTTCTTCAAGAGAAATAAACTTGTTCTTTGCTAGATGCAATGACAGTCCCAAAGACACTAAGAGGTGGGGGGGGGGGGGGGAGCGGGGTGAATTAGTGTCTAACCAATTAATGGAATATTTGAACTTATTTATATTTTTGTAACCCAAATTAATGTACTGGTAAACAAGAAATAATGCAGTAAAGAGAAATAATAGAGACAACATAAATGCACACCATAACACAAGATATTTTGGTGAGGAAACCCGGTGTGGGAAAAACCTCGATGGGATTTGTGACCCACAATATTTACTGACTGACCAATATGAATAAATATTACTTACAATAGGGGCCTGCACATGCAGGAAGGCCAACAGCCTCAAGCACAATGCTTAATGAACGAGTCTCACTAACTACAATATGGATAATTAAATGTAAGATAATGTACTGCTCAAAATAGCATCTCCAATGCTTGGTTTAGTACCGATTTAAGACTTGTCTAATACCTTAACCAAAACCTTTCTCTATCTTACATTCACTATATCACCTTCTTACATATTTTTATACCATTCATAATCATACAAAATGATCTATAAGATCTCATACATATATGAGTCTTTTACAATACACCATGTCGGCTTACAAAAATTAATTACATTACAATACAATTCATATAAACAAAAATTTGTCTTATGTCGGCCTGAGTGCCGGTACACTTCATTGTCAGCGTAATTTGGATGTCGGTGAATGTGCTTGCTGGTGTCGGTAGATGATGTCTGTGTTGCCAGTGAATGTATAGAATCCTGTTACCAGTTGTTTGCCATCAATGACAACATCAACCATTCTCATTTGAGTGTAGATGCCAACAATCTCCCCCTTTGGTATTCATGGCAACACTCATGAGAAAAATCCAAAACTGTTATCCAAAAATGAAATCCAAAAGAAGTGTGCTCCCCCTGAGCAAGTGATCCCCTTTGTGCATTTATTTTTCTCCATACTACTCCCCCTTTGAGATCAATAAAAAAGGATGTCAAAAAGAATCAAAGAATACAAAATTCTACCTCATAACCTATAACTGATTGCTTTCAATTTGAAAGATATCCACCAAAAATTAGATTCAAGATCTGCATGATAATGGTTTTTGTTTGCTGGATCATGCCAGTCAGATAGTGCATCTATTACTCTGGTTACCATTCTCCTTGAATTGTTGCCTTTGATAGTTCAACCTATTGAGTTATAAAACTGTCCAATCTTGGACCAAGTTTTCTTTTTAGTTCCGGGTCCTTTAACCTTACCCTTGCTTTCTCTTTCTCAATTTTCTCCAGCTTTTCCTCATAAACTGCAATTTCTTGTTCAAAAACTAAGGTAATTTCTGAAGAACCTATCATGCTATCTACAATGTCATCTATCTCCTTATGTGTCTTCTTAATTTACTCATCAATATCTTCAATTAGGTGGCAAGGTTTTCAAGCTTCTCTATACAATTCCTTATATTCCAAAATTGTTGAGTTAAGTACTAGTAATAATGAATCCATGTGCTCAATACAATCTTTGATAGTTTTCTAAAATAATTCACCTCTCTCTTTATCTACTCTTTCCTTAACAGTTTCCTCATTTACCTTATCTATAGTTAGAACATTTGAAGCAATAAATTTGGACAATGCATCCAATTTACCTAAAGAATCATCAATGTGATCTATCTTATAGGTTGGTGCAACCATCTTCAAAATAGGTAATGTGTCATCAATAGCCTTAAATACTAAGGCATTCCAATCTATTATCCTCTTAATTGAATCCAAAAGAACATTTGTTACATTAGTAGGTTTGAATTCTCCTATGGATGTGCTCAGTTCTGCAATAGATTTCCTTTTAATAGATACTTGTCCAATTGCCTTAACTATTTCTTCCTTGTTTCAAATGATTGTTTCCTCTTTATTTATATTTTTTGTCAATTTCTCAATCTATATATGTACCTCACCTTCTACTAGTTTATTAGTGTTAGTTTCTTTAGCCTGTGTCGATATCTCAGTGTTCTGAGAGTCAACAGTGTGTGCCAGTGACTCAAAGATCTCATTGTTCTTAGCATTGGCTACCTTAACCTCTATAGTCTCTTTATCCACAACAATGTTAAAATCTTGTGTATCAACATTCATAGTGAAAAGAATTTCAAAATCTGGGTTAGTGTCATTATGTGTTACTTCTTTGGTTGCCTTATCCAATTGATTTATTGTATGTATCGGTGTTGTTGAAGTTATTGGTGGGGTGTCCTATGCTATTGGTGGAAGGTTATCTATTACCCTTATAGTAGGTACACTACCAATTTTACCTTTACCTTTGTCCTTATCCATTTGATATACCTTGGCAAAAGACATCCATTTTGTGTCTAATCCTTTCTTCTCTCTTTTCTTTTTCAACAAAAAATATATCCCAACTGTCCATAGTTTCATTAGCTATTTCTTTTACTCTCCTAGCCATTAGGCTAACCTGCCAGTGTCCACTCACAAAAACTGAACGGTTTGCTTCACAAATAAGTTCAACAATTTCCTCTTTAGAGTTTATAGGGTGCACTACCAATTTTGCTTCAAATTTTAACTTTTTATCTAATTCCATCACTGACACTCTTTTAGCCTCTAATATTAGATACAAGTCATTCAGCAGATCATCTACCACTTCAATCAAAACCTTCTTATAGATGTCTAGATGCAAAATAATACTAGCCTCTATTGTCTCCTTGTCAGAATATTTGTAAGAATGATATAATTTTCCCACATTACTAAGATTACCTTCTTGTGTTATTTCATTTATCAGTTCCTCTGGTGTAAGGGTATCTGATATCTTTGGTTCCTATTTCTTCTTAGGAGTTAGATTTTTCTTAGGCCCCCTTATAGCCTACTGCTTCTTCCTTAAGGTTCTAGTCCTTTTGGGAGAAGGAGAGGATACTGGTGGGGTTTTCCTCTTTCCTCCTTTCAACTCTCTTGAACTTAGCTTCTTTTCCACTGTCTGTATCCTAAGAAGTGACAACCAGTGAAACATGAGCTACCAGTTCCAATCCTTCCAGTTCACTAGCAAATATACCACTCAAGTTCATCAAAATTTCCTTAACTTCCTTAGCCATTTTGGATGCATCTATGATGAATTTTTCTCTTCTTTTTCTTTGCTTCTACATCAAAACATTACTCTCAATAGTATCGGCATTTCCAAAAATCCCTTCAGATGGCTCTCTAGGTGCATCAAGAAGTGTCTTAGCATATGCTTCAAGAATATTCAAATCAACTTCATATCCCATCTTTGTTACCCAAATAGTTCTAGGGCTAACGTCTTCCATCCAGGTTTCATCTCATTTGATTACAAAGAAGATTTGCTTGTCATACTTATCCACAATTCTCTATGATAACCTTTCTCTAGCCTTCATTTTGGTTTGGAAGTTTTTCAAGTAGTCTATAATAATTTTATCACTGTTAGAGCCCATACTAGTAATAGCTTCCATGATTTGTTTGCCTACTGGGATGTCATATCCAAAGTCCTTATGACCAATGTTGGGTATTTCCTTGGTAAAGTAAAGAATCAAACACACAAGTAGGTTGCCAAAATGAAATGTCTCCTTCTTGTCACCCTTAGTCTTCTTTAGGTTATCTATTACTTCATCCTTAAGCCATTCACAAATATCAATCATAGCATTGTTCTTAACCATTTCATATGCACTATGAATACATAAGCTAGAAACTGAATTTAATCTATTTGCATGAGTTACTCTATAACTAGGTACCATGCTCACATATCTCACATTTGCATCATTAATGTCATTAACCCTAAGAGATCTATTGTCAGATAACACCCTTGCTAGGTATCCTCTTTGTTTTGTCTGGCCTACTACCAGTTGAGGGTAAACTGGTAATTGCCTTGATTGCTTCCTTATTTATTTTACAAACATAGTCTACCCACATAAACTCTCCATGAACTCTTCTCAGTACAAGATGAACTACCTCCTTCAGAAATTTAGGTATGTTCAAAATTTCAACAAATCCTAAGTCTTCTACTATCTTATGCTTTGATTTAACCAAACCTTGCTCATCAGTAATAACATCATTGAATATGTTCTTCAAGTCATCAGTCCCTAAATTTTCTATGTTGCAGTGAATATAAATTCTCGGATCTTCGACAAAAGTGACTCCCTTCGGAATCTTAGAAAAGACTCCAATAGAATCATCTTGCTTGGAAATTTTAGGGATGATTTTAAATACAGGTCTAGGATGCTTAATGTTTTCTACCACATTAGGGTTTGCAATAAATTTAGGTATAGAGGATGAGGATGCCATTTTGATAAATATATTTTGCTTGAAATCCTTGAATGCCTAAAAAACACTTTGCTGCTTTGCCTTTAAAATGCCTTTGCTCAATTTCATGCTATCTGAATGCTTGAATGCTTGGTTGATTGAAATGAGGGTTTCTTGGTGCTTTATAACCAAAATGTTCTCCAACAACCACACTAAATGCTTGTTGGTTAAGTGAAATCTTAACATATCTGCTAGTAAAGAGGAAATATGTCTTCTTACCATCAACCAAGGGTAGAATGCATGATTTTCAACTTGCTGCCATACCCCCTAAGGATTATTCCTTAGTTAGATGAAGAATCTCCTACTGGTGGAGGATTACTCTATTCAACCAGTGTAGAGACAGATTAATCAACTCTTTGATCTCCCTTCTTAATCCAATATTTTGAAAATTCTTTCTTTATTTCATTTACCTTTTCTTTTCCCTTCTCATTAGATTCTTTATTGTTCGCCAGTATAGTCTTTCTTCTACAAAATTTTGCAATATGCCCAATCTTGTTACATGCATAACAAGTTAGATTATTCCTCTAAATAGCTTTTCCATATCCTTGACCAGTTTGTGTTCTGCATTGATTAGATAAATGTCCAAATCTACCACAAACATAGCATTTCACATTCATTCTCCAATTTTTTGAATTGTGACCAGCTTTATTGCATTTGGAACATTGACCAATGGGTAAATTTGTATTCTGATTATTTCTAAATCTACACTGATTTGCTCTATGACCAAATTTGCTATAATTCAAATATTTCCCATTAAATTTATAAGCATTAGGTTGTCTTACCAGTTTGCTATAATCTTGATTATTTTTAGTCCTGGAACTTTCTCCATGTTCAAACCCAAATCCAACTGTATCTCCATCAGGTTTTTGTCTTTTTAGCATGTCATCAAGGCTTTTTGAACTTTTCTTGAATCTGTCTTTGTACTCATTTGTAGTGATCAACTCATTTTCCAGAATCCCAACTTGTCTCATAAGCTCCTCTTTATCATGTTGCATGTTGATTAGATCCATATTTAGCATATCATTTTCATGACCAAGTCTCAGATTTTCATTTGCTCCATCATTAAGTCTCCTAGTGAAGTCTTCTTCATTCTTCTTCCTATCTTTAATATCCTTATATAGCCTCATGGTCAGATCTTGCATTTCATTCCTCATGTTATTGTTCTCATGTCTCAGCTTCTCTGTAATATCTCTAAGAGTTTCCTTTTCATCATCTTATTTCTACATTTTCTCATGAGGTTCTTTCCTCTTGTTTTGTGCTATAACTAGATTCTCCTAAAGTCCTTTAATGAATTCTTGTACAGTCCTCAGAGCATCTTCAAGTTTGATATTCTTCAATTTTTTTGCATCAAAATCTTCAAGAGCTCCTTCCAATTGTTTTCTCAAACTCTCCATCGGTACCAATTTTAGAATCTTTCTCAAGCTATTAGGATTTTGCAAATAGAGGACCAAGCTATGATACAATTGTTAAATGCAATGATAGTCCCAAAGACACTAAGAGAGGGGGGTGAATTAGTGTCTAACCGGTTAATGGAATATTTGAACTTATTTATAACTTTGTAACCGAAATTAATGTACTGGTAAATAAGAAATAATGTAGTAAAGAGAAATAACAAAGACAACATAAATGCA